>NC_081298.1:4352500-4662857 GCF_030435805.1 Mustela lutreola | reverse complement strand
CAGCAGGTCACGGCTGCCGTAATTACTCAGCTATTACTCAGCATCTCCATGTTTCCCCCTCCCCTCATTTTTTTAAGCAAACTTGGAAATGCCTTCGGGCAGGGAGAAAAATTTCAAAAGCTTGAACCTTCATCTAGGATACTTTTAGGGACCCACAAGTTGTGTAAGTGGGCAGCAAGCCCCGGGGAGGTGGGGGGAGAGGCAGTCGGGAGGGGTAGGGCCTGGGGCAAACTTACCAAGGAGGCAGCTGCTCTCTACCCCTTCCAATCATTGTCTGGGAAAGGGAACTCCAGATATTAGGGTCCTTGGTCTTGCCAAAGGCTCCTGTGTCCCCCCAAAATAGGAACATGGATCTCCTGCCATCAGGCCATGTGAGGACCCCCGAGTGTCCCGGGACCACTGGGATCTGGTCAATGACTCTAATCCCACCCCCAGAAGGGCAGAGTCCATAAGGAGGACCAAAGTTCAGTTTATAGCAGTCCAACGGGATGATGCTCTCTGAGTCCAAATTCATTTTACATCAAAGTAATAGTTTCCCTCTACTTTTTCCCACATGGCCCATCCCCATCCACGTGGGAAGTCAGAATTTGGTGCCGCCACCCCCAAGAAGAAGGGATACTCTCTAAACTGGAAGAAAACCAGAGTCAGTTCTTGGCCTTTGAGTCTCAAAATCCTCATCCGTAGAGAAGAACGGAATCATCAGGGAGGTCGGAGCTGGGGCAGTTCTGGAAAGGAAAACAAGCTGTGTAGAAAACTCACTCTCCCACCTCATCCGTCCCCGAGCTAGGCAAAGTTTCTCCAGATGGGGGTTGTTAGGAGGAAGGGGCCCTCTTTGCAGGAAGAAGCCCCTTGGAAGAGGAGAAGGCCCCTACAAGAATGGGCCTTGCCCAGACTTCCTAGAGCGCAGGGCTCAAGAGTCAAACTCCCAGAGCTGCCGTGGCAAGGAGTGGGAGCTGCGTGGGGACTGAGATGTCCGTTTCTAACGAACTCCGAGGAGCACTGAGCCCTGCCAGAGGGACTCCCAGGATGTCAAAGGAGTAACAGCATGAGGTCTTGTGGCTTCCTGGGCCCCCAAGTTGCTCCAAATGGAGGGAGCAGCTCAGTGACCCCACCGTCCCTGAGAATGGAAGGAAAGTGGCCCCGCGAGAGCAGGACCAGGCAGGACCCCTGCAAGGAGAGGGTTTCACCGAGGGTTTAGCCGTCATCTGCATGGAGCAGAGTCTGAAGGTCAGGCAGGATCTCGTGTCTCAGTGGAGGCAGCTGCCCAGCCCCAATGCCTAAGCGCCCCACCAATGCCACAGAACAGAAATTATTAAAAAAAAAAAAAAAAGTTCCTTCTTCATCTTATCCCATTGGTGGACTTGGATTAGACACCCACGGGGCCTGGTGCTGAGAGGTCCACTTAGAGCAAGACTCCCTTGGTGCAAAGTGTGATGGAAACCTCCGGGGGGTGGGCAGCGGTGCTCCAATGTGGATGCAGGAGCCAATCGCCAGGATTTGCTGAAAGGCACACGGATTGATCGATTGAAGGGGCCTGGGGTGGGCACTGAGATTTGCATTTCTAACGAGCTCCCAGGGGAAGCCCGGCTGCTGGTCCAGGCCACCGGCTGGAGCCACAGGCTCCTGGGAGGTGTCCAGTGAAGACCTAAGACCTAGAACCCATTGGAAAAATCAGAGTGATTGGCCTATAAGCCTCACCATGGGCCAAAAACACACATGGGGCCCTTCCGATATATTCTCTGTCTGGGAATTAAAGTGAACTAGAGAAGCGTAGAGTCACGATTTTAAACTGTGAGCCCGTGCTCTTCAATTGGATCATGGCGATGAGTGCGCAGGTCAGGACATTTCTAAAAATCCTTGAATTGTACACCTAAAACAGTTTTAATTGGGGGTTATATAAATCATTTCTCAATAAACCTGTTTTGTTTTTCTAAACGTGCCACACTCCAGTGGCCAAATTTGAGATTATCCGAGCACCTAGAATACCATAATAACAACTGTAATTAGCTGAAACACATTGAAGATATAAATATCCAAGCATTCATAATGATTAAGGACTAATCTTTTTCCTATCTCCTCGGTTGGAGCTGCCTTTTAGGAAAAAGCACACAGCTCCAGAGGATGAAGGAAAGCTCGCTTTTACGGAAGAATGCTGGCCCAGGAAATGCAGAAGGAATGACGGACGGTCACCGCTTTGCCAGCCCCCCGTGGAAGAACTGGCGCGGTCGGGGATATGACTTTGCTCAAGGGTGGACGGAGGCAAACCACAGTGAGGCAGAACCTCACAGCCAGGAGGACAGCTCCGAGCAGGGCAGACAACGGGGAAATCAAACCCTCACATCGTTGGTGGGCATGGAACACAGCGCAGCTGCTTTGGGAAACCGTCCAGCGGTTCTCCAGATGATTGAACCTAGGGTTCTCCTATGTCCCAGCAATCCCCTTCTCGGGTATATATACACCCAAGAGAACTGAAAATACGTGTGCACATTGGGCGCCTGAGTGGCTCAGTCTGCTAAGTGACCGACTCCTGATTTCGGCTCAGGTGATCGAGCCCTGTGTCGGGCTCTGTGCTCGGCATGGAGTCTGCTTGTCCCTCTCCCTCTGCTTCTCCCCTCCGCACTCCCTCTGTGTGTGTGTGTGCCTCTCTCTCTATCTCTAAAATAAATAACAAAATGTGAAATATCCGGAATAAGTAAACACCTAACAATGGAAAGATTAGCGGTTGTCTCGGGCCGGCGGGTAGGGGATGAGAAGTAACTGTTCACCGGGTGTGGGGTCTCCGTTGAGAGTGATGAAATGCTCTGGGACCGGATAAAGGTGAAAGTTGCACAAGTCTGTGGACATCCTAAAGACCACTGAATTGTAGACTTTAAATGGGTGAGTTGTATGCATGTAAAGTGGATTTCAGGAAAGCTACTTGCTGAAAAGTCAAGTAGGAGAACAAACATTGGGCGCTCTCCCTTCGACGATATGCGCTCAGAGCAGTCATATTCCCAGATACACAGAGCAGAAGGGTGGGTGCCAAACCTGGGGGTGGGGACAGCTCTCGTTTAGGAAGATGAGAAAGTTCTGGAGATGGATGGTGGTGAAGGTTGCACAGTAATGTGAATGGACTGACTGCCCCTGAACTATACACTTCAAGATGGTTGAAACGGGGGTGGGGGGAGGTGCCTGGGTGGCTCAGTCGGGTAAACATCTGCTTTCAGCTCAGGTCATGATCTTGGGGTCCTGGGATCAAGACCCAAGTCTGGTTCCCTGCTCAGCAGGGACCCTGCTTCTCCCTCTCTCTCTGCCCCTCCCCCTGCATGTGCACACGCGCGCTCTCTCTCTCTCTCTCTCCCTCCCTCCCTCAAATAGATAAATAAAATCTTTAAAATAGAATAACATGGTTAAAAGGGTAATTTTATGTCCTATTTGTTTCACCATAGTAGTAAAAAGGTAGCGCGGGAACAGAGTATCCACAGGCTGGGAAGGGGTCATCTCCAGAGGAAATGCTGGTCCAAAGGAGGAAACAGAAGATGTCAGCAGAGAGTATCCGCTGCCGCTACTCCCTTAACCCTGGGCTCAGTCTTCTCCCCCCAACAGTGAGACCCCCTGCAGGCATGGCTTGTGATGGCCACGAGGTCAGCCATGAGCTAATCTGGCAGAAACGGTCCCCCTGGATATGATCCCACTGGAAGTCCCACATCCAGCTCGCAGGAAGTGAGGAGAGAGGGGAACGAGCTAACGGACGCGACGTGGAAGCCCAGACACAGTCCAGACGCAGGACCTTCCACAGGCCACCTGGGCGGGCCCTCGCCATAGGCCAGCACCCCCACACCAGAGCGTGGGGTTGAAAAGGACTCGATACAGAACCACCACGTGCAGTGCCTCAATGAAGGGGAGCCAGTGTGGGTGAGCTAGCTGGGGGCCGCTGGGAGCTTTGCACGCTGACTGGCCATGAGATGCTGTGGTCAGCTGGAAAACGGCCCCCAAAGATGTCCTCTTCTGATCACGGAACCTGAGATGCGTCCTCGAACGCCAAGTCCCTTCGCATGTGCGAATCCTGAGATGGGAAATAATCCCGGCCCAGTATGACCCTACAGCTCCTTACGAGTCGAGGCAGGAGGGTCTGTGCACGAGACCAGGGCAGAGAGATGCCGTGGGAAAGGCGGCCAGGAGCCAAAGCGTGCACGCACCTCTAGAAGCTGGAAAAGGCTGGGAAGTGGATTCTCCAGGAGACCCTCTGGAAGGAACCAGCCCTACCCACACCTTGATTTGAGCCCAGAAGACCCATTTCGGGCTTCTGGCTTCCAGAACGGCAAGATAATAAGCTGGTGCTATTTGGAGCCCCTAACTTATTCTGGTCTACCACTACCGCAGCCGTGGCCAACACAGGTGCTCTCGGGAACACCTGTGCCCTGCTGGGGCTCCTGATGGCACTGCAGGACGACGCCCTCATTCTGAGAGCATGCAGACTGCAGGGTCTGGGGTGCACCCCCATGACTGGCAAAACAGCCCTTCAGAGGAAGCGGATGGGGCTGAAGTTCAGCTCTCCTCCAGTCGGCTTGGTTTTTCATGCTGAGACTTTCCATAATAAAAAGTTTTTGAAAGTCTCAATGCAGGAAAGGTTTCACCAGATTTGGGGATTTGGGCCTGGGTGGAAGGGGGCACCTCCGGAGGAGGCTGTGAGCCCCAATCCCATTCGGGGCATACCCTCCACCGCTGGGCCCCCCGAAGGCCTTCCCTGGGGCCAGCACCTCTTCCTGCTATTCTCTGAGTGTCTCCCGCTCGGCCCCGATCCTTCCCATGGACACATACATGGGCTCTACCCGCTCCCATCTTTAAAACAACATCCCCCGGCCCCGCTACACCGTGGGGTCAAACTTCCCAAAGGAGTCATGAGGACTCCTGCAGAACCCCCTCCTTCAGGTTGGCTCCTGGTTCCACAGCCACCTTGGAAAGGAGCCCAGTCCCCCACGTGCCACGGAAGCTGGCCTCGCCCCGGACTCTTGTGGGGCCACGTGGGATGGTGTCTCTCCACCTCCCCCGGCGGACTCCTCAGCAGCTTTCCAGGGTGAAGACCACGCCCTCCACCCTCCTGAGCACCTGTTCTCCTGCTCCTTTGCTGTGCCCCCCTTACCTGAACTCAGCGGAGCCCCTCAGCTCAGCCCGGGACTGCTTCTTTTCTACCCAAAGCCTTCTCTCTCTTACCTCCACCTGCTTACTCACAACCACCAAGCACACGCGTCAGCCCCTCTCTGGGAGCCCCAGCCCTAGGCGCCCGACACCCCATGCAGTGTCCCCTTAGGGGAGTGGTAGGCACGCCCAAATGGAACCCCTGGGGTGGGTCGGGGCAGTGGGCCCTCAAAAGAAATCTGTGAATGTGAATTTATTTGGAAAGAAGATCTCTGCCCCCAAAATGGCAGCTTCGTGAGGCTGAGACGGACTGGAATGCCTCCGTTTCTCAGAATGCTGAATAGGATGTCTCCTGTTTTCTTGGAATTTCAGCTGAAGCCTGTGGCTGAAGACAGTACGTAACAGCTCACATCTTCCGAAGAGAGGTACTTACTGTTCAGCTGACACCCGGACTTGCTAAGAGAGAGCCAGAGCCACTTCAGAGGCCCACACACTACTCCAAAGAAAGTAAATGGCCACAATTTTCTAGAAGATTAGAAACTCGGTGCAGAGAGTGAGGACTTCTCTGGGGGAAAGGGGAGCTGTCATCTCACAGCAGGCTCTGGACATCGTCCCCATCTCCCCACCACTGAAACCACGTGGAGAGAGCATCTCGAGACCCCTTCACAGGGACTGAGGGTGCCCCAAGGGGGCCTGACATCTCACCACCCACCCAAGGCAACGTTCACCAAGCCGATTCTAGATCAGGTTCTCGGAGGCAGCACAAGAATCCCATAGGGAAAAAACAAGGGCCCGTGGGACAAGTGCACACATAGGAGGCAGGTAAGGGGGCGGGTCCCCTCTTGGAAGCCTCCTCCTACCCAAGAGATCTCCTGCCCGAGCAACACACAGAGCGGGGCAGGGCATCACCATTGGGGGGATCCGCAGTGGGGGAATCTCCAAACACACACTAGGTGCCTGGGAGCCCCAACCGTGGGCCCTCGGCCGTCAGGCGGGAACCACATGCCACCTCTGTCTCCTGGGCCCTGCACGCCAGCCTGTCCCGAACACAGAAACAGCTGGGGGAGTGGACAGGCGTGGGGGACAGAGAGCAAAAGCACACAGCCCACAGCCCCCAGCACCGCCCCCCGGAGACCCCCCAGAAGCCCTGAGCCGGGAATGGGGGATGCACTGGAGGAATGACTGCACTTTCTATTTGGGTCGGGAGGGGCTTTTCAAGATTTGCAAAAGACAGCTGCTGGTTTACAGCAGAAAACGGCCAAACATCCTACTGGATACCCAAGTCCCTGGGAACGTCGACAGGGTGTGTGCACAGGGCATTGTCAGTGAGGCAACAATGAAACCGCTCCCTGTGACTCTAGTCGCTGTGGCCTAGAGCCCAGAGGAACCTGCTAGCATGTGAGGCTCCGTCAGCAAACCCGCTGAATGCCCAGGTGGGCGGCACGCCCGACCTCTCCCCTCATTGCTAGCACGTGCCTCTGTCTGAAGTCCAGTGCCCCACACTGCAGGGTACCAACCCGCCTCTTTTCGAAAGAGGCAGCTTTGCTACCCAATCCTCTGCCTCCAAGGGGCCGGGGGGCCATAACAGCACCTCCCCGCGTCCCCACGAGAAGCCGGTGAGGTCCGTTATAGCACAGACAATACCAGATCTGAGCCTCTGTGGTTGCATCATTTAAATACAACAGTTACACCTCATGTGAAATGCACCAGGTATGCAATACACTGACCGCCGCTTGCTGCCGGGTGGAGATAACTCATAAAGTTCTTCGAAGGAGGTCATTTGCTAAAAATGACTGTGACGTCTCAAGCCTCACCCTTCTCTGCAGGCTGTGGGGTATCTCGGCTCCGGGAGAAATAACATTGACAATCCTGGGTTTCAACACATCTAAATTAGCAAAGCGTCTCCTTGCCTTTCTCGTTGCAGCCCCTCCTGGGCCACAGAGACGTTATTTAAAATGTTCATGAGAACGGCAAGGAAGCTCCTGGACTCTTCCCTCCCTTTGGGGGGTTAAAAGAAAACTGGATTTTATCTCTAACGCTGGCTGGCTCTCCACCCTGACCCCTAGACCATAATTCGTGAGGCCCTGGAGGAAGGATCTTTGAGCTGGAGGACATACTTCTTTCTGAGTTCTTGTATTATTAACTATATGTGAGAAGTACTATCTACATCAAGTTAGGGTTTTTTTTTTTTAACATTCTATACTGTACAGAGATCCAAACAGCATGTGGAATGGAAAGCCCCTGGGGCATAATCGTCTCGAGGGAGAAGCGCAAATCAACAAATGCAACAGGATCCACAATTCCTATGGGGCTCCAGAGGGCTGGGTCTGGATCAGAGGTCGGTGCCGGCGCCCCAAGTGGATCCGCGGTCTCGGGGCGACACCTGGTGGCCGCCGTGCCCGCCCACCTGAGGCAGCGGTGCGCAGCAGCGCCCCCTGGCGGGAGCTCCTGGCGGCCGGTGGGCGGCCTGGGGAGGAGTCAAGATCCCCTGGCGTGGGGCGGGGGGGAGGGGGCTGTCCTGTGGTCGCTGCGGTTGCGGAGGACAAGTGCCTGCGAGGTTTCCTTCCCTGCCCCCCCCCCATCCGCATTCTGCAGCGCCTGCTTGCGTCCAGCTCCGGGTGAGCGCTTCTGCAATGCTTTCAAAAGGAGGACCAGCCCACTGGGACGGGAGGGTCTTGGGGGAGGTGACCAAAGTCTCAGCCCCAGGCGGGCTGGCTCACCCCGAGAGCAGAAGCATGGCCTGTGATCTGGCGAGTTAATGCTGTGAGGTGCTTGTCCAAACCACACGGCCTCTACAGTCAGGCGTCTTCACGTGGCCACCTGTGCGCTGCGCGACTCTGGGCAGGCCCCCGGCGGGGTCCTCAGTGCAAAGCGGGCTCGGACTAGAACGCGCTCGCGCCGCTCAGAACCAGCGTCCCCGCGTGCTGGGCAGAAATCCTGGGCTCTGCCTCTGACCTGGTGAATCCGGGACCTCGGGGAGGCGAAGCCCAGCCCCTGCGCCCTCTTCCCAGGCCTGCCCTGGCACGCTTGCGCGCTGGCGGTTGGAAACCTCGGACTGTGCGGACCGTGGAAAGACACGAGATGATGTGTGCAAAATGTCTGGCCTGGGGTGAGGGGTCCGTCAACGATTCTTGGAATTCTCCAACTTTGGAGAGCTCGTGGGGGGGGGGGGGGTCTCTTTCCTTTGTTTCTTTTTTATGTGTATTTTTAATTACAAATGTAACGTGCGCTGTTAAACGTAGAATTACTGTGTGGCCCAGCCGTTTCCCTTTTAGATGTGTACCCAGAAGAACTAAAAACAGGTCCTCGAGCAAATCCGTGTACGCTCACGTTCCTGGAGGCCGTTTCCACAATAGTCCAAGGGTGCGAAGGGCTCCTGGGTGGCTCGGTCGGTTAAGCATCCGCCTTCAGCTCCGGTCAGGATCTCAGGGTCCGGGGACGGAGCCCTACGCCCACCCCACCTTGGGCTCCGCACTTGGCGGGGTCCGCCTGAAAGATTCTCTCCCTCCCCTCTTGCCCACCTTCCCTGCTCTCTCTCTCTCTCTCTAATAAATAAATAAAATCTTAAAAAAAAGGGGGGGGGGAACAACCCAGATGGCAAGTAATGGAGGGATAAGAACGGAATGTTATTCAGCCGTAAGCAGGAATGAAGGCTGCTACACTCTTGGTGTGGATGAACCCCGAAAACAGGACGCTAAGAAGCCAGATACATACTGACTTGATTTATCTGAAGTCCCCGGAATGGGCAGATCCGTAGAGACAGAAAGCAGATCGGCGATTGCCCTGGGGTAGAGGGAACAGGGTGGGGAGAGGGGCAGGCTGCTACTGGGTCAAGTATTCCTTTGTAAGGTGATGGAATGTTCTAGAACTACCTACTGGTGTTGGTTGCACGACACTGCAAATGTGCAAAACATCATGAATGACAAATTTCACATTATGGTATTTTACCATAAGAAGAGAAATGCTGGTCGTGACCACTTCAAGATGTATGAAGCAGAGCAGCCTCAGGCAGACAATGCTAAGAGCCTGAAGACCTTTGACCTCATTATTTTTGCTCAAATACCCTTACATGCACATTTACTGGATTTGCCTCCTTTTCAAAATTGTAACTCAGTGATCTCATACCCATCTCCTGGGCAACTTGCCGTTTTTCACAAACCGGGATGTCAGGACACATCACACTCCTTATGGCCGTCCCTAGGCCTTAGAGCCACAAATCAGGTCATTCCTTAATTGGTGAAAAGGTGCCACCATTAGCCTCACTGGTGGGCACTGGGAGTGTCTCCAGGCACTTGGTCCCCAGAAAGATCTGCCCTGAACATTAACGCATGCGGCACATAATGTTCTGAGGTTTCATCTCTGCGGGATGGAAGTACCAAAGTGGGGTCGCTGGGCGGAGTCATGAATTCTCCGAGGTCCCCTGGGAGCTCGCCAGCACGCGCGCATCGCAACATCAGATGTGACCCATTTTAGCCTCCTTCCCATTGCCAACTGACCACGCGCGCCAACCAAGCGGTAGAAGGTGACCCCGTATGGATGCATTGATGGGATTTGACCGTGGGTGTGGCTGGCCTCGTTATGGGGCCCGGGTTTGGGGACCTCTGGGCAGGGGGTCCGCAGGTTCTTTGAGGGTGCGATGGGCGCTCGGAAGGTCCTCCCCAGAGCGCGCGTGTGTGCCAACAGGTGCGTCATACAATTTCGGGGGTTCAGACAGAGCAGCTCATCTGCGAGCCCCCCGCCACCGAACCTTGCTCTTGAGTTTCCGGCGTGGCGCAGACTGCAGCATCCCTGACATTTCCAGCGAACACAAACACCGGCGTTTTTCTAAATGCTAATGGGTTTCTGTGCCCTCTGCTGGAGGCTCGCGGCGTCAGGGCTCTGCAGAGGCCAAGCCGAGCGCCTGGAATTTTCCTCTCATCTTAGAGCTTTTTTTTTTTTTTTTTTTTTTCCCCCTTCTGCGCAACTGGCCCTGCAGTTCTCAATTGAGAACGACTTTCTAGAAGTTGCTGAGGAAGCCCTGTACTTAATACCAAAATCAGCAAGTTTCAGGGAAATTATTTATCTCCCACTTTGGGAATTATTAGTTCTGGATGGAGACTCTGATTGTATAAGGTTTGCTGAAAATTTATGAGGCTATCTGGAAACCAGGAGCGTATTGATTCCTGGTGAGTAAACATTTTAAGCAAATTAAGTGGTGCTAGTAATAATAATAATAATGGGCACTATTTTTCAAGTGTCTGCTCTGTGCCCGGCATTTAATCCCTCCAGCGATGACAGGGGCAGGTTTTATTACCCAAATGTTACAGACCGAGACACTGAGAGATGCGAATGCTTGGCCTCACGCCACACAGCCAGCGGCGAAGGAAAGTTCTCCGCCTCACCTGCCAGCCGGACAGCCCAGCAGGGCTACAGCATCGAGGGTTTGGGCCCCCAGGAGTCTGCCTCATGGGTCGTCTCATCTCTAAAACACGAACAGGTTAGAATGGAGACAATGAGGACCCTGACGGACGGAGAAACTGAGGCCGTTGGAAGGTGACAGTTTGCCCCCAAGATCACACACGAGTTAGGGACAGAGAAAGGAGTAGAATCCTGGCCCACAAATGCACTGAGAACAAGACAATGTTTTCCAATCCCAGCACAGCCCTCTTGCCTGCAGAGGCCTGCTCCGTGGTAGAGGGGACACTGGTGAGGGTGGGGAAGGGGTGAAGGCGCCCCAGCCCCAAACAGACTTTCCCCTTGTTGGAATCAGGACTCAGAGCAATCTGCCCAGGCAATTAATGTCCCCAGCCTGTGTCGCAGTGTCACATAAAGCAGTCTCAGGGCCACGGAGAAAGTCCCCCGAGTTGCCACCAGGGGGAATGCCATCCCTGCCGGCTCTCTGGGAAGCTCCTGTTGGAAGAGTCCTGAGGGAGGAAAGCACCGGGGTCTGCAATGCAGGGGGGATCTGTGGTGACAGAGACACCCAGGAGGTGGCGTGAGGTCCAGAGGGGCCGTCAGGGGGCCTACGTCTAGCTTCTGGAGGAGACTGGAGACCAGGCCAAAAGACTGGATACAGAGGAAGATTCCAGCATCTCTGTCCAGCTGCCTCTGAGACCAGGAAGCGGCAGGGGACTCCAGGCTGGGTGGCCAGGAGGCTGGCTCAGTGGAGCGAGGCCTGGCCACGATGTCCGTGTCGCCCTCTGGATCCCACAGTGTGCATGACCTCTTCCTGATTTGCGCCGTGTGGCCTTCTAGAAAAGATGTGAGGCCACTTCCAATCAAACATGCGTACAAGAAAGAGCAACATGTTGTACCTGGTTCGAAGGAAGGGTGGGGGCGAGGGGAGGGCAGAGGCCCCCGCTGAGCATCCTGGCAGCCAAGGGGAAGGGGAGCACGTTGGGGACAGAGCTGTCACTACCTGCTCGCAATGGGCAGTCCCCCACCTCCCAACGCCGTTTTCCAGGCCGACCCAGGGAGAACGGGGCTGGGTATTATACCCAGAAGACTCACCCCCATCCAAGAGGCAGCCCATGCACCCATCCTCGCCTCCACTATGAGACACAAGCCCAGCCCATCCTGCACTTGCAGGGAGACCCACCTGGGCGATCAGGGACCACAGTGATTCCCACTGAAGACCGTCCCCAGTGCCTTGGGCCTAGAAGGATTTCAGGGTCCCACAAAAATACTTGAATTGACCCCACCAAAAATTTTTTCTGTTGGTGGCACCCCAAAAAAAATGCTTAATGAAATATCTATGACATGTAACGTGATTGTGACCATTTGCAAACCAACTCCTCTTTGGCTGTGGACCTATTTTATTCACTCTGTGATGCAAGCTTGTTTGAACATGGCCGAGAGCATGGTCCGACGGCCTCTAAGGAAGCACCTCCAGGACCTGTAGGAGCGTGTGCACGGCCCTGCCTCGGACTGAGCTGCGTGTCAGCCGCGGAGCTTGGAACTTGCCCCTTTTCTGGCAGAGTGTTGCATTGAACTGGGGGCATGCGAAGATAGAGTGCTTGCCTCTGAAGTTTTGGGGATGAGTATCAGGCAGCTGGCTCTTGTAACGGCAGCGAGAGCAGAGCAAAGCTGCTGGCAAGCAAAGGACTTTGAGTAATGCCACTTGTTAAGTTAAAAGGGTCCCCGAGTCACCCCGCCAACATACCTCATTAGCTGAATGAATTGACCCCATGGTTGGGGTTATTTAATATCTGTCTACTGACTTTGGAGAACGTCTGCCAAAAACAAGATCTCAGTTTTGACACAGTTGATGCTGAGCTCTATTTTTTTCTGACTATTATTTGTCAAACAGATTGCTGAGCCGGGTGCCGCCACGTCGACCGAGTGTAAAGCCACATCATCGACACGGATCTTCCTTGTTATGACAGCAGGAAATGCAGCCAATTAATTTAAAAGCCGAATCCGGCTATCGGGATATGTGTTGGAAAGAAGGGCAGCCGGGATAAGGTGCTGTTTTCCATCACTTTGAAAACAAAACTTCCACGGTCGAGAGACCATTGTCGCACAGACAGATCGCAGAAGTCGTGTTAGAATATGGGGCTTTAGAGAAACATACATCAGTGTGGGGTGGGGGAGTATGGAAAATACATGTCACTCAGCAAGACCATGGCTTCCGAGTCGCAAATGTCCCAGGAGGCTTGAGTTCCTTCTGCCACTTTCCTCCGTGAACAGGGGTGGAGTCTGGCCGTATGACGCATCCACACGTGTGTCTCAGATCTGCTACTCCTTCTGAACCATGCCACCATGTTTTAAAAAATTCAAGTCAACACTTAAAAATCTGACTATATCCTATCAAAAAGCTCTGGAAAAATCTAGCAGCCTTTGGCTCACGTTTCTGCTGGAGCTGATTCGTGGCGCCCTCTCCAGACAGCAGGACGCAGGTCCGCGCTGCTGGTTTCCACTCTTCCCTCTGGCTCCCACTCCCAGCCCTGATGCATGGCAGACAGGGCCCCTCGAGGGATACACAGCCTGGAACTAAGCATAGGAAGGATGATGGTGTTGCCACGTGGGGTCCTAGCAAGGAAGGAGAACACTGGAGGGAGGAAGGATTGGGGGGGGTGGGGGGGAGGTGTGTTTGGACCACTGGGGATGGGACCCAAGAAAAGATGGTGCCAGCTCTGATTCTCTCCTCTTCGAGCTCATCGTCGTCCTTGATATGGTCTCCCCCCAAATCCAACAGCAACTTATCACTTTTAACCAAGACTAATAAGGCACCCCAGTAGAGGACGTGACCGGAGAACCAAGCTCTCTCTGCTTTTCTAGTCCCCTATCTCCCAAGCCACAATTCAAGCAGCAGACCCCTCAGAGATGGCTCGGGAAAACTTCTGGAACATCACTCGCTGCGGCAGCACGTAGCACACAGTTCCTGAGCTTTACAGACTGAAATTCAGAGCCCACCCCACGCAGGACCCCCCGACATTTGCCAGCACTTGTGCATGGCAATAGCAGCAGTACCGTTATCACTGCTATTACTTCTATTATGCTGATGCATTAGATGGTCTCCAGACGCGAGAAGGTAATTGGCTCCCATCACCCCAAGCCGCGTTACTGGATACAATGTTCAAATAGCTTAAAATTAACGGCTGGCATCTGAGCCCGCTCGGTCCATAATGGATTACAGCATGAACACAAACTCACCTACCTCCACCAGCACCCTCCCCGATTCATTTGCAAACAGGACAGATAATTTAGTATCTGATTCAGATTAATTGCCACATTTTCTTGGCTTCCTGCTCCCCAAGGGCCACTGTGGATTTGAACTCTGAAGAGTTACCCAGGTCACCCTCGAGGTGCAGACATTCCCAGAGGGAGTCAAACTTGGCTCTTCTTGGAGCGTGACTTGGACTTTGCCCTGAGAAGAACCTTGTTCTTGGTCAAGTTCTTTGCGTCTTTTGTCCCTGACTTCGCCATCCAGTAGAAGAGGAACATACGCTGCTCACTGTGCCTGCGGTTCAGGCGCCGGGCGAGGGACATGGGGGTCTCCCCCCTGGCATCTCTTTCATTGATGGAGGCTCCATGGTTCAGCAGGTGGTTGATACAGTCCAGACGGCCCATGGCTGCGGCCACATGCAGGGCTGTCCTGCCCATGGGGCTTTGGCTGAGACAGCTGGCCCCTGTAAAACAAGAGAGCCGGCTGAGCAAGGCTCACCCTCCGGGCCAGGAGCCTCACCTCCAGAACTACATTCAGGAGGAGAAGCTCAGGAGGGGTGAGGCCATAACAAGAAGGCTTAGAGTTAGTAACGGCCCCCGCCTGACCCCAGCAGGGAGCATCAGGGAGGAGGCATTGCTGCACTGTCCCAGTGACCAGCACTGCCTTGCCCCCCATCTGCCCACGGCACGCTCCTGCTCCAGGGCCTTCCGCAATGGTGTCCTGGACCCCAGTTGTGTCAACCACCAAACCCCATTTCTGGCATCCACTACCCTTGGGGTCATTCTCTAGGTCGTCCCTGCTCTGTCTCACCCTGCCACCCTCCCCACACCACGGCCTTCCACCTCTCTCTTTCTGCGCATGCTCCAATTTCACCAGTCTTCTGTCTTTGCGCGCTAAAGACACCCTGTTCCCGCATCCCACCCCAGGACTTTGCACATGCTGTTCCCTCTGCTAACGGCCTGTTCCCCGTTTCTGCCCCCGCCCCCCGCCCCCACCAGCCCTGGCTAACTCCATCCTTCTTTTATCACTTCCTCAGGAAAGCCTTCCTCACCCCCTCCCATGAGTCCCGCTCCCCTGTATATGCTCAGCAGACATTCCACAGCTTCAGAACATGCCGTGCACGACTGACCATGGAATTAATTATTTGTAATAATTTGCTGACTTCCCTTCATAAACTCCATGAAGGCAGAAAACACACTTGTTTTGATCACTGCTGTTTTCATCCCCGGCACGTAGCGCGATGCCTGGAGAAGACAGGCGCTCGGGAAATGACAGACGACGGGCAGCCTGACTCATGGACAGATTTCACTTCGATTGAATTCCTCACTGCCTCCCGCAGATGGATGGGCTAATGACAGGTGTCCAATACGGACTTGTTGAATTGAATCAAATTCTGGGTAACAAATATCATGACACAGAAAACAAGGCAATTCAATTACAAGCAGCTGACATTTCTGTAGCCAGTTTTTATGAGCTATGGCTGGACGGTGAGGTAACGTTTTAAATAGGTTCTCCTAACGCCCAGCCTCAGCCTCGGCACGGCTTTGCGGCGGCTGTGTCAAAGGACAGAAAACTTTGCAAAGCTGGTTGTAATGTTTTAACTGGGGCTTTCAAATACATCACAGTTCCATCAGAGTGAAAATGACTTTTTATGAGCTTAAAGGACTGCTGGTCTGTGAACAGCCCATATTTCATCCCACAACAGGCGGCATGGAGAAAGCAGTGGAGAAAACAGCAAAATGGTCAGGAAAGCCTCTACCCAGTCATCCTGCCCTGGCCTCGAGGATGTTGGCGCCCTGCTTGCTGGAGGGGGGCGGGGGCAGGAGGGAAGACGAGGTGCAGAGGGCCAGGGTCAAGGCCACGGGCAGGAAAGGTTCAGATTGGAAAGCAAGTTGATAGGGGAGACCCTCGGATGAGGCCCCTTCTGGGCCTCAAACCCCTGACCAAACAGTACGTCACATGTTCTTCCTGTTCCCGGGGAAGCCGGCGGCCTGGGCCATCTGCGGCCATTGTCTATTGTTCTAGAATGGTCGACACCTCAATCGGTGAACCTCTTTTCCCAAAAATATCCTACGACCAGGAGAGATAAAGATAAAGCGTGCTCCGGCCACGTCTCACGCGAGCCCTCACGTTCAGAGACAATGCAGGCCAAGGCTGCTGCTTCTATCAACAGAAAGAGAGAGAGAAGTGACAGCCTGTCCTTGGAGCGAGGGCGGGGGATGGGGATGGAGACCAGATGAGAAGGTGGTTCGTGGCAAGGGTCTCCTGAAGGAAATCATTCAGAGCCGGCCTACCAATGCTCCCCCAGCCCCCTCCAAGAGAGTGATGCTGGCTTGGGGCTAGACCCCTTGGACTGTGGCAGAAACCCAACCTCAGATGGGGCAGGAATAACACAGGGAGTCCAGGAACATCTCCAGCGGCGTTCGAAGAGGCCAGGAGGCTCTTTGGGCTACTCCTGTGAATTAGTGTCTGGAAGTTTGATCTCTGATGACAGAATCTTCTTGAAACCCGGCCAGGAGAGAGGACAACCGCCTTTACTCAGCATGTCCTAAGACCCCTACAGAAAGAGGCTCCCCAGTGGCCCATGGGACCATGATTGGTGGTTGACACAACTGGGGTCCAGGACGCCATTGCAGAAGGCCCTGGAAGACAAGCACTCTGTCCTCCCTACCCGCGGTAGACCCCAACTTGTGAACATACTCAGCCATCTCTCAAAATTACCATGTTCTAGAAGGTACTGCACGGCGTCCGAGTGGCCTCTGTGAGAGGTAATATACAAGGCCACGAACGCTCTGTGAGCAATCCAGGCCTTCCACTGCTTGTGTTCCAAATGCTGCGAATTTGCAGTTTGGTAAAGAGAATCTTCGTCGACACCGAGGCAGGAGAGCTGGGCAGAATAAAGGGGGTCCGCACAGTGAGTCCGAGTTCTTTCAAAAGTGCAAGCTGCACCTGACTGGTGGGGGCCGGGACCCTCCTGAGGGAAGGGTGGCTCGAAGGCCCAGGGAAGGCTCGGGATGGGAACAGAGAGGGGCGAGCCCTGACCGAGAAGCTGGAACACACCCAGCGGGGGACATTGTTGACCGAATTCTATACATGTCCAGGAAATACGCATTTACCATCGGGCAGGCTCGGGAGGCAGGAAGTTCTTCCTGTCGGTGTTTTGAAGAGAGAAAATAGCTTTTCTGGGTGTCCAGAGGAAGGTGGTTGTGACCGTTAAGGAAGACGCCAGACGACACGAAGTGGCCTCCCCAGAGGGAAATGCACTTCTCTGGAGACTGGATGAATTCTGGCCTTCCGATCTATTTTCAGGCCCATTGTCTCCGCTAACTTTTGGAACACTCTGAACTCCACTCAGGGATGAAAAATAGCCCCGTAACATAATCATCTCGTGGTGAAGCGAGGCCCTGAGCACGAGAGGAGGGCTGCGGGCTCCAGCAGAGAGGAACTCCGTCCCAGATGCAGGGCATCGGGGGTGGGGGCGGCAGTGGGGGGAGGCAGAGCCCCAGAGTGTGGGAGACAGGAGGGAGTGCCCAGGTTCAGAGCGAGAGCCAGAAAACCGAGGCAGGACTCGAGTCCTCGAGAGTGGGGTAGAGGGGGCAGGGAAAGGCCGGGAGCCGGACCACCCCAGGGAAAGACCTGGAAGGGGACGCACCACGTCTGGGACGCCTCCTTCTAAGGCTCCCGCACACAGGCAGGGGGTTGCCACTGTCAGTCTTGGCCCTGCCTCCCCAGAGACCAGCCACCTCTCCCAGACCAGATCCCGGATCCCCACAACCTTCCTGCAGCCAGCGTTTCCTGACCCCTTTCCTGCCTGAACATAAACCCCATCCTCACACGCTCATACCCTTTCATCCAAATGTACTTTCTAGAAAGCACACACTTGCTTCCCTCAGTGGCCTCCCGCCGCCGGCTCCTCGCTTCTCTGTTGGGGAGACACTCTGGTTTCCTCTTTCCTTCTCCCCGCTGCCCACCCCAGAGCTCAGCTGAGAGCCAAGCACAAGGCCTGGCAAAGAGCTGGCACCTGCCGTGGGTCGAGAAGTGCGTGATCTTTCCTCCTTAGGGGAGGGGCAGACGCCCCCTCGGATTTTTGCCCCGTTATGTGCTCTGGACTGTGCAATTCCCAGTTACCTGGAGCCCTTCGCCCACTGTGAAATCAGGTTTTCAACTTTACAAAATATACGTGTGACTAGAAAATCCATTGCCCATTGATTGCCCTTCTTCCTCTCTCTTCGGTGGGGGTCGGGGGTCGGAGGGAGGGGGTTGTAAGGGAGCACCGTGAACCGGCAAACCCAAGAGTGAGTGGGAACTCTTGATACGGTGTCCGATCCTTATGACATGTGGCCGATCTCCTCTTCTCCTACTCTGGAGCTTTTGCTCCAACAGTCGCATTCAAGACTGAATCTCACCCCACCCCATACACACATACACACACACACAAACACACACACAGAGTTTCCAGTTGCTCTGTGAAATCTGATACCCATTTAGAGACACATGAGGGCACCTTACTGGGATCCCCTTCCACAGCCGCCAAAACCAGTTCCGTCCATCCATCATGGCGCCAGACACATAATGAAATAATTCCACCAGGAACAACATCATGGAACTGCAACGTAGTATCATCCATCAAAATTCCTACTGGGAATAATTTTTACTTTAAAAAAATGGGTATTAGAGATAAACTATTACACTGGTTATCTTAAGAGATGATCTGACCTCAGGTATCACAAAGATCATCGGAAAGCCTGGAGCGCTAATCTCCTGTGATGAGCTCACGGGAGTCTGTCTGGGGTCGTTAGTGCTTTTTAGAAACTTAATTTGCTCAGCTCAAATGGAAGCCGAAACAAAACAAAACACGACAAAAAAGGGCAACAGCTTCTAAAATTCTGTAATTATAACTCGTTCTACGGCAAAAAAAAAGACACATGAGTCAGTAAAGTCTTTTTATGAGGCAAAGTCTATGAATAGGACCTCTGGAAGCGAACGTCACAGACGCAGCACAGCGGACCTATGTGCGTCAGACGTGAAACTAAAACACAAATCTCTGGTTAGTGTTGTCAGCCACTGGCCGAAGATGTAACTACGGCAAAACTGTGCTGGGTCTTTCCGATGATACTCTACGGCAGGGTTTTTTCCCACTTGGCACTACTGACGTTTTCGACTGGGTCGTTCTCTGGGGCGGGGGCTGCCCTGGGCACAGCGTCCCTGGCCTCTGCCCAGCAGATGGCGGTAGTACCCTCGCCCGGCGGTGGCCATCCAGAAGGTCTGCAGATGTTGCCACATGGCCCCTAGGGGACAAAGTTGCTCCCGTTGAGCATTTATGGTAATGGAAGGATTGTAAGGCCGCCATTCAGCATGATTTAGACTGGGGACGTTAGAGTTCTGTTGGACTGTCACCCAGAACCAGGGTTGGCATCTCCGTTTCCCAGTGAGCCAGCTGAGGACCCCATGGCCGGGAAATGGCAGCCCCAGGACCCTCCAACCGGACCCGCCTTCCCTCCAGCGACACGCACGTGACGCTCTCGGCTCCGCTGGCCCCCTTGGGTGCTTATGAGAAACTTCGGATGGTGGATGAGAACAGGGAATAGCAATTAGCAAATTTGTTAATTAGGGTCTTATTTGTGGTTCTAACACAGAGGATAATCAGTAATCAGTCTTCAGTAAGACAACTTGACTTCCTAACAACTTTGAAAAAAAAAAAAAAACTGGGTAAAGCTGGATTTCCCAAAGAAAGGCAAGAGTGCGATTCACACATGCTGAACAGCTCTTGGAGAAATCAGAGCACATTCCCCCTTTATAGGCGGCAGCAACTGCCTTTGGCTTAGACAAATACTAATTATCACCAGCTAAATAAATTATGAAAGCTGACAACAGACATGTAAGATCGCCCCTAGTCCATGAATTTTGCTCACCCCTTTCAGATTTGTGTCTCTCAAGGTTTCACGTACATGTTAGCTCATGTGAACTTGCCCGACAACCTTTAGGTGGGTACAGAGGCGTCAGCGGGTTATTTATAGGCAGGAACCCAAATTTTCGTTACTCAACGTAGTAGCACCTTCTTTCTTTCCTTTTTGTTTGCCGTTAAGAGGAAGGGCTGCGGCCGCAAGAGAGGTCAAGCTTCTCCCAGTCGCTAAGTGCTTGCTGAGTGAGAGGATTGTGACATCAGCACAAGTCACTGGGTGTCTTCCATTGCCTCTTCGCTCTCTCGAATTTACGGCTCAGCATAGCTCATCGGGGAAAATAAATTAGCAGAAGGGGTGCCAGACGTTTGTAGCTCAGGATCCATAATTTCCGAATTACTTGTTTTGGAACACTTACTGTCCTTAAGCAGCTCACCTCATCGTTATTCACATGTTAAATAGAGACCGGGCTTGAGATACATACTTCTTTCCAGATAAAGCCCCCAAAATGCCCCAGAGCAGCTTCCAAACATCCCTTTAGCAAAATAAAGATGTCAACAGAAGGTGCTTAGCCTACGCCAGAGAGAGCAAAGGAAAGTATCTGGCGTTCAATGTACATTTTGAATTTCCCGAGTCATCCCCGTCTAGAGGGGGACCTGGCACTCAGAATTCCAGAGCCCCAAGGCTCTGGGTTCCGGCTTAAGGAACTGAGCCCCGGAAGGGCAGTGTCTGGGGTAACGGAGAGCAGAGACAGGCTGATCTCAGATCTCTGCCTGTCTCCATCGCTTCCCAGCCCTGCATTACAGCCGCAGTGTCTCTGCAAATCGTTCTCCACACCCTCCGGGCTGCAGCCCAGAGCTTTTTATACCTCTGTCTCCTTGAAGTATTTTTGCATTGATTTCAGCCGGGTGGGGAGGTGATGGAGCCCAGGGGCTTTGGTCCTGTTCTCATATCCTAAATATTGTAGGGATCAGGACAGGGATAGGCAGGTCCTCAGGCTGTGGGATGGAGACTGATGGACGGGAAGAGGGGACTCTAGAGTCCTCGCCCCGCACTGGGTGCCTACCGCATGAGATCTGTCTGGATAGGGGGCCTTGCCATCCTGACTTAGCCCCAGCGAGCTTTGGTGCTGGGTTCGGATTCCAATTGGGCCAGTTCTGAGCTCCTGACATGGACAAGGACGCAGCTTTAGATTCGGGGTTCTGATACAAACTGGGTTAGTGCCAGTATTGGGGGATCAAATGTGGGTAGAGTTTGCTTTGAGATTTGGGGTCCTGATGAGGATAGAGTTTGCTCTGGATGTGGGACTCTGATGAAAGCAAGATTTGCTTTCTGTTTGGGGGTCCTGGTATGGGAAGGGTCTATTCTGGGATGTGGAGTCCTTGCACGGGCAGGACTTGTTTTGGGATTTGGGATTCTAATGTAGCCCTATATACTGTAGCCACCAAGGGTAAGGACTCGAAGAGGTCAGCCTTGGAAATTGTGGCTGCAGGTAATGCTCTGAAATTCGAGGTCCTAAGATGGGCAAGATTTGATCCAGAGCTTGGGGTTCTGGTGTGGATAAGACTGGCTGAGGGATTTGGGATACAAATACAAGTAGAGCTTTCTTTGAGTTTTGGGGTTTTTTATAGAGGCAAGGCTTACTTTGAACTCTGGCTTCCTTACATGGAGATGGTTGGCTTAAACATGGTTTGCATAAGATTTAGGATTCAGATATGGGTAGGTTTAATGTGAATTTTGGGGTCTTATTGTAGGCAGAATTTGTCTCATGCTTTGGAGACCTTGTGAGGTTATTTTGGTTGGGATTAGTGCTCTGGGATGGTCATGGTGAGCTTGGGAACTGGTTTCCAGGTGTGGGAAGAGTTCATTTTGGGTTCTGGCATCCTCATTTAGACAGAGATGGCTGATGGATTGGGGTTTGGGTGCACAAGTGACTAGTTAGACACTGGGGGCTCACAATTGGGTTTGTTGGCTCTGGGATTTAGGGTCCGGCTCTGGGTAGAATCTGCTTCGGGATTCAGGTTTCTGTTGCAAGCAGGGGTAGTCTGGGGTATTTATCTTGGGTCCAAACATGGGTGTGATTGGCATAAAGTTATGGGGCCCTGGGGTGGGCAATTTGTTTCAGGCATTAGCATCCTTCAGTGGACACGGTTGCTAGAAGAGTCAGGGTTCTGAGAGTTGCATGGTTAGCCTGGGGATTTGGAGTCCAATCTTCGCCAAGTTCGTTCCTGGTTTAGGAGTCCTGAAGTGGGCAGAATTTATGAGCTTCAGCATCCTTGTATGGATGTGGCTGCTGGAGGACTCAGGGTTCTGAGGTAGTCATGGTTAGTCTGGAGATTTGGGGTTGCCTTGGGCAGGTATGTTCTGGGTTTGGGGGTCCTGAGGTGAGCAGTGTCTGTTTCATAGTGTCCTCTCATGGACATAGTTGCCGGAGAATCTGGGGTTCTGGGATAGTCGTTTGGGGTTTAGTCCTAGGTAGGTGTGCTCTGGGCTTGGGGGCCCTGAAGTGGGCATGGTTTGCTCTGAGCTTCAGCGTCCCGTGTAGACCCGTCAGCCAGAGGATTTAAGGTTCTGAGGTAGTTGTAGTTATGCTGGAGATTTGGGGTTCAGTCTTTGGCACAGTTTGCTTCAGGCTTTGGCATCCATGTGTGGACCTAGCTGGCTGGAGGACTGGGGGGAGCGATTATGAGTCCAACATGGGGATCTGGAAGTCTGCATTGAGTTTGGAGTCCTGACGTGAGGTTTGCCCTAGACTGTAGGGTCCCACTGAGGACAGGCTTTGTTTCAGGTTTCTGGTCTTGTGTGGACCCTGTGGGCTTTGGGATCTGGGTCCTGATGAAGACACTGGCCACTAAGGGGCCGGAAGGGTCTTGCTTAGGTGGCAGCGCCTTTGTGGAGATTTGGGGTCGCAGACATCGCCAGGATCTGCTCAGGGTCCGCGGGTCTGACTAGACAGCTTGCTTTGGGAGGAGAGTCCTGACTCAGCGGGATATGTTTGTGGATTAGGGTCTTGCTGTGGACAGGGTCTGCCTTGAGATGTGAGGTCTAACCTGAACCCGATTTGTCAAGATTGGGAAGTCCTTGTGTGGCCAGGCTGGCTTTCCTATCTGGGGGCTTGGGGGTGGGGGGGTTGGGGTTTGTTCTGACACCTGGGAGTGGGGTGGGGGAGTCCTCACGCGGGCAAGCGTCCCTTCAGGGGCCGCAGGGTCAGAAGGGGGCCCGGCGCCCCAGCGGAGGCCATACACGTGGCGAGGGCAGGGGGTGGGCAGGGTCACCTTGGTCCAGGTACTGGAGCCGCTGCAGGTCCAAGGGGATGCCGGCGGTGAGGTCCAGCTCCTCCTTGAGCTCCCGCACCGTCATGTCGCTGCGGCAGTTTGTCACTTGGAACATCTCCCCGGTCTCCTCCAGCAGCACCCGCATGACGAAGGCTTCTGGGGAGGCGTCTGGGGAGGCGTCTGGGGCCAAGTCGAGCGCCGGGCTCACGGCCTCCGGAGCCCCGACGCCGCTCTGGCCGGGGGAGCGGGCCCGGGGCCGCGCAGGGAGGGGCCGCGGGCCCGTCCCCCGCCCGCCCCGCCTGCCCCGGCCGCCCCGCCCGCCGGCCACGGGGTCCGAGCCCAGGGCGCCCCCCGGCGGCTCCCCCGCCCGCGCTCCGCCGCCCGCAGCGCCTGCCCTCCACATGCCCTCCTCCCGTCTCCTGCCCAACCCTCCGCCCCCGACCACCCGCGTCACCGCAACCCTCCCCCCACGCCCCGCGCGGGACAGAGCCCCGCGGACCGCCCTGGGGTCCTCGATGGCCCGATGGCCCGGGGCTTGGAGGCGCGGCGGTGGCGGAGTGATTTGAGCTATTCCCCCCCATCCCCAGGGGGCCGGGTCCCCCAGGCCCTTCTGAAAGCCTCCCAGCTGCTCGCCAGGTCACTCACTGCCCTGTCACGGGTGACCTCACTCCAGGTCACAGGCCGCCGTGGCCGCTCGCAATAGTCTGCGTAACTCAGGGCCCAGGGCCTGGAGTGGAAACGCCCTAAGTCCTCCCGGAGCGCCTCGTCTACAGGGGTCGGGCTGGTCTACAGCGGCGCTCAGCAGCCCTATTCCTGGCACGAGTGGAAACCCCCACGGAGCCGGGCCGGCGCTCAGGCCGCTCCGGAAGCGGGAGCCGGGCCTCCGTGAGGGTCTGCAGAGCCGCACGAACACCCGTCAGTTCTGAAAATGCTCTCGGATTCTCCGAGGGAGAAAGGAGCTGGTGAAAACTAGCAGAGAGGAAGCGTCCACTCGGCGCGGGGCTGGGACGGCTCCCCTGTGAAGATGCCTTTCAAGGGAGCTCGGTCTGCAAGAAACCCACCTCGTGGTTTTCCACTGATTCACCCGAGAGGAGGCCGAGTGTTCAAGTGCACAGGAAGCTTACGTGTGATGATCAAATCGCAAACACTCAGCGCCCCACACCTAGGAACGATGAACACACCGAGCTGAAGTGACGCGGGAAGGGGCCGGAGGGGAGCAGAACCACCTCAGAAAAATCTCAGTTGTTACAAAACACGAATAAAACGTGAGCCTTAAACATACTTCTTGCAGAGAAATACAAGCACAGTCATTAAAAAAAAAAAAAAAAAAGTTGCATTGGAAAGGCATTCATATTAAGTTATAGACCATTTTTAGTAAACTCAACTTTTCTTAAGGTTGGATTATTTACCGAAGAGTCTACAAATCTCTACAAGCACATCTGTTTCAGCAAATTCTATGCATCGCAACACAAACTGAGGTGGTTTGTTTTTCCTTAGTGGAAAGCAAAGCTCTGCACAGAATACAAAATTCCAGGTGATAATTCTACTTGCTGCCTGGTCAACAGAGTTTAACTATATGACAACCTCAATTTCTAAACAATAAAAAAAAAAAACACTAAAAATTATCTGTTACTGATGCAAAAACAGTATCTCCTATTTACTCAATATTTACTAGAGTAAATATTGAACACAAGATGGACTGACTTTTGTTTCTCTTAATAGGTAGCCTCCACAGTTTATAAGCTCACGCTCCGTTGGGGCTGCCCGAATGCCACCCCGGTTACAATTTGAAATTCTCACACATGTACCTTATTTTCTTTGGCACGGTATAGATTCCTTCCTTTCTTTTTAAAGAATCAGCTCAGTGGAACTTGGGGGAGGGAGACAATATCCTGTATACCAGGAAATTCAATATATAGCTCCAGAAATTTTATTTTTAAGAAAAGGGAGAAAGAAAAGACGGACAAGAAAAAGATCCAAGGAAAGCACAGCAATAGCAACATGCCCTTTGCAGCCAGCTCTTGAACCCCAAATGGGCCACTCCTTCCTTCCTTTGTGCCTGCTTTCAAGATTAAAAATAGAAGCAAGAAAAATAACGTGAGCCTACACATTATACAGAATTTAATGAAACGTTTATAGAATCTCAAGTTATTCATGAAAACCATTTAAGTTCTAGAGCATCTTGGTCTAAATTTTAGAAGAATGAAATCTGAAACACCATAATTTAACCCCAAATCCCTGGCAAGTGTATGGACTGATCGGGACTGCGGGTTCCTAGTCTCTGCTAAAGATCCTGAAGCATCAGCTAGCTGTAAAGTCAATATCCTGCATCTCAATGATCAATTTCCCTCCCGCATTCTTAAATGTAGGATAATAAATACACGTAAGAATGAAAAATCTTTCTTTCTGCCTCTGTCAAAGGCCTGTACGGATCTTTACGGATACAGTCACCTCAAGAAGGGGAGGGATAAGTGCCTGAGGAAAATTTCCAAGTACAGTTTACACAAAAGTACAATATTAGAAAGACTTCCATAAATCATTCTTCAGCAGATTTCCTTAACTATCACATTTTTCAAAAGTAAACAAATCGGGCTATATTTGCAGCAACTCCAAGTGGAGCATAAATTTAAATGATGTATTTGTTCTGTTCACTGATAGGAGGCTGATATTACGTTAGTATATTTTCTTCCTGTCAAGAGTTATTTACATATGTACATTATTTGTTAAAAATAAAATGTCAATACCATAAACTATATTTTACAGGAAAGCATGAGGGAAGCCAAATATGCAAGTCTCTGAAAGACTTAAAAGCTTCTAATAAACTACTTTATTTTAGGAGGAGGGGGCTTTAAATTATAGTCGGTCTGTCATGGAGAAGGCGATCTGGACCCCTGTGCCCAGCTGCCACCTGGTCCTACAACTCGGTCGCAGGCTTCCAGGTCAGCAGCCAGGGGTGCAGAGGGTGGTGCCCGTTCCCGGGGCAGTCCCTGGGGCTGCACATGGGAAAGAGGTCATTTGAGTGCCTGTCCTCAAAGTTTCAGAAGGTATGACATGGTGAGACCCCTGACAAGCGGGGGCGAGTGGTCTGCGCCCACGTGCGGTGGGCCTGGGGTGCGTGGGAGCCCAGGGCGGTTAATTCCGTTCCTCCAGCAGTCGCACGTCTGCGGTGCCCCGACGCTTGGGTTCCAGGGTGGCAAAAAAGGACACATCCGGGTCCCGGTCGGACTGCAGGGCCAGGACAGTCTCCTCAACGACTTGAAGATGAGGGTTACCGGCATTTCTCAAGTACGCTGGAGAGAGAACACAGGAGTTTGGCTCATGTGCCCGTGCCCAGTGTTCCCAAACGCACCTGAGTGCTGGGGGTTCTGCAAACCACACCTCAGGACAAGGAAGCACTTGTATAGCATAACCAGACACGTGAGACCTTCAATGACTTTTGTCACAGTAACTTCCTAAATTTCAAAGATGGACTCCTGAGAACCCGTACGCATATTTTTAAAGTTATAATTTAAAAACTTCCCACGTTATCTTTCCTTTCCTCCACTAGGCAAGAACTGCACGTGCACGGAGGGCAGGAAGGGGCGCGGGTGGCCGGGAGGCGCGAAGCGGGGAGACAGGAGCCTGCGGGGTCGGGCTGGACACGGTGGGCTCCCCCTGCGCGCCATAGGCGCCATTGCAACGGCTGAGGGACACAGTCTCCCGCTCCGTCCTCTTCAGGACACAGTGACTGCTTCCAGACCTCCTGGGAATTAAGGCTGATGTTTGTTGCAGCTTGTGCTCTCTGCATCGTTAACATTTACAAAATTCTTCCCCATTTCTAGAAGACTGTGTGAAGTTCTGCATTTTAGCGTGAAGCTTGTTAAATGTGAAAACTCAAACATTTTATAAATAACAAACTATTCTGCATAAAAGTTAATACATGGATTTATAAAGTCTGAAGCATGCGTGTGCAATTTCCTAGAGAGGAAGTCTGGCAGTGCACTGCCTGGTGAGCTTTAAGATGTGTAAGTTCGAAAAAACGGTCCACATACCCTTTTCCAGCAGCGTCTGCCGCAGAGCTTTGGCCAGCAGAACCCTCACGTTCGGCACCGGATCGGAGGCCAGGCTCAGGAGGCTGGGGAGCAAGTGTTCGACAAACTGCTCCACGGGGATGCACTCCTCGTCCACCACCGCCTGCCAGGACAGACAGCCATAGCCAGAGAATCGACACTTTTCCACAGTGGTCAGCGGTTTCTTCTAAAAACATACCCTTCCACGATTCCAAAGAAGTAATTTCGGGATCTGTGGGTCTGAGGACTGTGTGTGTGTGTGTGTGTGTGTGTGTGTGTGTCCAAATCTTAAAATCTCAACCACTGAATTTGGTTAGAAACATAGTTAATAATTTCTAATTCCTTACCAAAGACTGGGTTCTAGGTGGTGTAAAATCTGATGGAAAAATAAAGGCTTCGAGTCAGACAGGCCTAGCTTCAAACCTAACTTGGTCACTTACTGGCTTCATGGCCTGGAATAAGCGGCTTCACCTGTCTGGGCCTCGGTTTCCCCATCTACATGAGGGGGATGTGCCGGGGACGGCAGAACATTTTGCAAAAAATCTAGCAAAGCACCCACCAATGAAAGCTGAGAGCCCTCCCCTCTGCTAGTCACCAGAACTCGGGTACCAGGCCTGTCTAGGGCTACCTGACCCCAGACTCCAGTGCAGGCCCGGCCCTCTCTGTGACCCCCTCACAAACACTGTGTCTGTGAGGACAAGCAGCATCTGCTCCCTGCCACCCTGACAGAACCCTGTGTCTCACTGCAGGCTATGGAAGCCAGAATGAGCCCAGTTTTACAGGGCAGGGAATTGGGGTCCCGTGAGGTGCCACCCACAGGCCACCGGGTCTGTGAGCACCAGCAGGGGCCGAGTCCCAGCCAGGCCTGTTCATTCAAAGTCCTGCAGACCTTCCCGCCACAGGGAGACAAGAGCACCAGGTGTTCATGAACTGTTTCTCACAAGTTGAGGCCACGCAGAGGTAGTGGCTCGTCACCTCTACAGCACAGACCCTCGCCAGCCCCCAAGGTCAGGCTCTCTCCCCAGAGCGCACTGAAATAACCATCAGGTGACGCCCCCCTCCTTTGGTCTGTCTCATATCATGGGTTTTCTAAATCCTTAATAATTCGTGAAAGCGCACACACTCCCCTTTTTCCTGAAGAAAATTAGTGAGTATTTTTTTCCTTTTGTCTCATCATGGATTTTCTAAATCTCAGATCAAGAATTAAAAAACAAAAGCAAAGAGATCTCATTTACCCCTTTCTCCACAAAATGACTGGACTGGCGTCTTCCTTACAGAAGTCTGTGATGGGAGGCCTGTGGTCTGGGAATTTGGCATTTCACCCGCCACCCACTGCCGGTTCAAAGCAGAGGGCCAAAATACCCTGTGATGCCCGGCCAGCCCGACAGGGGGCCCTGGTGAGTCCTTTGGTGGGGGAAGAGGGTATGAGGGTCAGCTAGAGTCCAGTAACAGCTTTACTGTCATATTGGCAAAGCTGGGTGATGGGTTCATGGGGAGTCCGTGCTGTTCCCCCACCTTTGTACATGCTTGAAAATGTGCATGGGAAAAAATTTAAAATTTTTTAAATAGCACATTAGCAGAAAAAAAAAAAATCCCGGCTTTACACTTGCTGTGCACTCTTGATCAAGTTACTTAACCTCTCTGGGCTTCAACTGCTTCACCCGAAACACCTGGTCTGAAAGTACATGGGTGTGACGTGTTTGATCCATGGCCGATTTTACCACTGAGGACCGGGTGTATGAGGAGTCCAAGAAATGGCAGCCATCGGCCCCAGCAAAACTGAACCTGCCCCATTTCCAGGACACTAAGTGAAGAGGGTGACATGAGGTGCTGGACAGGCTGACATGAACTTCACTTCTAGAGGGATTCAGGAGCTCTGCCCTATTGCTGGCCCCGCCTTCCCTCCCAGGCGGCTGGCTGAGGGCTGGTGCCGGGAATGACCATGGCCTGGGACCGGGCACGGCAGATGCGGGGCTCTGGGCCTCGGCCTCACCTCACCAGATGGATGGTGCCGGCAGAGCAGGAGCTTCTAGAACACGCCCGGCACACAGGAACCACTCAGCCAGCATCTACAGGACGAATGCACAGACGGGTTGGGTAACCCTGGGCCAATCACTGCCTGACTGGGCCGATCACAATCTCCTGGGAGATAAAGGGGTTCGGTCCTCTGGTCCCCAAATTCCCAGCTGGTTTTTCAGGGCTGGGATTGTGTGTCTGGTGCATCTGGTATCAGTCCACAGCAACATAAGCCCAGGGGAGACTCCCCCCAGGCCGTGCTAACCTGACAAATGAAAGCGAAAGCTTGCCTTCCCACCCACTTCGCGCAGTGCCGGAACCTGATGACGAGCTCACTGATGACACTTAAGCCCAGTGCGCTCTCACTGTGGGAGGAAAACTTCTGTAAAATGGCCACAACCTGTGGGAAATATCAGAAGAGCACATTAAAAATGCTGCCATCCATTTGAGTCATGAATCCTACTCAACGCAGAAAACACACATGTTTATGCACATTTAAAATGAATTTATAAGCAAGGGAGAAGGTTAATTTTTGTCACAGTCATCATTAGAACACAGAGGGGAAGGATGTTAAAGTACATGGCAATGCACATATGCACACTCAGCCACGTGAAACCCTTCTTAGAAATAAAATTTAGAAAGGGCCTGGCATTAGAAAAATACATTCTTAATCTTAAGATTCCGATTTTTAGAAAATGGCCCCTTGCATAATAACTAAATCATTACCTTTCAGAACATGTCATTTTTGTAAACTTGTAATAGCATCAGAGTACCTTAGTAAACTGGAATTTTCAAGTGACACCCCCCCACACACGGTATTCAGCTGGTGTGAGCCCAAGTAAGACAGAACCAGTTCTCTACGTTGGAGCTCTTGCCCACTGACTGCTTTTCTACAAAGCCATGCTGTTGAGTCAAGCCCAGTCTGAGTTTAAAGGGAACACTGAGCCATGGTTTGAAGGGTTTCTCATGTAAAATGATTTATCTTTAATTTCTATCACTGAAATATACAGCTTAAAAAAAAAAAAACTATGCTATGTATTGATAAAACTGTAATACAGTTTACTAATTTCAAAATTTAAAGGCTGGTTTCCTAGGTATCCAGAGAAACCAAGGGCAGAAATCAAAGAAGTTAAAATGGAAGGAATAAATGTTCCTACTTCCAAAAATCACAAACAAACAAAAAAGCCATGATTCCTTACTAGTTTGAAGGAGATCCACCGAACTTCAGAAACTTTATCTGCACACAACTTTAAGGCAATATGCATTAAGTAATCATGAACATCATTGGGATTATAGAGCTCCAAAATGAGTATCAGCTGTCTGAAATTTTTAAAAAAGAAAGAAATAAATAAATTATTGGGGGGCACCAAACAAACAAACAAAAAACCTCCTTATAATTTCTCTTTACTCTCATTTCGTCTTACAGGGAAAACTAGCCAGGCTGGGAGATAAGGCAAGCGAAGACCCAGCACGGCTTTCCGGCGGTGAAATGCCAAAAGCAGAAGCGGAGTGAAATGCCATGCAAAGAAAAGTGGAAAAAAAATAAATCTCCATTCCTCATCTCGCACTCAAACAAATCAAACAAGAAGGAAATAAATTACACTTTGTAAAACAGAGGCCTTGGAATTTGTGAACAGGGACATTTCCCCGTGAGGTTATCGGCTGGAAAGCACATAAAACTTTGCAGATCAGATAAGGTAAAAATAGGCAGCGCTCGAGTTCCCAGAGACCCTGCACGCAGCCCGCGGCGGCCGAGCTCGCCCCGACCCGGCCCCGGCCCCGGCCCGGCCCCGGCGGCGGGCCCCGCGCGAGCCTGCGCCCCCACGCGCGGGCGGTTCGCTTGCGGAGAACCGCGCCGGCCCCGCGCCCGGGGAGCGCCGCCGCGGCTCCCACTGTCTGCAAACCGGGGCGCGGGAGCGGGAGGAAAATAAATGGCATCACCTCCACGCGGGCAACGAAAGGAAATGAAAAAGAGATTGGAAGGAAGTTAGAACCAGAAACCAGGGGTGCCGGTGAATACTTTCATATCGAAAAGCTCTGTTTTCAGAAAAATGAGAGCAATATCACGGGCAGGGGGAGCACGGAATTCATATCAGCGGGCCCGGCTTCAATAACCACGGCCGAGATGGAAGATAGCCAGAGCTCCGAGATAACGCTGTGCGCGGCGCGAGCCCCGCCGGCCCGGTCCGGCCCGGCCCCGGCCCCGGCCCTGTACCCCGCCCTGGGGTCCCCGGGAAGCGGGTCAGCCCGGCCCCCGTCCCTTGGTCGCGATCCTGGCCCCGGAGAAGCGGATCAGTCAGGCCCGGCCCCCAACCCCCAACCCCCAGCCCCCAGCCCCCCAGCCCGGGCCCTCAGCCCCGGCCCCCACCGCCGGCCCCGGGGAAGCGGGTCGCCCAGCCAGAGGCGGACCTGGCCGAGTTCCCGCGCACGGCCGCTAGAGGGCGCGAGGCTTTCATGGAAAACAGGGGCCTGTTTTCGTCTCCGATGTAAGCCGGGAACACGGCATAATGACTAAAAGCTCAATCTCTCAAATTAAGCATAATGATTAAAGATCACAGCAAAGAGAAAATCTTTTAGTTTGCCCCTGGCACAGGCCAAATCATATCCTGAATAGCTGCAAAAGCTTGATGGATTTCTACAGCAAAGACAATGATTGGAGACATTTCCAGTGGAGCATAAGAAAAATGAAAACTGAAGCTGGGGGAGAGACAGCCTGGGCAAGGGGCAAATGGCCACCCGGCCACCCACCACAGCCACCAAACCCGTTGGGCACTGTGCAGAGCACGTGGCAAAGCACGGGGCACGCCTGGGGACGGAGACTTATTCAGAGCAGTGGCCGTTAGAGAAGAGCGCCCACCCTCTGCACCCCTCTGGCCAGCACAAGCCGGGATTAAATAAGCCCTTCACACACAGAATGACGCACAGAGAGCAGCCACCTTGGGCGACGTTTTTATCTAATAATCGTCTGGTCTGGGTGAGACCTTCCCCTGTCTCTCTCTGTCGCATCATGTTCTTTAGAAGCTGAAGTGCACACGCCACGCTGTGCCCTGCAGAGAGGGCTGCGCTCAGAATGTTCAGGAAAGCTCTGGCAAAAACTCTTCTGATTAACAGGAAAATATTGAAGAGTGGGTGATTCATCTTTTATTTGGTTCGAATAAATTGCCTTAGAGAACAGCAGAACACACTAATTCCACAGTGACTCGAGCCCTGTCTGCATCTGAAAATGAATGTCTCCCCGGAGACCGTGGTATTTGTAATTTAGAGCTTCGGAATTCACTTTATCCCTGAATAAAAACATAATCTCTTTATCCGCAAGAACACTATTACTGCTAGTTTAGAAATCAATTATAAGGTAGGGAAATTAAGAATTATTCCATCTAATTTGCCTTCTCATATCCCCAAACAGGTTTTACTTACTCTGCTAGTTCATATCGAAACCTCCAATTCCTGCTGTTATCGGTCACTACAAATTCTTGAAGCTGATAAAGATATTCTCTCCTCTTGTCTTCGTGAAGCAACTATTTTTTAAAAATGTATACATAAATAAAAATAGAGAACCCCTCAAAATGACCCCAAATATACTGTCTGATCACCCTTGAAGTTCTGCACTTGTCCCTGTCAAGGACTGGGCATTCCCCTACTGCCCTGAACTCCATCCATCACCCGGGGTGGCTGTGAATTAACGTTGCTGGGAACAGCCCTCACATGGACCCCTGAATGCTTCCAACCTCTCCCCCGGTGAGTGCTTGTGGATTTCCACATGCCCCCAGCTCTTTCTTCTCTCATAATTTCCTGCCTGCAAACAACACGTATGTGTGTGTGTTCCGAAGACAAGGCCGCTGCTGCTTCCCGGGGAGCTGGCTCTGCTCGCCTATGCCGGCACCACGAGGGGAAAGCTAGCCCAAGCCCAGTGTATCAGGCACCCCCATCTGTCAAGGGCAGCTCGTGGTCATGCAGATGCAAGTAATTAGTTTCTCCAGGTCATTTTTAAAGTCTTATTTTTACACTCATCATCCCTTTAGGAAAAAAATTAAGAAGGCAAGCAGGGAAGCAGCAATGTTTTGCAGAGAGCCCTTCAGGCAGAACTGAGACTGGGTTTCAGCTGGGCTCTTCCCCTGGGTGACTCTTGGCATACCGCGTGTGACCCAGAGGGCCTGGGCTCCTTCCTCCTCACAGAGCCAACGAGGCTACATGTCTACCATACTGCACAGAATTAGGACTCCAAAGGACAGGGAGATTACGAGGAAAGATAAAAAAAATATTTACCCATCACTACAAGAATACCCAGTGTCAAGCCTCCAGACGATACCCCTGAACCCAAGAAACCTAGACCACTGCTCCGGTTGTCCACGGACGCGTTCCACAGGCTGGGCTTTAAGAACTGTTCGGAAGAGGGAAGGTTTGCGTTTCCTTTTTAATCCTTCTTCCTACCTTCAGAAAATCATACAGGTGTTTAAGAATTCCTATTCGTACTTCATCCAGGTCCTTTAAAAATCCATTGAAGACGGGCACCAGGTCAGCAGCTGTGAGCTGGTCCCCGAGAATCACAGCCAGCTCGTGGATGGAGAAGGCCAGGGTCCGACGCACTTTCCACTGTCAGTGCGCAGGAGGACCGAGAAACCGCAGAAAGCAAGCACAAGGCCACATCACCAACAGAGTAAGTGGCCTTTCTAGAATAAACCTGATGCTGCCTGGGAACAGGCCGCCAAGGGCTTCGCCTCATCGGAGCCCCGTCAATATGCCAATGGCACCCGCAGCCGGTACTGGTAAGCCAGTGAGGCCCGCGCGCGCGCCCCTTTTCCTCCCCAGCAGATGGACCGCCCCATTTCCGTGGGTGCCTCTGAAAGGGCTCCTCTTACCTGCACATCGGAAGCCAGCGCTTCGTACGTGTCTCTCAGGCAGTGCCAATTTTGCCTGCCCAGGGTGAGTGCCACCCCCGGGAGGCTGTAGGCGCAGTGTTTGGCGATGTCAGTATCGACAGTCTGGGCGCGAGCGGGGTCGGTCATCGACACGTACTGATCTAGCAGGGGCTGAGGTATTATGTCCTGGGAAACAGTGGAGAAAGGAAACCATCATGCTCGCAGGGAAGAAGGAGCGTGCTCAGGAAAAACAAAGGAGTCTGGGATTTGGGGGTGAAAACTGCAAAGCAGAGACGTCAGGGGAAACCGAGGCCTTCCGAAAAGCTCGGGGCTCTAGATGGGTGGCCTTCTTGTCTGCAGGTGAAATTTTCAACTTGGACCAAACCATGCAAAGCAAGGCCCACACTCATCTTTTCTCACTTCGTCTAACATTTGATGGCTCAGAGGACTGTCTGGGCACCAAGGCTGGGTTAAGTCTGATGCACACAGCTCTTGAGAATGGAAACGATCTGATCTTTTCTCGTAGCAGCCCAGCACCCAGAGCCCCAGCCGGGGCACGCTATCAATGGCTTTTTCCAGCTGACGGGACAGCACCTTCCTATAACAACACCCACTTACTTCTCTCCTGTCAGGACAAGGCGATAAGATAATTTCAAACATTTAAGAGATCTTACATAGCACAAGAGCCTATCCACAAGAAAAAACGAAGCCAAACATAGGTCAATCAAAGAATCTGTCAAAAACTTTTCAGATTACGAGAAATGACTTGTAGAAATAGACACTAAATACGAACGCAATGCAGAGATGTCAGGTTTTTCTCCTATTTGACTTGCTTTATTAATATACTGTTCTAGATTGTTTGAAAGATTTTAGCACTCCTTTAAAATCTGTTGTTTTTTTTTAATAAGTTAGAGAGGAAATATTAGCAACACAAAGAAGGAGTGAAGATATGTATTAATATTGACGGAAGAAAAATACCTAGTTCCCATGGCCGTTCGTAAATTTAACTCCCAGAAAAGGTGACATTTTGACTTTTCTTTTCGCTTTTCTTTGCTTTTCTTTTCAAGGAACAAACCTGTAATTTAGACTTCTTCTCCTTAATTGGGGCGGGGAGATGCCTCTGCTCCGTCTCCAGACTGTCAACAGCTCCACCGCAGGGTCGGCCGGGGTCCTGCAGAGTTGATTGGACACGTTACCAACTTACCCCAAACACGGAGCCATTTTATCATTCTTCCTCAAAGAATCCGCTTTCAGTGCTGGAAATGACTGCTGCAGACCAAGACCATTTCCCTGGGAGTCAGGGGTCTCTCTCCAGATGTTAAAAAAGACAACTGCACAGGTATGGAGGGTGTGGTCAGGGATTTTAGGGGCCAAAGCAAACAGATATCATGCATTTTTCATCTCAAGACTGCTTGAGGCCTTTACAGAAGACAGGTGGATGTCCATGAGAAGCCACCACTTGAGTCTGCACTGACCACTCTAAGGCCTAAGGTCCTGGGATGGTTAACCAACCCCCTTGTAAGAGTCACACACTGAAGACACAAACCATGCAGACGGCAGGGCAAGCAAGCGCATCCAGTACTTCTGGGGAGCTGGAGACGCGCAGCAGTGTGGACCCGCCGGGGTGGGCAGACAGACAAGGGGAAGACCTAATTTGGGGGAAGACGTGGCCCATAAAGGAGTATTTACCTGGAAAACTATTCTCGATTTTCACATGTACAAACACTTCTAATGTTTGCTGATGAACCTTTTCAGTAGGTTAACAATTAATATGAGCAAGAACACTCAACAGTGACATATTGGTCTCTGATCATTGATTACATTAGCGGAGATGAACCTGACCTTCTCCACCACCCATCACATGGGTTCCCACGTGCACTTGAAATGTCATACTGTCTACTAGCTTAATGGATCCTGACAAATCAGCTCAATATATGATCCAGGAAAGTCGATTAATACACCGATAGATGCTTCGTTTGCTCTGAGGCATGCTACCACAGCCTTCAATTCCCAAGATTTTCACTGAAATATACTGCTTATTTTAATAGAGGACAGGATAAAACAGAAATATTTGGGCATGATAACCTAAGACCTCAATTTCTCCAAGTTCGTAACTTCATATACCTTAATGTGTAATAATCACTGTTCTTCTTTCGGGAGTTAATCTGATTCCAGAGTTTTCAGTGCAGTTGGCATTGTGAGGTCATCTCCCCCAAAAGCCACCGGGCAGTCAAAAGACACCAGTGAGAAGCAACCAACACCCCCCCCCCCCAACCCCGCATCCCTCACAAAGGGCGTCTCAAGACTCAGGTGGTGTGCTAAGAAGGCAGGGCAGAAAAACAGCGAGCAGGGTCAATGCCAAAGAGCCGAGTTAACCAGCCACCCGGCCTCAGCCACTCTTCTGTCGTCTCTGCGAGATGACACAATCTTTACCAACTAAGCTCTGGGAGTTTTTTGGTCCCTTTTCCTTCTTTTGCAAGTGGAAGCATCCTGACTACTCCCAGTGGAACCGAAGAATCAAGCCACAAATTCAAGAGCCCTGACATCTTACAACATAAACCGAAGGTCGGCTTGCATGAGCCCTTCAAAAATCCTTCAGGCAGCAGAGCCAACCTGGAAGAATCTGCTCATTTCCATTCCTCTCACTTCTGCACGTGACGAAGAAGCCCCAGTCGGATCAGGTCTCCACCACAGTGGACATAGCCATGCCTTTCTACCTAACCTGTGACTTCCACATTCTAGGCAACATGGGTAACAACCATTTTCTTGCCTATTTCTGAAAATAAACCAGCAAAATAGGTTACCCCCTCATTTTATACGAATCAAAGACAACCATCACAAACTCCTAAACATTTTATATTCAGGCTTCTAAGTAGGTCTTTTGTTTTGTTTTATTGGCACAGGCCTAGACAGGAAGGGAGGTGTTAAGTTCATTCTGTTGCTAGGATCCAATTATCCATTGCACGGATGGTGGAACAATCGGTACTCTGGCCTTAGAGACCACGGGCTTGAAGAGATGACCCACAACGGCACAGGAAATGAGGAGATGCCCACACGCCCAGGACTTGATGATCTTGGACCCCACCCGGATTTTAATTCTCTAGTCTCACTCTGACCTGGGGAGGACCCCAGCTCAAAGCGGTCAGAGCCGGTCACTAGGAGTTCAGAAGGCATCAGAGCCTCTGCCCTCATGAGCTGGAAAGCTATGGAGACTGCCAGTGCCCGAGAGCCTCGGGCCCCCAGCCCTTCCTGGATGCCGAGTTCCCACCTCACAGGGCCGAGTTCCAGGCTGCATGATAAAAGCTGCTGAGCTGCTTTTCAAGTCTCTCCTCTGATGTCTGGCCAGTACCTCTACTGGGGTGACCACATGCCCAATGAGCATCGCCGGAGCGAGGGCTGGACGTGGCAGTCCGCCTGCTGAGGCCGAGGCTGGCTTTCAGCTCTAGGGCCCGCAGAACCCTCCTTGTAAAGCAGCAGGGAAACTGGCACATATATGGTCAATCCCCACAAAGACCCGAGACTCGACATCTTTGAAGAAGCAGGAAGGTGCTTGTGGGTCTCCCCACTCTGTTTTGGTGGAGGAGAGTCAGAGTTATCAATCACCTGATTGATTGGTTGTCTCGTTATCCAAAACATGACCTTAAGAGTAAAATTAAATTTGCCATTTATCATCTCTGCCAGGATATAGTAATAAAAGAAAACGCAGCTCTGTGACCTCTGTCACGCCCTCCATGGCAGAGGGACAGGGCAAACACTCACTGTGCTTCGTAATATCCTGGGCTCAGAGGGCTCCTTCTGTGCTGAGGAAGCCGAGAGAGCCATGGGACTGTCAGGCGCAGGGCTGGGAGCTGAAACGGACCCCTCGTTCTGACCTTCCGTCCCCTGGTGCTCGGGCTCATTCACAGAGTCAAGCTGTGCGGCTCTCAGAGCAGCTGATAAGACCTGGACCTGAGCTGCAGGGAGAGAAGTTTGAAGAATTTTAATAACTTTATTTGGTTTGTAGGGATTCACTTGAGAAGGGTCTTTGCAACAAGCCAGTCTGGAAGCAGGTATGCCACACGCATGCACCATCAACACATCTGTCCCGGCGGTGGGCGGGCCCTGGAGTCCTAGAATGAGCTCTCGGGGAGGTGGTGATATTTACGGCCATTAACTTTAACTATTCCAACTAAACGCCAGCCATGCACAGAGCATCAAATCTGAACTCGAAACGCCTCAGTGAGGACAGTCAGAGTTCACCTCCGTCATCTCTCACAGAAAGACAACGCGCTGTTCCGAAGGCCAGCATCCGGGAGGTCCACGCTCTCGGTGAGGGGGTCCTGCTCCTCCCCACACCAAATACCCACAGAAATCGATCCATCTCTGTGCACAGAGATGAGTACAGATCTCGCTCACCAAGCCCCAAGGACTATTCATTTGTCCACAGCGTGACTGCCCGAGACCCTCCTAACAGCAGATGACAAATTTCACACACTTTTCTGTAAAAACAATCTGATGTCCATCTCCAGATACACACACACACACACACACACACACACACACAAAATAGTGCCTACATCCTGCTTTCTACAAGTTAACTTCAACAGACCTCAAGATTCATTAAAATGTTCAGAGTTCATAGCTAACTCCCCACTCAGCCCAGGACAAGATCCCACCTCCCTAGTGCAACCCACCAGGTCCTTCCCGATGGCCCGAGTCACGTCTCCAGCTGCAGCCAGTCCCCAAATCCCCAACATGCTGTTTATTTCTGAAACTTCTGGGGTCACGGATTGATCTGAGCTCTGACAAAAACTATGGACACGAGGCACGCACATACATGCAAGATTTTACAAATGATTTCAAGGGCCCTCCCCATCCTCTGCAGTGCGTTCCTAGCTGTCACCTTTTGGGGCCCACATGAAATGCCTCCCGCTCTGCAAGGTCTTCTCCCAGACACTCCCTCTGGCGCCAGGTATCCCGCCCTGTGCTGGCACAGTGCGTCACACAGCCTCCCGCCCCAGCCCCCGCCACAGCCTGTGCTGGTGGCAGTGTATGGAGCTCCTTCCACGAAACCATGTGCCTGTCACTGCTGCCTAGCACCCGGCCTGGGGCCCAGCACTGACATGAACGCCGTTTTAGAAATGTGGTTTCCAAAAACAGACCTTTGTCTATAGCTATTAGAAGTGATATGTTACATGTGCTCATTCCTTCGGCAACCATTGACTTAATTTCCTTTATAAATTTAAAGAGAAAGAATAATCACAGGACTAACTTGATTTTCATATTTCCTTTCCCGAAAGCTTCACAAATCTTTGCCCGGCAACAGCAGCAAGTGTTGTTTTTCCCGATCTCCCCAACCCAAGGAAGAATACAAATATAGCACTGTTGAGAGCAAGAGGAGGCGTGATAATGGATATGGATCGCGAGGCTGGCTCCCAGATCAGACGCTCAGTGGGAGCACTAGTCATAACATGAAAAACACCCCAAAGAAGTTGTACTTTCGCTTGCTGTACAAAGACAAAAACCTTAAAGTTTGGCTCAGGGCTGAGCTAATAAGCTCCGAAAGGAGCATCATCCTTAGTTGTTCGTACCTAGAAAAAGCCCCATCACATAGGAAGTGATGTAAGAGCGTCTGAGGAGCTAATAAAATTTCCAGCGCTACAGATACACCCCCACGCTACCTGCCATCCTAGCTGAGCGACCTTCAGCCTCGCACAGCTGCCCTGCACAGAGGTCCCCAGGGCTCCGGTGGCGCTGAGGCCGAGAGACCCTCTCCTGGCCATCTGTGCACAGTGCACACAAAGTGAGCACATATACACACACGCACATGTACACGCAGGCGCAGCGGCACACGGCCTAGCCAGCACACAACCCTCAGATACCCTGTTTCCTCCTCCATCATGGCAGACAATGCTTACCTTGAACATCTGGATCATTCATCAGATGCTCCTGCAAACTATCAAGGACTTTCTGAATCTCGCTCCTGGCCACGCAGCTGTGCTGCACAGTCTTGGGCCTGCTACAGCCCTCCTCCTGGGGCCCAGCCTCACTCAGAAGCAGCTCTAGGTCCTTGCTTATGTCAGGGAGAGGAGTTCGCCAATAAAAGAAATTACTGAATACATCCTCAGGACCCTCTGGGCAGGTAGAGGAGCCTGGTCCAGGGAGGCTGTGGATGGGGAGGTCACTCCCAGCAGGGAGCTTCAAGGAGGCACTGGTCGCCGGGGAAAGCCTGGTCAACTCGGCTCCAGCCAAGGCAGAGTCTTCTACTGAGTCTGCCTTGAGGCCATCCGAGCTAGCGACCCGATGGAAATCACCGGTTTCCACTGGCGTGCCTCCTGTGGGCAGGTCTGGCTCCGTACGCACCGGCTTCGCGGAACTAAGGGAAGACGGAGGGAGTACTTTTAGCACCATGTAATGGACTGGAAGTAAAATGGGAGAACGTGAGCCCCACATCCTCCCAAGCCCCGTCCTCCTCTCTACCTGGCCATCCAAACTCCTAGGGCCAGAAGCTCATAACCTCACAAGAGCATAAAAGGTCCAGTCAGTCCCCACTGCCCCCCTCCTCGGGAGTATCATGCGTGCTGAAGATGCCATGCAGACGTTCAGCCAGTCCCTCCGTTCTGTCCAAGGGGTGGATGAGCCCTGGCGTCTGCCTTAGTGGGCAGAATACAGGCACTCCCTGCCGTCAGTACCTCCACCAGGGGGCAGCCACTGGGACACGAAAGCCACCGAAACCACTGGGAGAGTCCCGAGGAAGAGGTGCCGCACAGGCCGGACACCAGCAGGAGCTCAGTGAATTTGGGTGGAGATGGACAGAGGGGAGGGAGCACCAATGGTGAAAAGATGGATACCCTCTGAGCTGTACGGCACTACTCTCCTGCTCCACTAGGACATTAGCACGGGAGAGCCACTTAGCGATGACCTCAGACGGTCTGGCTGGTGTGTGCCAGTCGACCTCCGAGGAAAGATGAAGAACTCCAAGATCAATCACCTAGAACTTACTAGAAAGGCGGGATAGCATCCGCTAATAGTGGGTCAGGACTGTCACCTGTGCGTGCAGATAACATCCTGGGTTTATGGGCATGTGACACCAGGGCACAAACAGCCATTTGGGAGACCTCACATCTTGCCTATGTAAATTATCCAAAGAACTTCATTAATCAAAAAGTAAGAGAAAGTTTCCTTTACAGGTTATTTAATCACTACCCTCAATGAATATTTTATCTAAATTTAGGAGACACAGTAGCTTCATTATTTATAACCCAGTAGTCATGTTTCAAAATCATTATTGCAATTACTTTTGCTTCTTTACATAATTAAAGCTCTAATATCCCATCTTGCCCAGAAGGTCACTGTTACTAAAACTCCAGACAAGATAATTGCTAAAATTTTAGGTGGACGCTTGAGGTGCCGTGTGGGCCCTGGTAATTATCCTGCTCAGAGCTCACCAGGCTGAGAAAGTGTTGCCAGAACTGCCCGCACAGGGGGCCCCGGAGGGGAGATCAGAGTCCAAATCCTGAGCCGGTGGTCGGATGCTCAGGGTGCCATCTTCTCGAATACAGAGGCCGGCCCTGGAGGGATTTGCGAAGGTGGAAATGAAGGGGCCCAGGGACTGGAAGGCGGCCTGGCGCACCTGCAAGCAGAGAGCACAGCGCAGTGAATGTGGCATGGGCCAAGTCTGACCCCCGGCCGGGCAGCTGGCCGACCAACTGGGCAAGTCGCTGCCTGCCGAGTTATGTCCCAACAGATCTACTGCTGTCTAAGTTGTCCTCCAAATCCCAAATCAACTATTTGCAACAGAAAATCAAAAAAAACTTAGTACCATTGTGCAGTTTTTATACTTTTGGAATTTTAATTCCACATCAAATAAGTCCAGACTCCATAAAGCGCCTGAGCAGACCACTACTGATCGTGACGGCACGTGTGCGGAAGGAACAGCGAAGGGGACTCTCCGGTTAGCATTTCCCTGCTCACGTCTCCGCTCTTTCATGGCCAGTCACTACAAACGTGAGGGTGCGTGCCACGTGCCACCTTCTTCACAGGCACCCAGGCTTTGGAGATTTCAAGTGCTCCGATCCCCACGAGGTCTAAGTAAGCCAAGTAGGAACCGAAAAGACAAAATACACAGTCCCAAGTCCAGAGGCCAAGCTGAGGCCAGTCAGGGAGCGGCGGCTGGCGGCCAGCACTGCCGAGCCGCCCACACTTACCCATCGGCAGGGGTCGCTGATAAGCTTGATGAATAGGGGTGACAGCTGGGCTCTGCGGACCTCGGGGGACACGCTGTAGGACACCGCCATGAAGCACTCTGCGCAGGCTTTTCGCATCCCCCAAACACTGTCTGAGCAGAGCTCAAAAAACTTTGGGATCTACCAAAGCAAATAAAATCATGCTGCTCAAACTTGGTTACCCTGAGGAAGGGCAGAACCTTTTTTAATGATGTAATTAAGGCAGAGCCATAAATATATGGGAAATATATACTAGTCTAAAAGGAATCATTTGAGGCAAAAAGAAATGGTAAGAATAAAGAAACATTTCCTTTACCTTTGAATTCTAATAAATGACTTGGTTAAAGGCTAATACTCATATAGCAAGTGCTATGTGAATTATATAGAGAAAAATTGTGAGATGACTTTGAGATCGAGTAGATATCCCAACTAGCTCACCCATCCAGGTAGTAGGATCTTTGAGTCGGGTCCTTTAGTGATAGAAGGTACAACTGATAGTAAAGCAAATAATTCCTGTTCACAGAAATGCAAATTGTGTCCCAACGGAATGCACTTGATTCTCACCCTGGATGTGGAACAGTTCTGAATCCCTGAAAGGTCATCTCAGGATCCCTTGGTCTGACCGCACATGTGTGGTACTTTGAGTTCTCCATTAAGCCAGGTGTTGGACACTACTGTTTCCCTCATGAATAAATGACTTAAATAAAGTCTTTGGCATGTTCTCTTTCTATCTATATGAAGGTCATGATCACATCGTCTTTTAAAATTTATCCTTTAATGGAGCGCCCGGGTGGCTCAGTCAGTTAAGCATCCGACTCGATTTCGGCTCAGGTCATGATCTCAGGGTCATGAGATCGAGCCCCACATCAGGCTCTACACTGAGTGTGCAGCCTGCTTAAGATTCTCTCTCTCTCTCTCTGCCCATTCCCCCAGCTCCCATGCTTTCTTTCTCAAAAATAAATAAATAAATAAATAAATGTTATCGTTTAAAAATGAGGCTGTTTTTTATATCCTAATGTAAAATCATCAGCCAAAATGATCCACAAATGGGAACATATACTCATGGAAATGTCTTCCCACAGGAAGATTGCTATGTTGGCCACTGCTGTTCTTCCTTCAGCTACATTAAGTGGAAGACAACACTCGCTGTACACTCAGAACAACAACAAATTATTTTGGGGTCATAACTATGTTGACATGGCTTGCACTTGAAATAAAATAAAATGAGCTTCTGAACTTAAATTTAAAAATCGATTTAAAGAGTATGCTCTTTTGAGGTTAGATTCTAACCATACAGGTTAGATGTCCCGACCAATAAAAATCCTGTCCAATAAAAGTCCAATAAAAATACAGGTTGGATAGCCTGTCAAATAAAAGTGGTAAGCACTCAGTTAGCATAGCTCTGCGTAGGCACCAGGAAAACAGAGATGAACATGATAAGGTGAAGATCCCACATCAGCAAAACTATAATGAGGTGTGATAAGAGACAAGCACGTACTCTGAGCAAAATGTTATGGGGATGCTGAAAAGGGAGAAATTAATTCTCTCTGGCACAGTGGGTAGATAAGTCCAGACAAGGAGAGAACTTGACAGAGGCATATGCACCTTCAAGCTGGGTTTGAAGTGTGGGTCCCACCAGGTGGGGAAGACACTGGAAAGAGAGGGGCAGTAATGAGCCGAGGTGTGGAAGGGGGAAAAGCAGGAAGCCTCCAGGGAGCTGAAAAGCCACCCACTGGCTAGTGAAATGCTTCTCTGCCCTGCTGTGCATCAGAATCACGAGGGGGTTTTTCAGAAATGCAGACCCCTGGGCTTTACCTGCCTCCCTGCCTCCCTGCCCATCCCATGATTCAGATGCATGGCCAAAGGTGAGACCTGCCCAGGCCGGCGCAGTGTTAAGACCTGAGGAAGGCAGCTGGTAGTGAGGCTGGAAAAGCACTTATGAGGGGACCCGGAAGGCCAAAAAGGGTCTGGATTTTAACCCGTAACCCAGAAAAACCCCACTTGTCTTGATGACCAGGAGCGAGATGGTAGAGCAATGTTCTAGAAAGAGCAGAGGAAAAGAGACAGATCAAGTGGCTTCGACAGTGAGAAGAAACCAGGGAAAGCGACCAGTTAGGAGGCGACAGCAAAAGCCCACAGGAAAGTGGGCCGGGGCGACAGCCCTGTTGTTCCATGGACCAGCTGCCTAATGCTCATGACAAACATTGGCTTTGGAAGTCAAGAAATTTAGAACTGATGAATGCAAAATTGAGCTGTCATTCCAAAGTAACAGATTCATAAATATAAAACTTCAAGCCGATTTTAAAAGTGCCCTAAGAAATGCACTATAGCAATTACGAGTGGCAAAACTTCACATACCAAAAATTTCTCAGTGGCTTCTTGTCCAACGGCATGACAAATATCACCAAAATTTGTAGCACACACCTTAAAAAAGGCAAGAGGCATACCCATTATTCTCTGCTTCCTTTTTGTCTTACCAAATTGTGACAGCTAACAAGAAGCCTCGGGGGCAATGACCCCTCTAGTCGGGCGGCCAGCAGGCACTTACCAAGCCTGCCGCCCACACGGCCCAGCCTAGTGCCTCCAGTGCATTGGAAACCGAAAATTTACAACACAGTACCAAATCCCTGCACTTTCTGGCTCCTAATTGATCTCCATACATAATGCATTTGGTTAGCAATAAAGCGAAAGAGACCCTTAACATTCTCTGCATGGCAAATGAGGCCTATCTTTCTTGCCGATGCGTCATGAGGAGAGACCAGAGGGAAGAGGCACAGTCACGCAGCACGGAGGGGGAGGACAAGGACGGGGAGGCTGTTGCGGGAGGTGCCTAGTGGCCTTAGAAAGGGTTAGGCAAGAACCTGGTAACCAAACGAACAAGCAACTAAAAGGGAAAGGGAGGCAGGGGCTCGCTTTAGACGGTATGGCCAAGGTAAGAGGGTCCCAGAGCAAAGCAGGCTGGGAATCGAAAGACCAAGCATGTCAGGGCGACAGCATCTAACTGCAACCAGCGAGGTCCCAGGGCTGGTCCCCCCATGTCTAACAGCAACGGGCTTCCTCTCACAGGATCTCGTCTCCGGTCCCTACATGCGCCCTGGTTTCAGTAAAAATGGGCGACGCTGCTCACACATTTGCCTCACTCAGGTCACAGGGGCCACATGTCTCTTCCAGCCTGTGTCTACTGAAGAAGTCAGGACACTTCCAAGGAAACGATTTTGAACTGTCTAACGTTCTGAATTTTTCAAGTTTTGAGACTGTATGTTCCAACCTTCCGAACTTGAAAGAACTTCCCGTCACCACACAATTCGCAGAATCGAGGGAGCAGCAGGTGTTCGACGGTGCTCTTACTCAGCACGGAAACCAGTTTGCAGATTAGCTATAGATAAGAGAAAAATTAGAGTCACTTGAAATACCAAAGCACGTGTATTGCACGTAACACTAATTAAATTCCAAAAGCTGATATTCAAAATATTGCCAAAATAGCCAGGAAGTAAACACAGAGAACACCTTCCTTTGAGTTTTGTCAAGTGATAGCATCAATAGAAGGCTAAGAAGTCCTCAAGGTTTACTCCAGTAAGGGTCCGTCTAAGGCTCAAGAGTCGCCATTTGCCAGGTGCCCAGTGTACATCTGAAACTTCAACGAACACTTTGTGTGTACTGACCATTTTACTTTCCCCAAACCCTATGACCTGGGTATGACCGATCCTCACTTTTGCAGATAAGGACACTCCAAGAGGTTTAAGTGATATGACCAAAACCCAGCAGTGGTGAGGCAGAATGCACAGTGACAGCTGGTCAGAGAGTAAAAATGACTGGTAGGCAAGCCAGCAACTGCCCTACTGGGTATTCGCCCCCAAAATACAAACACAGGGGCGCTTGGGTGGCTCAGTGGGTTGGGCCTCTGCCTGCAACTCGGGTCATGATCTCAGGGTCCTGGAATCAAGCCCCGCATCAGGCTCTCTGCTCAGCGGGGAAACTGCTTCCCCCTCTCGCTCTGCCTACCTCTCTGCTTACCTGTGCGCTCTCTCTCTCTCTCTCTCTCTCTGTCAAATAAATAAATAAAATCTTAAAAAAAAAACAAAATACAAAAACACTAATTCAAGTGGATACATGCCCCTACAGACTATGTTTATTGCAGCATTATTTACAGCCAAAGTATGGGAGCAGCCCAAATGTCCACTGACTGTATACTATATAGATGACTGTATACAGAAGATGTGGTGTGTGTGTGCGAATGTGTGTGTGTGTGTATCATGTATAAACACACATATATACATGAAGGAATATTACACAGCCACCAAAAAGAATGGAATCTTGCCATTTGCAATGACGTGGATGGAGCTAGAGGGTATAACGCTAGGTGAAATAAGTCAGAGAAAGACAAATACCATATCATTTCACTCATATTTGAAATTTAAGAAACAAATGAGCAAAGGAAAAAAAAGACAGAGAGAAGCAAAACCACGAAATAGACTCTTCCTAACTATGTAGAACAAACTGATGGTCACCAGAGAGGAGTTGGGTGGGGGGATGGGGAAGTAGGTGATGGGGTGAAGGAGTGCACCTGTCACGATGAACACTGGATGTTGTATGGAAGGGCTGAGTCACTGGATTGTATGCCTGAAACTAACATTATACTGTATGTTAATATGCTGCAATTAAAATAAAATAAATAAAAGAAGAAGAAAATGTCTGGTAGGCACTGGAGAGTGACCAAGTGCTGGTGGAAACTACCGGAAAGCAAATCCTTAAGAGAAGGAGCCATGCTGAGGGAAATGTGCATTGCTCCTGCTTTTCTGTCCAAGCGCACCCCCTGTTCTGCATGGCTATGCAGTGTGGCTGGACTCTAAGCAGAAGTTACAGCTTTACTGGCCTGAAAAGTCAGAGAACGAAGAGTGAGGTTGCCAAAGGAGCCAATACATGAGGGTAGAAATCCTGGGAAGGAAGGAAGGAGGGAGCTAAAAAAAGAAAAAAGGGAGAGCCCCCAAATCTGTGATTAAATACCACTCTAATCCGTGGCTGATCTCAGAGCCCTGCATACACAGAAGAGATGGTGGGGTTCACAGGAGAAAGCCAATTGCTTGAAGGCAGAAGGAACTTAGTGCTTTTAGCTGCTGGCTATTTTTACAGGAGAAAGAGAATCTGAACCCTTTGCTAGAACAAAGTCAATATTCTTCGGAAGAAAATAACAGAATCCAGAGTTTCTACAGTGTTTCATCAGGAAGCTAATAAGAGGCAATAAAAAATTCATAGACATTATATTTATCATGATGAACACTGAGTAATGTATAGAATTGCTGAATCACTACAATGTTCATCTGAAACTAATATAACTTTGTGTGTTAATTACAGTGGAATTAAAATTTAAAACTTTTAACATTGAAAAAAAAAAACAGGTATCTAGGAAAAAATATCCATAGACATGAGAGGAAATAGGAAATAGGAAAATGTGACCCATAGCCAAGAAAAATATGTTTGTTGAAAAACAAACTCACAGAAGATCCAGACATTAGCATGAGCAGACTTTAAAAAGGTGTTAATGCAGCTGTTTTAAGTACACTCAAAGACCGATAGGAAATAGTTAACTGCATGAACAGAATGGAAGTCTCTTCAAAGAAATGGAAACTATAAAAAAGAATCAATCAAGCCTGGTGGTAATAAGACAGCAACTTGGTCCAACATACCCTCCGGCACATAACAATTACAGAATCTTGAAAAAAAAAAATTAAAAACTACCATTTGAGAGCCCTGGGGAGCAACCAAAAGGCAGAAGCTAGAGCAGAGGTCATTCTTCAAAGATGAACTACAGGGTGCCTGGGTGGCTCAGTGGGTTAAGCCTCTGCCTTTGGCTCAGGTCATAATCTCGGGGTCCTGGAATCGAGCCCCGCATTGGGCTCTCTGCTTGGCGGGGAGCCTGCTTCCCCCTCTCTCTCTGCTACTCTGCCTGCTTGTGATCTCTCTCTTTCTGTGTCAAGTAAATAAATAAAATCTTTAAAAAAAAAAAAAAAAAAAAGATGAACTTCAATGATAAAGATGTGGAAGATAGGTCCAAAATCTGTGTATTCAATTCGCTGAGCTCTCTGGCTGGCTGGCTGGCTGTTAAATTGTACACACATGGTCTTCCCAAGGTACCCGGCAAAGGAGCAATAGCCAGAAACAAAGTAAACTGAGCAGAGATTTCAGCAGCTGCTCACCACCAAGGAGACAGCAGGGTGGTGGAGTCCAGACAAGACACACGTCTGCTACATCAAAAATTACTTTAGAGTACTTTATAAAATGAAATAAGCATCTACTACCAAAAAAAAAAATCACTTTAGAGAAATAAAACAGAATCCTGAGTCTCTGCACTGTATCACTTACAATGTGTGGTGTTCAATTAAAAATACCTACCCATGTGTTGACAGGAAAAGGTGACCCACAATAAAGAAAAAAAAGCATCGATGGAAATCAATACCAAAATGATCCAAATGCCACAACTGTTAGACAAGGACTTTTAAAAAGCTACTATAAATATAACAAGGATTAAGAGGAAAATGCAAGCATAAAGAACATATAATGACTCTCTATATTACAGAGATACAGACACTAAAAAAAGGTCAGAGTGGAAATTCTAGAGTTGAAAGATACAATAACTGAAATTAAAAACCTAATGGGTAGACCTACCAGCAGGTCAGAGATGACAAGAGTCACTGAACTTAAAGACAGATCAATAAAAATGATCAAATCTGAACATCAGAGAGAAAAATGACTAAAACAACAAAAAGAACCTCAAAGACCTGTGGGGCAAAAGGAAGCACCCCAGCTTTGTATGATCGGAGCCCTAGGCTGAAAGGAGAAAGAGAATGGTCCAGAAAAAAAAGTACGCAGAGGAACACTGGCCCCAAACTTCCAACATCAGATGAAGAGCATCAACACATAAATCTAACGAGTTTGCTAAATGCAAAGTAGGATGAGTGCTCATTCTGCCAAGATGGAGAGAAGAATCTTACTAGCAGTCAGATTAAAAAAGGATGCTATAAACGCAGTACCGTATGAATGGCAGCTGACTTCTCCAGAAGACGACAGGACGAGATGTTAAAGAAATGCCAGAAAAATAAAAACAAACCAATCAACCCACAAGTCAATATCCAGTAAAATGTTAGCCAAAGGTGAAGGCAAAATAAAGGCATTTTTGGATAAAAACAGAAAGCTCATCCTCAGCCAATCAAGCTAAAAAAAGTACTGAAGTTCTTCAGGCTGAAAGTATGATACCAGACAGAAACTCCAGTCCAAGAAAGAAAGGAAGAGTACCCAAATGGTCAAAGTGTGAGTATATTTTTTCTCCTTTCTTAATTTCTTCAATTGTTTGAATCAGAATTTATAATATTGTATTACCAGTTCCCTAATGGGAGTATGTGTCATCATGTGTATGAAAACAACAGCAGAGAGAAGAAGGAGCGAGTGGATGACGTTGTGGCAGGGGCTACGGTTCTTGAAAATCCTACCGAGGAATTAGAGTCGAGTACTACAGAAATACTCCACTAGTCCAAAAGAAGGCAGGAAAGAACAGAGGAACGAAAACAGAGGAGAGAAATAGGGGAAAAAATGCCAACATGGCAGAATTAAGTCCAAATACAATCAATAATTATATTTAACATAAACAGAATAAAGACTCCAATTAAAAAAGCAAAAACTGTCCAACTGGATTCAAAAGCAAGGCCCACGTCCATGGTAATGAAAGCAGAACACTGTCAACATAGAAGTGTGTGCAGATTACTATCAGAGGTAATCCCTTAATAAAAGGGTCAATATAGCACAAAGATATACACATAAAACCTTTACATGCTTAAAAGGGAAAAGATGGACTTTAAAACAGTGTTTCCTCTTTAATAAGCTAGAATAATATAAGCACACTGAATCGAAGTAAATAGAAGGAAGGAAACAATAAACAGTAGATATAAATGAAAAAGAAAATAATAATGAAATCAACAAAACCAAAAAAAGAAAGTGTCAATAAAATTGATAAAGCCCTAGCAAGACTGATCGAGAAAGAAAAAGGGGGGAGAAAACACAAACTTCCAGCATCATAAATGAAACAGGAAAATACTACAGATCTTTCAGTATGAAAGGGATAAGGAAGTATCTTCTTAAAGACTTTATATATTTATTTGAGAGAGAGAGAGAGAGAGTGCTGAGCAGGGGTGGGGAGGGGATCCCCACTGTGCAGGGAGCCGGATCGGGGCTCTATCCCAAGATCCCAGGATCATGACCTGAGCCAAAGATAGACACTTTAACTGACTGAGCCACCCAGCTCCCCAAAAGGGATAAGGAAATATTATAAGCAACATTATTAGTCCAATATATTTAACAACTTAGATGAAATTAATAAATTCCTTGGGGGTGCCTGGGTGACTCAGTCGGTTAAATGTCTGCCTTTGGCTCAGATCCTGATACCAGGGTCCTGGGATCAAGCCCTGCATCAAGTTCGTGCTCAGCAGTGAGCCTGCTTCTCCCTCTCCCTCTGCCTGCCTCTCTGACTGCTTGTGCTCTATCTCTCTGTCAAATAAATAAATAAATAAATTTTAAAGGGAATTAACAAATTCCTTAAAATACACAACTTACCCAATGACACAGATGAAATAACAAATCTGAATATTGCCATACCTAAATTGGATTTGCTATCAAAAACCATCTCATAAAGAAAACACTAGGACCACAGGTTTTACTGGTGAATTCTAACAAACACGTAAGGGAAAAAACAACACCAATTTTGAACAAAATCTTTCAGAAAATAGAAGAGCGGGGAATGTTTCCCAACTCGTTTTTTAAGGCCCAAATAACCCAGATTCTAAAATCTGACAAAAACGTAATAGGAAAACAAAATTGCCTACAATAGTCCTCTTGAATACAGATATGAAAATCAACAACAAAACGTAAGCTAATAATGGAGAAGGGAGCGCTCTTCACGGGAGAAGATCAACGTGAACAACCAACGGGCACCACACTCGCAGGTGGCAGTCTGATGACAGCACCCGGGCTCCAAGTGACTTCCCTCCTCACGTCTGGGGCAAAAGAGGACACAGAAACTGGGTGGACACCACCTCTATCTCCTGAGCCACAAGTTAACGAGGGCCAGAGGCAGAACACGCTGAAGTCTTGGGTCTCCCGCCGTGACACATGAGAACTCGTGTCTTCACCTTTCTTGTCAGAGACACAGAGCCTGAATCCAATCATGAGGAAACATAGGGCAAACCCAAACTGGGAGACATTCTACCCAAGAACTGGCCTGTGCTCTTCCAACATGTTAACATTACAAAATTTTAGGCTCAGGATCTGTTCTAGAAACAAGGAGACAGAAGCGTTGTGACGGCTCCGTGCATCATGTGGCCGTGGCCCAGGGCCCGGACAGATGCCAACATCTGCACATGAACTGTGAAGGCAATGCCAGCCCCGTATCAAAGTCTGATTCTGATCAATGTGCTGTGGGGTTTAAGAGAGTTTGTCCTTGTTTTCTAGGAAATACACACTGGAAAATGGGGGCCTAAAAGGGCATAATGCCTCCAATTTCCCCTCAAGTGGCTCACAGAGAAATACATACACACAGATGTGTGTGCGTCTGTGTGTGTGCACACACGTGTGTAAGGAGACCATAAGAGACTATGGGAGCGCATGAGGAGACGGTACACGAGACTTCAAGAGTTCGCTCCTGAACATCTCCTACAAGCTCGAAATTAAAACCAAATGAAAAATCATCCCCCAAATTTCTAAAGACTTCTCCCACTACCCCCTCCACAAAAGAAAAGAAGCCGGAAGGAGGAGGTGGAGAAGGACTCCCGGCTCTGTGTCTGCTCTGCCCGCTGCACCCACGGCCCCAGTAGGACAAGGTCCCGGGTCAGCAGCTCCCCACGACTCTGCTTGGACTCTGCACACGGCACACGAGAGGGAGAAGCACCCTGACTGCTGGGGGAGTGTGGGGGGCAAGGGGAGGGGACTCTAACCCCACAGCAAGGAAAGGCTTGCACCTTCCGAGCTTGGACGCCTCTCTCTGACCTGACTCGAGGCAGAGCCATACCCGGTGGCGACCACAATAAACGAGCTCGCAGCTCCCGTATCCAGGGAAACAGGCAACCAAAGAGCACCCAGTGTCTCCAGCTGCCCGTCTCCGTCGGCCACACCCACATGACCTTATTACTACCCGCATAAAACAAACCCCGAATCATTAAAAGCCAGCCAGCACACCGAGGGACAAGAAATGACATCCCCGTGGCCCTGGGAGCTGCCTGCATGGAATGACCGCCTTCCCTCAGTCGCCTGGAGTGTAAGAATAGTCGACTGGACTACTCTTTCACAACACATACCCACGACGTTCTTTTTAAATAAATGCACAAATAAAAATGAGCTTAAAAATAGGAATGACGACAAAAAATGAGGAAGCCTCAATGTGAAAACGTGTTGAGAGAGAAAAATAGGCTTCTGACAATTAGTTATAATCTCGGAATGCTAATGGCCTTCCTGCAAGCAAGAGGAATTATAATTGGTCTCTGGTGGCCTGTTTACGCCGTCTAGATATAATTACAGGATGCAGCGCTTCCAGTTTTTACCGATTCATTCATTCAACAACTAACATTTATTTAGTACTGACTCTGGGCCTGGCACTGTGCTGGGTGCCGATGGCGGAGAGACACCTGTGTTTAGAAGCTCGCGCTTTGGAAGGAGAAATAAACAAGTCAAGTGCACAATTCAATTGCTAAATGACAGGAGACAGATACGAAGCGAGCCTTCCGAACGCACAAAGGAGGGAGTCCCGGACGTTGTCTGCCATCTGCAGAAAGATTTCACAAACCAAAATGCGCATGTCTGTGAGGAAGCAGGATGTAAGACACCAGCCTGTAACTTACATGGCACAACTCTATTTAAAAATGCCCAGGCCACGTCTATTTGGCTACCTTTGATTTCCCTAATTAAGTATGAGCTCAGGGTGCTGGCACCAGATTCAGCTGACTGGAACCCCCAACAAGAATGCAAAGGTGCGAGCACAGACACACATCCTGCCTAGGAAGGCATGCAGGCTCCTCTGAGCGAAAGGCAATTCCTTTGGAGCCGCACTGTTCCGAGCGGGCGCGTGTTTACGGACAGTCGGCAGGCTGCAGCAACATTCACACCATGTGGCTGGAAGAGAGCCCAAAACAAGCAGCAAGACTGGCTTCTCTCCTTCCCCATCACCCTCCACGCCGGTACATGGAGGTGCCTGCAGTGTCTGGAGGTCACCCGCAGACCAGCTGGGAACCCTGCCCTCCTTGAGGAGCTCTCCAAACCACACATGTGGGCCGCTTCTCCTTGAGGATAGAAACCCACCCCCAACCATCCTGTCATTTCTAGCTAACGCGAACAGCACCCTCTGGGCTCCTCGACACTGGGTCCCTAAAGAGTGAGACCCGTCCACGACTCCTCCCCCTTGGCCTCAGGGCTCCAGGAAAGGAACACAGGACAGCTTCCAAATCTGACCAAAGCATGCAGGGGCCTGACAAGGCACCCCAAATCCTGCTTCTGACAGGGATCTGTAGGGAGAGAAGTGGCACTCCTCCAGAAAAACCCTGAAACCTGGGCGCACCGCGGCCTGAGGAGGGTTCGAGATTCATCGTTCTTGGCAGCCACACTGGAAAGCTTACACATTCAAGTAATGATATCAGCCACTCACTTAATTTATGTGAACTAATTTGTTCTGTAGGTGATTTGTGGAGATAGCTTTATGAAGGCTTGCTATATTTTCCAAACATTTTCACCAGAAGAAGAAAAAGAACAGGCAGGAGGAGGAGGAGAGAAGGCATATTGCCGACAAGAACGGAGCGGCTGGAAACAAAACAAAACTCATGCAAAAACGTCTCGAGCATTATTTTTCACAGTATCATCGGTCTTGAGGGATAAGATACTTGGTTGACGGTTGTAACCTTAGAAACTTGCCTAACCAACGCTCCAACAAAGAAGATCTAGCTGGCAAAGTTCACTGCTCAACTGCCAAATATTCCAACTAAATGATATTATCCAGGTTCATTTTGCAAAATAAATGTAATTTCTTATAGGGAAACTTGAAATTTATAAAAGAACCCTGGAGAATTTGAATTTTAAAATCAATTATTCTTCAGCCTGATTCATCTTAGAAACATATGGAATATGCAAAAACTTAAATTAGTTTAAAAAGCCAACCCTGTAACTCATAGTTGAGAAAAACTTTTACATAAATGAAGAATAATTATCAAAGGCTCTGATGCTATAATACAATTTTTCAGCTCCATGTGCTGTTTCCTGACTTTGAAAAAGAATTCCTTTCTCCAACGTCATTCTTTTCCAACCAAGGAAACAATCCTCTCCTAGGTCTTACTGTACTCATAATGAAGGCCTATGATTTTTTTTAATCCTTACGTATGATTTTCCTAAAAGGCTGTTATAATCCTGAGTCATTACTGCTTTAAGAGAAACAGAGGCGGCTATTCTGTGCAGCGCCGTCTGCATGGGTCAGTGGAGGGAAGCAGCCACAGAACACAAGACGGCCGAGGATGACCTTCCTGGTGCCACAAAGGAGAAGGCCTGAGGACAAGTGAGGAGTCTGTGTTTGGGCTGACAGGAGAAAGCTCCCACGGACTCATTAGCAGTTACTTTGTAAATGAGGGTTCTAGAAGCAAGTAGAAAGCCCTTGACTCTATAGTCACTTTATGATGGGCACAGAATCTTACAAACCCAAGGATACCACAAAATAACTGTTGAACGAAGAAGAAATTTAGTATCTGTACCAGTCCTTTAACTGGTATGAGCAGACGCTGCCACAGGGCACATCCTAAACAGCCGTGGACATTCCGGCCATGCTGGCACTCTTCAGAATGGACCCTCTTATCCGCTCACAGACCTACAAAGCACCACCTTGTCCTGAACTACACACAGTCAGCCATGTCTACTGGACTTTCTTGAACAGCCCAAACACAAGCTAAACCCTCGCCCACACTAGACTGGGTTCCGTACTTTGGGAAAACAAGGTCTGTGATCCCAGTGGGTCCAAAGACTGATTTCCCTACAAATCTCTGCATCTTGCCTCACCTCAGCCTCAACCACTCTGATTTTGACAACTTTGCTGTCTTAAAACAACTGGTGATCTAAGGATAAGCACGTCCAACACACGCTCAGATCCGAACTGTGAATGAACCTCGGACCAAGGCCACACTGTCGGCCGCCTTGTTTAGGGAAAGTGCCGGCCGACACCAAGCACCTGTGAGATCGCAAGTCACGCTCACCCCAAGCTATGGGACAGTCCACCGAGGTGCAGAGCTGTCACCCCACCCCCCGACAGACTTACGTTCGCAGCTTCTGCCTTATACTCATCATCACCATCCGGGGCAGAGAGCGCCAGCAGGACTGGACACACTTTGTTTTCAATATCGTGCTGGGAAATTAGATCTTGTTCCAGAAGAATCAAGAGCACTTCCTGACTTGATTTTCTAACCTAGAAGAGGAAAAGAAGGCAAAAGGTGAAACACCGAACGAGCTGAAGTGCTCTCCGGAGCCAGATGAGCTCCCCGAGGGCAGGGCCAAGCCGGCCGCCTCCGGACGCACGTGAACCGCAAAGGGCGCCCCGCCCTCCCCTTGAACTTCCTCCCCCGAGGCCTCAGAGAACAGGGCTCTCTCTGCCAGGCTGGCTCCTACCCTCCCTCTCCTCTTGGGCCGAACTCCTCTTCCCCAGGTCCCCTTTCAGGTCATGTCCCCACCTGTCCTCCAATAGTGCCCCCACTTTGCCTCACGGCCCAAACCCCGGATTTCCGCACAGATGCCCGCACACACGACCACAGAAGGCCGCGGGGCAGGGCCCAGACACGAGGCGCAGTGAGGCCCAGACACGAGGCCCAGTGAGGCGGGCCTCAGAAGCCTCCTCGGTCCAGAGAGGAGGAGCGAGCAAGCACCAGTACTCAGAGGGACAACAAGAAGCTGGACAGAGAACCCATCTGGGAGGGAGAACACAGGAAACAGCCACCCACAGAGCAAGGGGTAGGAGATGACACTGAGGCCGGCAAGAGCCCCGGGGCCCCAGCAGAGCACGCAGAGTGGCAGGTGAGCAGACGGCAGTTCCAGAAGCAGCCTCAGAGGCGCTCGGACAGGGAAGCTTCCAAACAAGCGACAAGACGAAAACGGCACTTTAGAAAGCTCGTGGCGGTAGTGGTGCTCCCAGTCAACTAGAGGCAACGAAAGGCAGGTCAGCCAGGTAGCCGCCACAACAGCCTCGGCGGAAGGGGCAGGCAGGGAGAGGTGACGCCCCAGCGGCATCACCAGGCTGGGGTCACAGGATGCGGTGCAGTGTCCAACCAAAGTCCCCAATAACTAGGAGATGTCAGACACTTACTGAGCTTTCCGGCACATGCAGGAGCAAAGAACATGCGAGAAGCAGAGCCTAAGAGGGCCAGATTCATCGGCCGCCTTGCCGCGTGACCCAATCCCAGGTGGCAGCTGAGGACACCAGTGGGCGGCAGCACAGTGAGGGCAAAGCCGTAAGCGGGGGGGCAGTCCTCAGCAGAGGACGTGGAGCAGAATGTCAAAGGCAGTCAGAAGCCTGCTGAGGACGGCAGGGTGAAGGGCAGACCCCACAAGTTCTGTGTACCTCCAATCTTCAGAATCTCTGAATGTGACTTCTATGGCAAAAGGGTCTCTGTGATGTAACTGGGGTCATGTTAAGGACCTGGAGCTCATCCACGGGATTACCAGGGTGACCCTAAGGACAATCTTCTAAGTGTCCTTCTACGAGAAAGGCAAGGGGAGAAGACAGACAGAAGAGGAAGAGGCCACAGGAGAAAAGAGGCAGAGGCTAGGGCACCGCAGCTGGAAGCCAAGCCGGCCCACACCTCCAGAAGCTGGCAGGGGCGAGGAACAGATTCTCCCCTGAAGCCTCCAGAATGAGTGTGACCCAGATGAGACCTTGATCTTGGACTTCCAGCCTCCACATCCGGGAGAGAATAAATGTCTCCTGTTCAAAGTCCCCCAGCTTGTGGTGCTTGGTTTTGGCTGTCCCTGGGAACTGTTGCAGCAAGCCATGAAAGGGGAGAGGACGATGGGCCCAAAGATACGAGATGAGCTCTGGAGACCTGGGACAAGTCAGGGGGCATTGCCTCAGGTGACCCAGGGGAGGCTGAAGGGCCAGCTGGGGTGGGGCAGGGCTAGGGCCTCCGGGGCTTACTCCAGGGCATGGGGGAGCCTCAAGGGTTGGAAAGCAGAGGCGTGACAAAAGCACACACAGGTTTTGTGAGGGTGACAGTTTAGAAGCCTCAAGTGGCTCTGAAAGCTGCGAGAGCAGGCGAGGGGCTCCTGGGCAGAGAGGCTCTGGCCGAGGCAAAGGTTCCGGGGATGGGGCCCATTAAGGAGAGGGAAGCCTTGAGAGATGCTGCCAAAGAGAACTGAGCTCATCACTAGAGACGGTCCTGGAAAACCAAACATGACCCTGGGCTCTTTGCCTTAGGCTACCAATCACCAAACTCAAGAAAAGGAGAAGGAAGACTGAAGGCTCCTGCTCCTCCCTCCCCCGTGTCTGAGTTGGGGGCCCAACAGGACGCCACGGGAGGCCTCCGGAGAGCGGCCAGTGAGCGGGGCCAACTCATGAGCTCCAGGGTCTGGGGACAGCCTTGGGCATGTGGCTCTGCTCAGGCCTCCAGGAGCAGATGAGAAAACCAAAGGAATCCTGGCACTTAAAAAAAAAAAAAAAGGTTGGGACGGGGTGGGGGTGTGGGGACCAGACCACATCCTGAAGGGCAGGCAAGGACCTGGGCCTGGGCTGGAGCCTGGGGAAGAACACACCAGCAGTAAGGGAAGGGGTGGGGCGGGGGACACTTGGGTTGCCCACAGGAGACCCTGCCGTGTTTCCAGGATGCACCCCATCTGCATCCTGCAGGCGCTAGTGGGGGCTCCAGGGCCAGCGGCGGAGGGCTGAGGCTAGGCTTCGTGTCTATAGACGAGCAAGGTGACAGTCCCACCTGCCAGGGCAGCTGTGGAGTGACACAAACTACAGACATAAAAGGCTCAGAACAGTGTGCGGGGTAGGGGTCCCTGGGGGTCCCAGTCAGTGAAGCATCTGCCTTCAGCTCAGGTCATGACTCCTGTGTCCCGGGATCGAGCCCCGTGTCCAGGCTCCCTGCTCAGTGGGGCTCCTGCTCCTCCCTCCCCCGTTCTCAAGCTCTTGCACAAACAAATAAAACCTTAAAAAAAAAGAACAGTGTGTGGGGTCCCGTCTCCCCCAGATGAATCCTGATTTACCATGACTAAAATCATAGGACTAGTTACCAAGAGAGCGACGTAAGAGGTAAGACGATCCCAACGCACACGGACCTGATGCTGAGTTCCAGGACGAACAGAGAACACATCCCCGGCACCTGTGCATCCCATCGCTGGGAGAGAGACACTAAATGTCTAGGATGCAGCCAAGAAAGGTTTCTTCAAAGACCCAAAAGTCGTTAATGGTGACAAATAGTGCAAAAAAAAAAATCAAGTAAAGGCAAAAAAAGAAGTCACTGTATAGACAAATAAATTGTGGAAAGCGTATAAATGCAATACCATCACACAGTTAAAATGAATGACCATGAGCTCTCGGGATCGATGTAGATAGATCTTAAAAAGAGAGGGATAAAAGCACGCGGCAGAATGGAAAGTACAGTCTGACACCATTTATATAAGGTTTTAAAGCACCTAAAACGAGACACTCTTATTCAGGGTCACTTACACAAGTGGTGGGACTATAAAACTCTGGATGGGAAGGACACCCGGGGGCTCGGTGTAGCGCTCTCCTACAGAAGGGGAGAGAGGGAGAAGGACCGCGTGGCGAGGGCACGGCACAGTCTTAACCGGATCTGCAGCCCATCCAGAAAAAATTAAATTGGTGTATTACAAAAGTTTAACATTTCTTGAGTGAGTGTAGTAGGTATATGGGTGTTCATTTCACAATCCTCCAGTGTGATGAAAACATTTCATGGTGTTTTAAAAATCAAAACTATCTCTGAAGAAAAAAAAAAAAAACACCAGATCTCACAGTGACAAGAGTAGAGCCCACAGCGGGACACCTCTCTGTGGCTACAGGGGGCCACTGGCTGCTGTGCGGTGAGCCGCCGCCTGGCCGGGATCCTACACCGGGAGCCCACGCCCACCAGAAGCTGCAGAGCGACCTTCCTCAAGAAGCCTGGCAACAGGGACGGGAGCGGCGGGGCACTTGGGGTGGAGGCCCGGGCCCAGAGGGTTGAGGGAGAGGGAGGCATGATGAAAATCGAAAGAGAAAAGCCAATGAGAGGGACTAGGAAAATAAGCCAGCCTCGAGATAAGAGGATAGGAAAGAAGACGGAAAGGAAGGCGTCGCCCTGAAGAGGGGCTGGGACCCCCGTGTCCTGTGAGACAGAAGGCAAGTAGCTCAGGACATCTGCAGAAACGTGGTCTCACCGGCAAATGGGACAGACGACGGCTGCCTCGGTCCCACAGTGCGCTCCTAGAACGCGAGCAGGTGCCAGGCCCCGGGCTCGGTCACAGAGATCATCAAGTAAGACACAGCTCCTAGGGTCAGTGCTCAGAGTCTAACACGGGAAAGTACTAGTCATGACATCCAGAAGAGCCTAGGTGGTCCCAACACATTCACCAGATGAGCCCGGGGAAACCGGGGCGGCCTGCCAGGCTCCCGCGTAGCTCATGGTGCCCCAACACACACACCTGCACCTCGGCCCCGCGTCTCCCAAACAAAGGGGAGCGAACGTGCATGCCCACACTTCACAGGGCACTTAAGGAGAGTAAACAAGAAAATCCTCGCTAATCCTGGAGCCGGGTAGGTCACACCCTGCGAGCTCCGGCAGCCCAAGCTGTTAGCAGTACCAGCAACCATGGTCAGGTTGTCACTATGGTGCCCGATGCTGTGGTCTCTTACCCACCGTGAGTCCCTGTGAGGTGCGCCGGCCCTGGAGAGCACTGATGACTGGCACGGGGAGGCCAGCGCCGCAGCTGCTTGGCCGACCTGACAGAACCACTCCCACAGGCAAAAGAATCTGAGCCTTGGCCAAATGCGGCATCCGACCTCCTCGGGGACCCTGGGCACCCCCACAAGGAGGAGGTCTGGAAGGGCTGGCCTCAGTTAAAGGGAGGAGAGATGGGCAGGAGGAGAGGAGAGGCATCTGGAAGGAGCAAGACCACCAACGTGGGCAGAAGGCACAGATGTGGTGGCCTCAGAGCAGGACCGGGATAGGCGGCCCACAAAGGAGTCAGCTATGTCTGAAGGCATTAGAGTCTGAAGGAAGATTGGGCTCTGCCATATTTCTGTGTTTAAAGGTGACAGGAATGGAGAAGAGTTCTGTTTATTATGGAAACAAAGGACACCTGGCAAGGTCCAGCTGGGCGTTGGGGGCAGGAGAAGGGAGGATACTGATGGCCCCTGGCTGGGCTCCAGGGAACCGAAGGGAGTATGCGGCGGATGCACTTGTTGAGAGAGCGGATGAAGACAGAAGGCCTCTATTTTCTCACTGAAGCAAAAGGCAAGGTCACCGGTTTGGTGCACGACAGGCCAAGATGGAGAGGCTCGATGACAGTGGCAAAGGTCTGAAAGAGCTGCCCTGGATAATGTAAGGCCAGCTGAGGAGGGACGGATGGAAGGGTCGGCAGGCAACCCTGCGAGTCCGGCTGCAATCAGAATCCGTAAATCTGCGGTGGCAGCAGCCCCCAAGCCCCCCTCCCCACCAACCTGGCCTCCGGGATGTGGGAGTCTGTGGGCTGTGATTGAGCTGGCAGGTGGAGGCAGAGTGGCGGAGGCACCGTCAAAAGGACAAAAATCAGGGGTGCGGATGGGGAGGCTGCCAGAAAGGGAAGGCTGAATGTGGGGGCAGCCAAAGCAGAAAAGGAAATGAAGGCAGGAGGACAAGGGTAGGTGGGAGCCACAGGCCCCTGGGACCAGAAGACTCAGGGTGGTGGCAGAGCAAGGAGAGACAGGAGAGAGCCCAGGGCCCAAATCACAGTTCCAGCCCTCTCCCCTTCTGGAACCAAATAAGTGGCAATGATATATGTAAAAGGTCAAGGAAATGTCAAGTTCTTTGACCCAGTGCAATCTCATCTTCAAGAACATATCCAAAGGAAAAAGAGCAGCCAGTGGAAGAACATAACCGCACCCGTTATAATGCTCAGTGCATCCACTGCCCCGAAAGGCTGAACGGAAGTGGAGCATTCAACACAAGTAAAAATACGAAGATTATGAAGATGTACAATGTCTACTGCACGCCAGTGAGCTTTCTGGGGCAGGAAATCTGTCCTACTCATGTCTTTATCCCCGGCACAAAGCACCACACTTGGTTGGTAACAGGCATTCAGAAGCCGAAGAGTAAATGAGTGAATGGGAGAAACCGCATCCCATTATGATTAGACGCACACAGGACAAAACGGAAGCACCTGAGGAAGAAAATGCAAAAATAATCTAAATACTGGCATTAGGAGAGCAGAAACAGAAGGACTTTCCTCCTCATCTGAGCGCTACATTCAATCATGTCACGGGGTAACACTTACAGCATTTGCTCTTTAAAAACACTCGATTTAGAGAGATAAGCTGCAACTGCGAACTTCTCAGAAACAATAATGAAAACTTGGCATATCATTAAAAATTATAAATATAGGGGCAACCGGGTAGCTCAGTCAAACATTCAAATCTTGATTTCAGCTCCAGTCATGAACTCAGGGTCGTGAAACTGGGCCCCACGTCCCACTCCGTGCTGGCTGTGGAGCCTGCTTGGGATTCTCTCGCTCTCCCTCTCCCTTTTCTCCTCCCCCTGCATCGTGCTCGCTCCCATTCTCTCTCTCTCTCTCTCTAAAAAGAAAAAAAAATTATAAATACAAGGTTTGCCTTTGTGCAAATCCATTCCCGCAGTAACTCACACAAATGGAAAGGCTGCAAAGGCTACTTGTGGCAACGATTTTAAAGTGACAAAAGAGTAGAAATAACCAAATGTCTATGAGCGAGCTTCGCTGCCTCTCCCCGGCGAGTACCCTGCTGCTGGGGAAAGGGATGAGGAAGCTTTGCCATGCCTGCTTCGGACTGATCCGCAGAACACCCTGGACAGCGCGGAAAGCGAGGGGCGGCAGCATGAGCAGCGCGCCACTTGAACCCGAGAAAGTGACAGGGGGTGCAGGACACAAGGACATGTGCGTACGCTTCAAGTTATCCGTGCATATTTTTTAAAGGGAAGAAGAATCCCAAACCCGGAAAAAATGGCGATCTATAGGGGAGGGAGGGAACAGACAGGGGAGGCAGGGATGGAAGTCAGATTTTTCTTTTCTTTTCTTTTTTAAAAGATTGCATCTACTTATTTTAGGGGAGGGAGAGGGAGAGAGAAAGAGTCTCAAGCACACTCTGCACAGAGCACGCAGGGCCCACCACGGGGCTCAGTCTCACAGTCCTGAGACCCTGACCTGAGCTGAAACCAAGAGCCAGACACTTAACCCGCTGAACCCCCCGGGCTCCCTGGAAGTCAGATTTTTCTGAATGTACTTTAACAGTTTTGACTTGGAATTATGTGAAAACATTTTAAATAATTATAAGTCTAAATTAAATCAAAATGTAAAAGCTAAAGCAATTCCTAAAAATAAAAAATAAATGAGTCTCACTGTGGATCAAGTTGGCAGCTTAGGCACAAAGAGAAGGGTTAATACAAGTGACTTTGAAACACAATCTCATTAATATTAATGTTAATGACTGTGCATCTCTAGTGGGAGACAGCCCAAAAACAGAAAGAACGTTAAAGAAATCCCAAACTATATTCAGTTATCCTGCTGTACTCTTAGTAATCATATTGTCAGCAATCATACTGGTACATACACACACAGAGACACATTAATGCCCTTATGAAGCAAGATTTATACTATGTAAAAACAAAAAGTTATGAATATAAAATCAAATTAAGTAAAAGCTCTACAATCCTCCATGTGATTTTGGAAATACCAATACAAACTCTTGGCGAGGAATTCTGTACTCAACAGATAAGGCTGACACAACCCAAACATAACCCAGCCCCTCACACAGCTTTTATGCTTCCTGATCTGATGCAGCAAGAAAACACAACAGCACCAAAAAAGGATTCTCACTATACTACACAAAACTCTGAACTTGACCACGCCTCTAGACTTAACTAGCAGTTCAGAGGAAGTACTGGGAACAGAGGAACATTTCAAACCACACTACAGGGATGTGATCGGCCAGATCCCAAATGCGGGGCCTCCTACAGAGTAATGACCTAGTTTCCTAGAGCAAGGGAGTAAACGGAGGGATGAACAATTATAAACTAAGAGAGATTTAAAAGGTACATCAACCAAATCCAGTATGTGGACCTCATGTGCATTCTGATTTAAAGAGACTGCCTGTAAAGAACCAGATTTCTGAGAAATCTGGAAAAATTTCAACAATGACTCAAGATTAAATGATACTAAGGATCTATTGATAATTTTTATCCTTGGGCTACTGGGATTGCTATTATGTATTTTAAAAAGTGTCTGTACTTCTCTGAGAGAAATACTAAAGCATTTACAGCTACAAAGACATGGTATCTGGGAAATGCTTTTATCCGGGTTGGATGAGCTCAAGATAAATGAAAACAAACTGGTCGTATGTTAATGACTGTCGACTCCGGGTGTATTCATTCGGACATGGACACTCATTCTAACAGTCTCTCTACTGCCCTGTGTTTGAAAATTTCCATAAGAAAAGGTTAAAAAAAATAAGAAAGAAATCTCTCATGATACTAAGAGTGAATGCTGTCTGTCTGCCTGCATAACTGAGGAACCCGGCACAAACAGATCTTTTGTTCTCGAATCGCTTAACTCTGAGAAGCTGTTCTCGGAATTATGGATCTCAGCTAAAATAAGACTAAAAGGAATTTGCTGCACAGATCTTCAGGTCCCAGTTTTTCACACCTGGTTGTTGGGATCCGTGAGGTACCTCACTACAATCGGGGTGAGATACTCAGAGAGCACCACTGGAAAATCTGATCTGCTTTCTTGTAAAAAAACAGCAATAGGAGGAATCTGCTCCATCAGCTCGGTCCGCACCGTGGGCTCTGCAGCAATAAAAAATCGGAAAAGAATTATATGAGAATAAGCCAAGCACCTTACAGAGTATAGAGGGATAGTTTCTAGCTTTTCTTACTAAAATACTTCATCAAGGAAATTAGACAAATGCAGTTTAAAAATCATTTTCCATTTAGAGTATTTATGCTACAGACAGGCTTAAAAAGCTAATAAGCTATCTGGCAATATAAAAACATAAAAGGAAGAGAGAATGACAACTCTATTATAACAAGCCATATATAAATCGAGGAGGGAGCAAGAAGTCTGCGTGCTGGGCCAGCGTCCAAAAGCCATTACAACTAATGGCATATATGCCAGACCTATGGGTTGTGCTTATTTAAATTCCAGCCAGAATGTATACATTATAAATAATTCTTTCATAAATGCACTCCCCCACAATCCACGCATCCCAATTATTTCTAAGGCAAAGCATTAAACAAAAGAGTGGCTCTAGCTCCAATACACCACATTAAATTTAACACAAATATATAATTGCTTCAGCACTGTAAATGGTGACTCATTTACAAAGAGAATCCATTTAAGGACTCAAAACATCCACTCGGGCCTTCTAAAAGCATTGTGTCATATTCATATGAATATTTTAAATGAATACGGGAGCTATGCGGAAGGCTTATTTTTCTATTTTCAGTTAAAATGATCAAATTCTAAAGCAAGCATAAGAATCCCAAAACTTTCTGAAGCTATTCACCAATCATTACAAATCGGGGCGGGGGGGCGGGTGTGTGAGGGCGGCAGGCAGCTCTGTACAAGCAGCCCCCAAAACGCTCATCTCCCCCCTCCCCCCCCCCGTGTGTGGGGGAGGGGGGCAGGGGAAGGACATCTTCCTGTCTTCCGCACAGCAGTGTGCTTCTCTCCCAGGACAGCAATCATGGAGAGGTAGAAAGAGAAAGAAAAATCAAGATTAGCCTACAAAGATCATAGGTGAGGAAACTAATGACTGGGCTTGTTCTAATCCAAAAGACTTCTTTTGATTTGGTATTCCTTAGCAACCAACAGGCTGGCAAAACTCATGAACTACAAAGGCCTTAACTGCCGGCATAGATAGCATTCACGGCCATTAGTCATTCTAATTTTCTAAAACTAAGGATAATTTGATCCCAAATAAGACACCCATTCTTCATGACAAAAGCCATTAATGCTTAGACACTGCTTAAAAAGTATTGATGAACCTCCCCAGGTCTTCTTTTTAACTCACTATCATTGGTTATACATAATTTCTTGGAAATACACAAGTAAAAAATAAAAGTATACAACCCTCGTACAAACCTGCGTCTTCTGCCAATCGGACCACGATCTCCATTACTGTTAAGAAGTCCTCCTCATTGTTACTGAAGTCCCGGAGGACATCGAGCAGCCCTCTGGCAACAATATGACTGTGAAGACAGGACATGATCCCCAGTCACATCGGCAACACAGACCGCCACTGTGCTAATTACAAGCATCATGTCGCGAGCAGGTAATGAAATCAGGGAACAAAGGAAAGTCAGCCACTTCCGTCCAGGGGAGGAGAGGCCATCAGGGAACATCCAGAGATGGTCGGGACAACGTCAGTCACCATCCTACAGGAACCAGACTCATACCCTCCAGCCTGATGGTCACTGGAGGTTGAAACTGTCCACTTGGAACTAGAGAAAACCCTTTTTCTCCATTTCTGATTGATTCTTCAGGCCCAGCTAGACTCAGAACAGAGGCCCCATGACAGTGGCAGGGGATCGAGTGACCAAAACTGCAAAAGGAAAAGGTCCAAAGAGGCATCCTGATGGCTACCTCAATCTCGAATGGCCTCTACCCACTAGATGTCAGAAAATTCCCCTGGTTGCCCCTCACCCCGTAACAGGACAACTAAAAATGTCTCTAGACATTGCCACAGGTCCACTGGGAGCAAAATCAACCCTGGTTGGGAACCATCTCATTAGAAGATTAAAAGTGCAAAGGGAAACCTCTGTATTAGCTTTGCAACTCTTCTATCAATCTAAAATTGCTTCAAAATAAACTTTAAAGACAAAAGAAAACCAAAGATCAAAAGAATAAATAAGAAGTCAAGAAGAGGTACTACTATACCCACTAGAAGAACTAAAATTATGGGGTACCTGGCTGGCTCAGTAGGTGGAGCATCTGACTTTTGATCTCAGAGTCATGAGTTAGAGCCCCACATTGGGCATGGAGCCTAATTAAAATAAAATCTTAAAAAAGAAAAAATAACTAAAATGATAATAATAATACCTATGCTAGCAAAGATCAGACAACAGGAACCCACAGACATTGTTGGCAGGAATGCAAAATAGCACCGTAATTTAGAAAACAGCTGGCAGTTTCTCAGGAAGCTAAGTATACATTTATCATTCAACCGAGCAATTCCCTCTTAGGTATCTACCCAAGTGGAATGAAACTTTTGTCCACACACAGACTGGTACACAAATGTTCATATTAGCATGATGCACAACAGCCACAAAATGGAAAAGGACTCCATGTACCTCGACTGGGGAGCACAGACACAGGTCTCCAACTACACAGAAAATGGAATATGACTCAGCACTAAAAGGGAACCCTACGGGTAACAACGGGGATGCACTTTCAAATGTATTTTACTAAGAAAAAGAAGCCACAGAGAAAAGACAACATACCAGAGGATTCCATTTATATGAAATTCTAGAAGATGCAAAACATTAGCCTCCAGAAACAAATCGATGGTTGCCTGGTCCACAGTGAGGAGGGAGCAAGGGGCTGCTGGCAAAGGGATGAACAAGAGAACAAGGGAACTACAGCAAGTTCAAATGTGACTGCGGCTGAGAGCCTCGTGGCTGTCCACATCTACCGAAACTCATCTCACTGGATGCTTTAGATGGGTGAATTTCACAGCATGAAAAATATGCCTCAGTAAAGCTGTTTTAAACAAAGACATTAATGAGGGGGAAAATCAGAGCGATCAGCAGTGGCTTAGAGTGGTGGCCTGGAGGCCTCAGGGCACAATGGTGGGTGGGGGGGCGGGCAGCACTCCTGAAAGGCTTCTGGGAACAAATGGAGAGGAGGCCCTGCCTGCCTCCGTCTGCTCCTCTGAGCCTCTGACAACCCAGGGACATGACGAATCATTTCTGGCTATGCATCAGAATCGGCTGAAGGAAAAAACCCACCTTGATTTGCAGGAAGACTAGAAATGTGGAATTCAGAAAGGTAGTCTTTTCGGCCCAGCACACCACAGGAAGAAATCCATCAACCCAAGCCTGTCCACGGAGAGACTTATACCACCCCTGGGATGAAAGGTCGAGATGTGGCAGCCAGGACGTTTGGGAAAGACGGAAACAGACACTATAAAGTCCCTGATTACATTTCACTGGACCACATTCAGGTCGGCCTCCCCTGGGAAATCAAGCAACTAAGATCCCCAATCTGCTGGTAGGGCCAGAGAATGGATAGACAGATCTGCATCCAGCCTCAAGTGGTCACCAGGGACCTGCCCTCTTAAAGGAAAGTGGGGAGAGGGCTAAGAGAGGGCCCCTGACGCAGGGAGGGACGAATCCCCCGCAGTGAATACAGAATGGGAGAGAGCTGAACACACAAACAAATCGCTGCTTTGGCACCCACACTCTGGAACACTTGGCTGCTTCCTGAAATGTCCTGGAGAGGCCACAGTGGATAAGCAAAGTCCAGAAGCATCAGCTTCAGTACTTCTCATTGTCGGCTATGCTAATGAGAAGAAAGAAGGGATTGCGGCTGCGCGTGCCTGAGAAAAGCATTAGAAAGGCCACACGAGATCACGGACGGGAAGCTCATAGCATGGTCCCTGGTCCACGGTAAGCCCCATGGCCTGTCAGCCATCAGCACTACAATATAAGCCAGGAACCGCAATCAAAATGTCTACCCAACAGGGGGGCTTCAATAAATTACATCCGTGTAACTGTTCTACAGAGAAGCACCTGTAGATACGCTCTTAGAAAGATGCTCCTGAAAATTCATGTAAATGAAAAAACATTGTGAAGAATTTTCTATGCAGTATGAGCCCATTTCTTAACGCAAATTATACTGATGCATATAGGTGCAATACATAGGGTCATATATACATACACTCATGCAGGGAAAAGTCTGGAAGCACGTATTACCCTAGACTACAGGGCAGGAAGAAAGGAAACTCTCACTAGTTAAATTCTGAAATTGCTAAATGTTTCAAGTATGGGTTATTTTGTGAACTTTTTCAAGTATAAAGAGGATGGCTCAATTTTACATGGCAACGTTCCCTGGAAATCTTCCCACCGAAGTTCGCCCTCGTGTCTTTGTCCCTCCCTTCCTTCCCACTCGCGCAGTCATTATCATGAGTTTAGCCCAATTAAGTAGCCCTAGACTCAGGGCGAGAGATGAGCAAGTTCCAGAGCCTGCCCTGAAGGGCACAGTTTAGAGCGTGACATAGGCAAGAAAATTGAAGATGACGAACAGTGACCAGAGACTTAAGAGAGAGAAAATGTGGGGAAGCGAGGTGTGAGGATGAGCAGGAAGCGGCAGAAGGACGAGGCGGGGGAGGACATCGGACCTAGACGCGGGAACGAGCAGACAAGTGCTTTAAGACAAGTGTGATTAATATGCTGAAGGTCTCTTGGAAGAAGCGGGCAAGCCTGGGCAGTTAAGGAATAGTGGAACGCTCTGTACTTCTGCTCCATTTTTCTTGAAACCCAAAATCGCTCTCAAAATTAAAGTTTATTCATTAAATTTTTAAAAATGAAAGTGAAATAAAGATCGTTTCAGACAAAAGTGTGAAAACTCACAGAGAGCAGTCTTTGCTATCAAGAACTGTTAAAGAAGTCCTCACAGCAAAAGGATGCTGGGTGAAAACGGACATTTTGCAAAAAGAAATAAAAAGCACGAAAATGGTATAAATGATGGTAAATATAAAAAACATTTCTGTGATTTTAATCGCTTTAAAAGATAGCTGTGTATCTTCAGGAGATAAAGTAACAAGGTACCGTGGGATGTATAATGTTCGTGGAAGTACAACGCAGAAATACAGCAGCACAGAAGATGGGGAAGAGGCCACAGAAGTCCACGGAAGCGCGCTCTGCACTCCTGGCACGTTCTCACACTGTACCCTGTGCTGTACGCACAGTGGCATCTTCTCATTTGAATATATGTTGTAATAAATTAGAGAAGCATATTGTAATCCCTAGAACAATAACACTTTTTTAAAGGGGACATAACTAATAAGCCATAGTGAAGATACACCGAATCCTAAAAAAGAAAAACAAAGTCCATGGGACAAAAAAAGTGATTCCTGGGGCGCCTGGGTGGCTCAGTGGGTTAAGCCGCTGCCTTCGGCTCAGGTCACGATCTCAGGGTCCTGGGATCGAGCCCCGCATTGGGCTCTCTGCTCAGCAGGGAGCCTGCTTCCTCCTCTGTCTCTGCCTGCCTCTCTGCCTACTTGTGATTTCTCTCTGTCAAATAAATAAATAAAATCTTAAAAAAAAAAAAAAAGTGATTCCTTTCTTTCAAATAATGAAATAATGAGTAATATGAATAACAGTGAAATAATAATGAAACAATGAATAATATGAGTAACCATGAAATAAAAATAGCAAGAAGAGTTGAGTCAATAGAAAACAAACAGCAAGATGGTAGATGCAAACCAAACCATATCAACAGTCACTTCAAACATGCATGATACAGACATTAAAATGAAAAGGCAGAGATTGTGCAAGGGTAAATAAAGCAAGACCCAATTCTGTGCCTTCTATAATAACCACATTTTAAATGTGACATGGGCAGATTAAAAGTAAAAGTATAGACAGATTACAATCAGTAATCAAAAGAAAACTGAGTATGTATATTAAATTCAGACAGCAAGCTTCAAAGAAGGAACGGTACTAGGGACAAAGAGGGACATTACACAGATACAGACAGATCAATTCGTTCAAGAAAACAGAAAAATACTAAACATATATGCACCCAAGTTCAAAATATACAAAATAAACTGTTAGAATTGAAAAATAGAAAAAACCAAAATTATAGTTGGAGATTCCAACATTCCTCTCTCAGTGACAGAACAAGTAGACAAAAAACAAGAAAACAGAAGAGCCGAACAATGTTCTCAGAACAATCTTCTCATGTTACAAATGTCTTAATTGACATTTGTAAGATACCCTACCCAAAAATACCGGATACACATTCCCTCCAATTGTGCCTGGAACATTCACTTCCATAAAACAATTCCAAAAAATTAAAAAGAAGAGAAATAATACAAAGTATGTTCTCTGACCACAGAAGACTTAAACTCAGATTAAAATAACAGAAAGATAACTGGCAAATGCCCCAATATTTAGAAATTTAAAAAACTACTTCTAAATAACTCATTGGTCAAAGGAGAAATCATTATAGACATTAATAATACTTTATACTGAAAGGTAATAAAAATATTAATATCAGAATGTGGAGATGTACTTAACACAGAAGTACTCACAGACTTAACAGCAATCTTACAATTTAAAATGCAGATGTTGGGGCACCTGGGTGGCTCAGTGGGTTAAGCCTCTGCCTTCAGCTCATGTCATGATCTCAGGGTCCTGGGATCGAGCCCCGCATCAGGCTCTCTGCTCAGCAGGGAGCCTGCTTCCCTCTCAATCTGCCTGCCTCTCTGCCTACCTGTAATCTCTCTCTCTCTCTGTCTAAATAAATAAATAAATAAATCTTTTAAAAAATTAAAAAAATTTTAAAAATAAAATGCAGATGATTTTAAAAGGCCAAAAAAATAGTTAAACATACCTCACAAGAAGAAAAAGAATGCAACTGATTTCCCATCAAAAAAAGGAAATAATACAAAGTAAGAGCAGAAATTACTGAACTAGAAAATAAACACAGAGCAGAGAATATCTAAGCCAAAACTTGACTCTTTAACAGAACTAATGTACTCGATAATCCTCTGGTAAGAATTATTCAGGGGGAAACAAAAGAAAAGACACCAATAACCAATAACAGAGTAGAAAATGGGGCGATACTACAGATTGCACAGACAATAAAAAGAGAATTGCCATTTTCCAAAACATAATGACATAACGGATGTAAGCAATGATGATTTGTGACCACTAAAGTCATGAGAAGAAAGGCTGGTGGGGAATTTTTATAATGAAAGAATCCAACACCTGCGCCCACTGCTCAGTATGAACACCTCCAAAAGTGGGAGACCCAGACATTGTTTCCTGATGTTTTGTGATGAGAACCATACAAAACAACACAAGAAGTATTGTTTAAAAAAAAAAAAAATTGAAGCAGAATCTAATCAAGTCTCCGAGTGTAACTTTCAGTTTACAGAAAATACAAAGAACAAAGGATTATGTTAAATTACGCCATGAGAATAATGGCCACCGAGTCCAGAGTGTAGAAAATTCTATAATATTAGTGACCCCTTCAACAAACAGACAATATAGAGAGAAGATGAGAGGAAGAATCAATTAGGGATTAAAAGAGATTTAAGATCAAAAGAAAAAAAAACTATAAACAAAAAGAAGAAAGACTTAAGAGACACATATCCCTAATGAAATGTGTGGATCTTATTTGGATCATGATTCAAACAAATCAACCAAAAAAAGGCATATCTGAGGCAGTTAGGGAAAATTTAACACAGAGTGGTAGACTGGAAGGCATTATTATTAATTGGGTTGAGTCTGATAATGATACTGCAGTTAGATTTAAGTCTTTTTTTTTTTTTAAGATTTTATTTATTTATTTGACAGCCAGAGATCACAAGTAGGCAGAGAGTCAGACAGAGAGAGAGGAGGAAGCAGGCTCCCTGCTGAGCAGAGAGCCTGATGCGGGGCTCGATCCCAAGACTCTGGGGGTCATGACCTGAGCCGAAGGCAGAGGCTTTAACCCACTGAGCCACCCAGGTGCCCCAGATTTAAGTCTTTAGCTGGATAAAATGATATCCTGTTTTGGATATGCTTTCAAATACACCAGCAAAAAAGCACAAAACTTCTACAGAGAAAATGACCAACTTTTACTGGGATATTAAAGAAAACCTACACAAATAGAAAGATATACCATGTTTATGGATTGGAAGTCTAAATATTGTAAAGAGGGCAATACTCTCCAAACCAACCTATTCATTCAGTGCAAACCCAAGCAAAATCCTGAATAGGCGGGAGCATCTGGGTGGCTCAGCTGGTTAAGTGTTGGCCTTCAGCTCAGGGTCAGGATCCCAGGATCCTGGGATGGAGCCCCACGTAGGGTTCCCTGCTTAGTGGGGAGCCTGCTTCTCCCTCTCCTGCTCCCCCCTCCTTGTGTTTGTTCTCTCTCTAGGGCTCTCTCTCTCAAAGAAATAAAACCCTGAAAGAAAGAAAGAAAGAAAGAAAGAAAGAAAGAAAGAAAGAAAGAAAGAAAGAGGCTGTTTTTAAAAATCCTAATAGTTGTTTTGTTTTGTTTTATTAGAATCTGATGAACAGATTTTAAAATTTATATGAAAATACAAAGGACCAAGAATAATAAATCACATCAAAGAAGAAAAACAGAGAGCAAATCTTGCTCACTCAGGTAAGCAAGACAGTGTGGTAGTGGCTAAGGGGGAGACAGAATATTGGAAGAAGAGACAGTCCAGACAAAGAGTATTATAGGCTGGATTAGAACAGAGGTGGTACCCCAGAGTAATGGGGAAAAGACATAGTTTAGATAAGTGGTATTGTGACAATTGAGAAAATGAAGCTGGACCCCTTGCTTTCTTACAATGAACAAAAATTACTTTCAGATGGATTATAGACCTAAATGTGAAAGAAAAAAAAAAAGATAAAGCTTTTAAAGCAATATAAAACAGTATACTTATGATCTTGAGGTAGAGGAAGACATTTTAAAGAAGTTCCAAAGTGGGACGCCTGGGTAGCTCAGTTGGTTAAGCAGCTGCCTTCGGCTCAGGTCATGATCCCAGCGTCCTGGGATCGAGTCCCACATCGGGCTCCTTGCTCGGCAGGGAGCCTGCTTCTCCCTCTGCCTCTGCCTGCTATTCTGTCTGCCTGTGCTTGCTCTCTCCCCCTCTCTCTCTCTGATTAATAAATAAAATCTTAAAAAAAAAAAAAAAAAAAAAAAGAAGTTCCAAAGTGCACAAAGGATAAAGTAAAATGTTGATATATTTACATCAAAATGAACAGCTTCCGGTCACCAAAGAACACTGTAAAGAGAGATGAAACACAGGCCACAGGACGAAGGAAGATGTTTGCCATACGTAATTCACCAAGGTTTGAAAGCCAGAATATACAAAGAGTTCCTACAAGTCAATAATAAAAAAAGAATCCAACTTTCCCATACCAAAGAAAGATTTAAATGGGCACTTCACAAAAAAAAGAAAAAAAGGAAATACAAAGAAGAAATACAGATGCCAGGGTAGCTCAGTGGGTTAAGCCTCTGCCTTCAGCTCAGGTCATGATCTCAGGGTCCTGGGATCAAGCCCCACATTGGGCTCTCTGCTCAACAGGGAGTCTGCTTCCCCCTCTCTTTGCCTACTTGTGATATTTCTCTCTGTCAAATAAATAAATAAAATCTTAAAAAATAAAAAAGAAACAAAGAAATACAGATGCCCAACAAACATATGAGAAGGTGTTCAAATTCATAAAGATGTGAATTAAAATCACAAAGCAGTACCGTTACATACACTACCACACAACCAGACTGGCTAGTATCTTAAAATCTGACAATACCAATTGGCAGATAAAATGTTGGGGAAAGGTGGGAGTGCACCAGTGTGCACCAGTGCGATCACTTTGGAAACTGGCACTGTCTCCTGAAGTAGAAGACAAGCATGTCTCATCACGCAGGAAGGCTCACCTGGCTACGTGCCTGGCAGACATGTGGACTGATGTGTGCCCAGATATATATACTGAATTGTTCATAGCAGAGTTTTTAATAAGAGTGAGAAAACGTGAGTTACTCCAACAGAGAAAACGTCAGTATATTCAAACAACACTGTTACAAAATGAACAAACTCAAAACTACATGGAAAACCACAAAGTAACATACCCCATAAGGTTTCACATAGTTCGAGTTCAGAAACTCGAACTTAATAGTATTAACTTATTCTGTCTGGAAGTAGATCCTTAGGTGCTAAGACCAGAAACAAAATTAAGGATGTGATGAACATTAGCATCCAACGGCAGTCACCACGAGGCAGGGAGGGAGTGGTGGTCAGGAGGGTGGGGAGGGCACACGTCCAGAATGACCTCAGTAACGGCTGCGTGGGCAACTGCCTCACAAAAACTCCTTACACCTGGCACGCCAGAGTGGCACAGATGGCTAAGCATCTGACTTCAGCTCAGGTCATGATCCCAGGGTCCTGGGATCAGGCTCCCAGCTCAGCAGGGCGCCTGCTTCTCCCTCTCCTTCTACTGTTCCCCTGCGTGTGCTCTCTCACTCTGACAAATACATACATAAAATCTGAAAACGAAACAAAACAAAAACAACCCTCCTTACACGTTACATCCAGTTATCTGTACGGGGTATATTTTATAACTTTTTAAAAGTTTTAAAATTGAAAAAAAGAGACAGTAAAGGAGAAAAGGCATCTAATAATCCCAAGAGATGTAAAAGAAGCATTATATAAAATTTAGACCTCGTTGAGGATTTTTAAAAACTCTTAGTTTATCCTATGTAATAAATCACCTGTGCCCTTCAAAACTGTCAAGAACATCATGAGAGGCAAAGAAAGGCTAAGAAACTGTTAGAGACTGAATGAGCCTAAAGAAACATTACCATCAAATGCAGCCCATGATGCTGGGTTAATTCTGCACCTGAAAACCAACCAACCAAACAAAAACCCTGACTTAGAGGAACTCTTGAGACCGCTGGACAATCTGATTAAAGGGCCCCTTTAAAGGGCCCCTGGGTGGCTCAGTCAGTTAAGCATCTGACTCTTGGCTTCAGCTCAGGTCACAATCTCCGGGTCCTGGGATCAAGCTCAGCATCGGGCTCCACACTCAGTGCAGGGTCAGCTTCGGAATCTTGCCCTTTGCCCCTCCCCCGACTCACATGCTCTCTCGTGCTATCAAATGGAATAAATAAAATCTTTATTAAAATTCTAGATATTAGGTAACAGTATTGAATCAAAGTTCAATTTCCGGACTCTGAGCACTATACTGTGAGTCTATAAGCAAAAGGCAATGTCCCCGTTAGACAAACGCACACGAGAGTCACCACAGAGAAAGCAACGTGATAGCTACACTTACTCTCAAATGGCTCAGAAAAAAATGTGAAAATAGAGAGAGAGTAAATGTTAATTCGAACATGGCAAAAGGTTGACAACGGCTGAATCTGAGTAAAAAACGGACAGGAATTCTACTACTCTTGAAACTTTTAAGTGTGAAGTTATTTTAAAAGTTTAAAAAGGAGGCCCCTGACTGGCTAAGTTGATAGAGCATGAGTCCCTGGATCTCGGGGTTGTGAGATCAAGCCCCACTCTGGACATAGAGATTACTCAAAAATTTTTTAAATTGTTTTAAATTAAGGGGCACCTGGGTGGCTCCGTCAGGTAAGCATCTGCCTTCAGCTAAGGTCACATCTCGGGTCCGGGGATCAAGCCCCGCATCTGCTGCTAGGCCCTCTGCCCCTGCCCTTGCTTATGCATACTCTCTCACTCCCTCTCTCTCAAATGAATAAATGAAATCTTTGAAAACATTAAAAACTTTAATTAAAAAGATATAAAAATAATCTCTTAACAAGTTTGAAATATAACTCTTCCTAAGCTGGTAAGATGTAGCTACTAAAAATGTAAAACATGATAGGAAAAGAAGAAATCAAAACACAACATCATACAGTACGCAGAAAACCCAAGAACCGGGGAAGTTATTAAAATTAATAAGTGAACTCAGTATAATCAATGGAGACAAAGTCAAAATATAAAAATCAATTCCATTTTCACATTATCAGCAGCAAATAGAATTTAAATTCTTAAAAAATGGTACCATTTACATTCATGTGGAAGATCAAATACCTAAAGCTAAATTGAAAAAGGTACAGAAAATCTCTACAACAGGAAACACACACACACAGACCCCGAGAAATTAAAGCAAATCTTTTAAGAAATGGAAGGCTTAGAAAACTAAATATTGTAAAGGTGTCTGTCAACACTTTACAAATTGATTTATAGATGCAATGCGATTCCAATGAAAATCCAGCAGGTTTTTTCCCCCCCAAAATTGAAGAACTGGTACTAAAATGCATTTCGAAATGCAGAGTCAAGAACAGCCAAGATAATCTTGAAGAACAACAAAGTGGGAGGACTCACTCTATCCGATTCCTAGATTTTGACGATAAAGTTACAGTAATGAGGACAGGGTGGTCCAGGCACAACGACAGATAAGCAGACCCAGGAAGCAGACTAGGATGTCCAGATATGGACACTTGCTTTAAGACCACGGGTGGTAAAGCAGAGCACAGATAAAAGGTAGTATTTTCAATAAATTGCACTGGGTCAAGTGCATAACACATGGAAGGAAACGAAACTTGACCCCTACCTCACATCATACACAAAGAAAGCAATTCCAGGGGGAATTGCTCCACCTGCAGATCCAAATGTGAAAGGTCAAACAATAAAACTTCAAGAAGACAATATAAGGAAATACCTTTTTTTCCCTTTTCTTTTTAGGTAGGCTCACGCCCAGCATGGAGCCCAATCGGAGTTTGAACTCAGGACCCTGAGGTCAAGACCTGAGCTGAGATCAAGACCCAGATGCTTGACCGACTAAGTGCGCCAGGTGCCCCATAAGGAACTACCCTGATGGTCTTAGGGGAAGAGAACGTTCCTTATACATGAGAAGAAAGCACTAAGCATAAAAGAAAAAGTTGAGAAACCATGAACCACATTTAAATTCAGAACTGCTCATCAAAAGACACCACTCAGAGCACCGTGATTTCCCGCTCTGTAACACTGGCACAGTAAGCGGACTCACTCAGCAGCAGGGCCCGTGAGCCTTGTACAGTTCAAGAGACACAGACAGTAAGCAGATACGGAGGAGAGACTCAGCCAGCATCGTCCAGTTTTCATAGAATGGTGTACTTAAGGAAAGATGCGAGGGAAGGCTGCAGCGGGCAAGTCCGGAGGACAGTTCAGGACAAGAAACACACCAGGGCTGTGGGTGGATGGAAAGGGAGTGCGTCACAGGCAAGACGGAAAAGGCAGAAGACAGAAGGCATATCTGACGGAGGAATGGAGACCAGAAGAGACACACCTCCCTCTCTGAGGCAGGAGGGAAGAATGCCCTCAGACTTGGGTCGGGACAGGCTGTCAGTGGAAAGAGATGTCTTAGCTTCCGCTTTCTTCATGACGGAAGAGTCAAGGTCACCCGTTGAAGACGCACGGTCTGAGGCTAGAGTAGAGTCCTGCCAGCCCCATGAGGAGTGACAACACGACACAGCAGGATGGCTGCACCGGAGTCCCGGAGCACAGGACAGTCGAGAAGCAGAACGAATGAGCAATGCTCTGACTAAGGTTTGTCAATTAGGCAACACATTTTCCTCTTCTGAGGACAGCACGTGCGAAAGACACCCAGTTAGCAATCCTAATTGTTTAAACCCCATTAACTCTCATCAGCATTTTATTCCTGGCTCACCAGGTGATCAGTAAGACAGTAACAAGAGTAATGGGAAAACCTAATCAAAGGGTGCCGTTCAGACAGAATCCCAGCCACCTGGAAACAGCCCCCACTCCACCTCACCCACAAGGGTCCTCAAAGCTGTCACAGAGAAGTGGCGACCACTGTCAGCTTAAATCAGACTCCGCAGAGGGCTGTAAGGATGGGAAAGGGTGAGGCGCTCACCGGTTGAAGATGTTCTCACTGAAAGCGTACTTCTCCAGGCAAGCGAGTGGAGGCAGGTTTTCCTGGCCTGGGATGTCCAGAAAGGCCGTTACCCTCATGCTGTCACGATCTGGGCCATAGTCTTCAAATCCATCTAAAGGGGAAGAGGGGAAAAACCACATTCATCAGGTCACAATTGAGCCAAGGGCAGGCCCTCACAGCATGATTTCTACCCTCATGGCCCTGTCCCGTGGGAGCCTCTGGGTCCCCAAACTTGACAACTCATCGACAATGAAGTGGGTAGGTTTAGAACCCAAGAGAAGGATGACAAGACCAGAGTCATAAAGAAAACCTAAGTGTCCTTTCAGTGCCACCAATCTGGCGTGAGTCACCTCGGGTCAACATGGATAGTCCGGAACCTCTCCTCTACCAGGAAAGTCAGGACCCTACGAGAAACCTCCATGATGTGCTATGCAAACAGGTGTAAAACGGTCAAAAGCAAAACAGGAGTCTGGCCTCATAAGCAAGAATATGCTAGAAAGTCGATCCCTTATTTTGTCTTGACCTGAATGTGCTGGTCATGTAGCTTCCTGAACATGTGATGTTGACGCCCATCAAACCACAGGAGAACACCCGACCAGACCTACCTCCCCCCCGCAACGTGCATGTCCAACAGCTTCCTCCAACTCCCCACTCTGGCCAAAAATGAGCCTGTGGTCATACTGGACATAGCACCCCGAAGCCTGCTCCTCCCCTCACCCCCAGCTGAGGGCAGGAAGACCCTCCCTCCAGTGCAGTGGAGTGGCATGGCTGAGCTCATGGGCACTGGAGTCAAACATCCCTACAGTGACTCCCCCAACCACAACTTACTGGCTGTGTGACCACAGTAAGTGATTTAACCTGTCTACACTCCCATGTTCTTTCATCAGGGATGATACAGAATGCTCCATCAGAACGCTGAAACAAGGGAGTCTGGGCATGTCAAGACCTGCAGGATTTATCCCCTCACTCATAATCTGTCCAACCTTGACCGTGGCCACCACCCTTTACCCACCCATGCTCCAGGGGCATAAATGCTTCCCTACTACCACCTGCACTGAAATAACTGGGTAAGGGGCACTAGTCATGCAAAAAAAGCAGAGGATTCCCACCTGGCAGAGAAAAAAAACTGTTAATTTAGGCAGTAACTGATAAGAGTTTAAAATAAGAAATGACAAGTTTGTGCCGAGGTATTTACTTTGAAACACTAACCACATTTTTTTTCTCCACAAATTCTTCTACGCTAGTAATTAGAGCTTATTAAAAATTTACACTGTGTAACAGTTACCCAGAGAATTTTAATAAAGAAGTATACATTTGTAGAAAATAGATGTGTGATGCAATCAAATACATCATTTCTACAGGATCCTTGCCAGGGAGGAATGGATCCCCACTGAGTCACAGCCAAGTCCCACTAACCACAGTCACTTTGTATGAGCTATTTTCGGTGCATTTCAGGGCCCAGGAAAAACACGCAGCCTCCATCCCACAGATATTTACAAACAGTGTGGACCTAGCCTGCAGTGGACTTTAAAACATTAAGTTTAAAGCAGAGTTCACAGGGTGCCTGGGTGGCTCAGTCAGTTAAGTGTCTCCCTTTGGCTCAGGTCATGATCTCAGGGTCCTGGGATCAAGCCTCACGTCAGACTCCCCTCTCAGCAAAGAGTCTGCTTAGTCCTCTCCCTCTCCTTCTGCCCCCCCCCCACTACTTATGTTCTCTCTCTCTCTCTCAAATATATAAATAAATAAATAAAATCTTTAAAAAAAATAAAGCAGTTTGCTAAACTTTTGGGAATCACAGATAATTTTGGAACCTGACGATGGCCACAGATATGCATACTCAAAACTGCACCTGGGTGGCTCAGTGGGTTAAGCCGCTGCCTTCGGCTCAGGTCATGATCTCAGGGACCTGGAATCGAGTCCCACATCGGGCTCTCTGCTCAGCGGAGAGCCTGCTTCCCTTTCTCTCTCTCTCTCTCTGCCTACTTGTGATCTCTCTCTGCCAAATAAATAAATAAAATCTTTAAAAAAAAAAAGAATCTGGGGTTTCAAAAGATCCTCCGAGGTCCACCTGTGTACTCATGGGTTAAGAACTGCTGTTTTAAAGTAACAAAAAATATGCAGGCATTCTTCAAAAAACCTGCCGGAGAACTAAAGAACTTTGCAATTAGTTTCACAAAAGAATAACTGTTAATAGAGAATATTGATGAGTCTACTATGCTAACTATAAAACATTATACTAACTGTGTACACGGAAATAAGAGCCATAAACCACCGGTATTACGACACCGGTAATAACTAATGTTCATCGGTCACTTCCGGGAACTGTGCTCAAAGCTCTGTGTACAGCAGCGGTTCATGACATTCTGTCAACAACCACATCGTCCCCGTGTTTCTGGTGAAAGAGCTGAGGCTGACAGAAGCTGAGAAAGCTGCCAGGGGCCACAGGGCTAGAGAGGAGCAGGTCAGAACCTCAACTCCAACAGCCAGACTCGAGACACCCCCACGCTGTGTCGCCAGAGGAAACCTGCATTCTCATTTTCAAAGAAAGCCCGCCCCCTGCCCATCTGAGTTGCAGGCACGGTGACCTTCCCTTAGTTCTTCAAATTCACCAAAATCCTTCATCTCAATGATCTTCTACATGTCCCTGCCACTGCCTGGGACACGCTCACATCTTACCACCCCTACCCCTGCCCCTGCCCTAAAGAGGAGGCCGCTCTCCTGTTACAGCCTCTCCCAGAGCTGTGGGCCCTTCTGTCCTAACGATCCCCACAAAAGCAGCCTCTCTGCTCGGTGGGGAACCTGCTTCCCTTCCTCTCTCTGCCTACTTGTGATCTCTCTCTGTCAAATAAATGAATAAAATCTTTAAAAAAAAAAAAAGTAGCAAAATGAGGAAAGACGCCACCAAAAGAAACTTGAATGAAAACAAATACCAGAGTGTCTGGGTGGCTCAGTTGTTAAGTGTCTGCCTTCAGCTCAGGTCATGATCCTGGGGTCCTGGGATCAAGCCCCACATCAGGCTCTCTGCTCAGTGGGGAGCCTGCTTCTCCCTCTTCCACTCCCCCTGCTTGTGTCTCCCACGTCCGTCAAATAAATAAATAAAATCTTTTTTAAAAAATCAAAGAAAAAGACTGCTATAATACAGAATTATAAAGAAGGAGCCTTGACACATTCCCTTATTTTGTGGACGGCTAAACAGACGTGTCCCCAAAGACAGCAGCAGACCCAGGATTCTTAGCACCCAAGTGTTCTGCGATCCAGGCAGTGCTCTTTCCAACATGCAGGAAAGTCTACTAAGATGAAGGCTGAAGGAATCAAAGAACACCACACCCAAAGGGAAGGGCTACGGTCTTGGAGCAACTGAAGAAGGCAAAAGACTTCAGTTTCCAGCCGACACGGTAACAGACCCTCACATTTTACACATCTAGAAGACCAGAAAACCATCCATAAAACAAGTTTTCAGGCACTAGACAATAGGCAGCACAGACGAGGGCCCTCAGAAAAGGGACACAAACAAGGGGCCCAGAGACAGCCACCTCCGACCACCCAGAGAGATTCTGGAGTTCCAGAGCAGAAGTGCAAGGGGGCCAACATCCTTGGCGTCTGCAAAGGAGGGAGCAGCACACGCCGACAGAGTGGCCCCCGGAAGCTTCCAGCGAGTACCGATCAGTGCACACACGAGAAGACACGACAGAGACTGGGGAGGAACCACAAGAAAGGAGCCAGCAGGTCCTTCCCGGCACTCACGTGCATGGGGCAGCAGTCTGTACCTACCTGTGACACACAGCACTGTTGTAGTGGTGGCTAAATGAGCCTAGACTAAAGCCTGCTCTAGACCCCCCGATGGAGCTAACATCAAGCCTCACCAGAATCCAGTCCAATCTAAAAAAGTTAACTAGATACCATAATAAGATCCAACATTAGCAGATTTAGACAATTTGTACTGTGAAATCTAACACCCCCAAAATTCTTTTTTTTTTTTTTTTTTTTTTAAAAAGATTTATTTATTTATTTATTTGACAGAGAGAGAGAGATCACAAGTTAGGCAGAGAGGCAGGCAGAGAGAGAGGAGGAAGCAGGCTCCCTGCTGAGCAGAGAGCCCGACGCGGGACTCGATCCCAGGACCCTGAGATCATGACCCGAGCCGAAGGCAGCGGCCTAACCCACTGAGCCACCCAGGAGCCCCTAACCCCCAAAATTCTTAATGTCTGGCATCCAATCAAATATTACCATGCATGAAAAGCAGCAAAATAATATGACCATAATCAGGAAAAATGAATAAACTGAGCAAGTCCCCAAAATATCAGCGATGATGGAATAGAAAATGATCTTTAACAACAATTACGGGGTGCCCGGGTAGCTCAGTCAGTTAAGCATCTAACTCTTGGTGTCGGCTCAGGGCATCATCTCGGGGTGGTGAGATCAAACCCCACACTGGGCTCCATGCTCAGGATGGAGTCTGCTTAAGATTTTCTCTCTCCCTCTTCCCTGCCCCTTCCCACCCACACTCCTACAAGGATGCACACACACACGTGCACACTCTTTAATAAGTGAATCAATCAAAAAAAAAAAAACCTCCATATGTTCCAGAAATGCATGGGTATGTTGATGAAAGAAATGGAAACATAAAAAAGACCCAAATGTTAATTCAAGAGATGAAAAACATAACAACTGAATCAAAACATAAACTAAAAGAAATGACAGATTAGAGAACTGAAATAAATCAAAGAACTTGAAGGTACAGCAATAGAAACTATCTAAAATGAAGCACAAACAGGAAAAAAAAATAGAATAGAGCATCAGTTATTTTGGAGACATTATCAAGCACCATAACATACATAGAACTCGAGTTCCAGAAGAAAAGCAGAGGGCAAAAAGAGAGATGGAGAAAGCATCAAAAATTTTAGAAGAGCTAAACATTTTTAAATTTGACCTAAACTATAAGCCTACATATTCCAGAAACTCAACAAACCCCAAGCAGAATACACATAATGAAATATCACATTGAAGTACAACACAATCTATTGCTAAAAATCAGTGATCAAGAAAAAAATTTAAAAAGTGGTCAGGAAAAAAAACACATTACATTTTAAAAAGATATTAATAATAGACTTCATGTCAAAATCATTAAGGAAGAAGATGATGATATCTTCAGAGTGCTGCAAGAAAAAACACTAATCAGCATTCTTTACATGAAGAAATCTTTTTCAATTGTAAAGGGAAATAGGCTTATTCAAACAAACAAAAGCGGAAAGAATTCACTGCCAGCACACATGTACTATGAGAAATGTAAAAGGAAGTTCCATAAGCAGGAGAAAATTATGCCCAGACAGAAACCTGAAACTACTCGAATAAAAGAAGAGGCTCAGGAATGGTCCATATAAACGACAACTTTTTTCTCATTTTATAAAATCTCTTTAAAAAATGCCTGACTGATGGGGCGCCTGGGTGGGTTAAAGCCTCTGCCTTCGGCTCAGGTCATGGACCCGCATGGGGCTCTCAGCAGGGAGCCTGCTTCTCTCTCTCTTTCTCTCTCTCTCCCTCTCTCGGCCTGCCCTCTGCCTACTTGTGATTTCTCTCTGACAAATAAATAAATAAAATCTTTTTAAAAATAAAACAAATAAGATTTTAACAATTTTTATTTTTATTTTTTTTTTTTTTTTTTAGATTTTATTTATTTATTTGACAGAAGGAGATCACAAGTAGGCAGAGAGGCAGGCAGAGAGAAAGAGAGGGAAGCAGGCTCCCTGCTGAGCAGAGAGCCCGATGCGGGACTCGATCCCAGGACCCTGGGATCATGACCTGAGCCGAAGGCAGCGGCTTAACCCACTGAGCCACCCAGGCGCCCAAGATTTTAACAATTTTTAAAAAAGGAAGTAAAAGTGTCTGACTGCTAGGGTGCCTGGGTGCTGAGTCAGTTGAGCATCTGACTCTTGATCTCAGAGTCATGAGATCAAGCCCCAAGCCGGGCTCTGCACTCAGCACGGAGTCTGCCTGAGATTCTTTCCCCCTCTCTCTCCTTCCCCCTCCACTCCTCCCCCCATCCCACCTCAAATAAATAAATAATAAAATCTTCAAATAGATCCACAAATCTAAACCCAATGCATTTTTCACAAAGGTGCCAAGGTAATTTAATTCAGCAAATAGAGCTAGAATAACTGAATACAAAGGTGAGGGGAAGTGTCCTTTGTCCTTAATTAACTCAAAATAGATAATAGACATAAAAACCATAAAATGATAAAACTTCTAGAAGAAAACATAGGAGAAAAATCTTTTGTGTTCTTTAGTTAGGCATAGATTTCTTAGATGGGGTACAAAAAGCATGGGAAATACGCATGAATTCAACTTGAACAAAACAGAGAACTTTCACTCTTCAAAAGACATTGGTAGGAAACAGAACACCAATTGGGGTGTGTGGCTCTTGCTCTCGGGGTTGTGGGTTTGAGCCCCATGTTCGGTGTAGAGATTACTTAAAAATAAAACCTAAAAAAAAAAAGGAAACGGAATACCAAGCCATAGACTGGAAGAAAATACTTATAAAACACATCTGATATCCAAAATACAGAAAGAACTCTTAGAGTTCAATATTTAAAATAGGAAAACAAAAACTTGAATAGATATGTCATCACAGAAGATACACAAATGACAGCTAAGCACAAGGAAAGATGTTCAACATCATCAGTCATCATTAGTTATCAGGGAAATGTCAATTAAAACCACAGTGAGATAATACTACCCACCCACTAGGAAGGCTAAGAAAATTTTTTAAACTGACTCTATTAAATGTGTTGGCAAGGAGCAACTAGATCTCTCATATGCTGCTGGTAAAAATGCAACATGGTACAGCTCCTAAAATGGTTTGGCAGTTACTTAAAAAAAATAAATATACACTTACCATCTAAGCCAGCAATCCCACTCCTAGGCATTTACAGAAGAGAAGTGAAAATATGTGTGTTTATACTAAGACTTGTGTTTGTGTGTTCATAGCAGCTTTATTCATAAATAGCCAAAAACTGGAAATAATCAAAATATCTATCAACTAAGCGGCTAAACAAATTGTAGCCTATCCATACAAAGGAATACTTCTCAATAATAAAAGGGAATGAGCTACTAATATGCAACCATACAGAGGCCCCTCAAGAGCACTGTATCACCTGAAAGAAGCTGGACACATAAGATTTCATTCTGCATAATTCTGGCAACATGAAATTCTAGAAAAGATAAAAACATACTAATATTCAGCAGTTCGGTGGTTGTCTAGATCGGAGTGGGAAAGGTCTGATGGCAAATGGTCAAGACAGGACTTCCGGTAGGTGCAGGAAATGTTTCATTTCCTGGTTGTGGTTGTGTGGTTGTGGTCACACAAGAGAACATACTTGTTAAGACTCATTTTAACAAACTGCCCTTCAGTGACTATTATTACATATAAATTATACTTTAGTACAGGTGAAAGAAAGGAAAAAGAAAAAAGGAAGAGCGGAAGGAGGGAGAGAGGAAGAGAGGACAGATGGGAGGGCCGGAGGAAAGCTGGAAGAAGGCTGGCTATTCTTCTATTCTCCCAAGCCCACCTTACAAAGGCTAGAATGAAAATACCTGACAAGTTGCTGGCACCGCTGATTAAAAGAATTTTTAAGAGTACCTAACGTCCTTCGCTCTGATTCTGTATTTATAAAGTGAGCTTGAGATCTTAGTCTCCTTGAGAACTCCGACTCAGAGCCAGAGAATGCACAGTACTTATGAGACCACAGGGACTCGTGTGTGTTCTTCAGGTAAAGTCTCAATTCATTTTAAAGGCATGCAGGAATGTATCTTAAAATTGCTGGGCTATTCATATTGGTCAGAATGGTGCAATCTGCCCTTGAATAGTGGTAAAAAAGTGCTGTCAAGTTCTTACTCTAGAGGTTGTTCAGTGGGGAAGTGCTCATCTATGAGCCTGAATACCTTAGCCTTCTAGGCAAATATTCATCTCATTTTAGTAAGCAAAAAAATCAATATTCTGATTTTTATTCTAACATAAGTCCCCTTTTCCTATCCCCATCATTACTACTTTAACCTAGCATAGATGACCATAGAAGCACGCACTTTGACAACTACATTAAAATCCCCGTAACTGTGATTTTCAAAAACTTACGGTAGAGGTGAAGAGAAAGGAACCCCTTTCCACCATAAACACAGAAAAAATAAAAAAATATAGAAATTCAGATAAAATATTTTAAAAATGCAGGAAGGCAGGAAAGGCAGAAAGGACATCCTCAAAGCCAGTAAGGAAAATGGTAATCAAAGAGAACAATTAGCATAAGACAACACCCTATGATCAACATTTAAGACCTACATATAGGTCCTAGGCACTAAGATCTCTAAAGGCCACATGGGGATAAATGGCACTGGTGAATTTGAAACCAAGCCCCCAAAAACAGATGAGGAAAGGGACTACAGTTAGAGTGGGAGTGGGGGGAGGGGAAGTCAATCCTGAGAGATCGAACCACAGGCCTACATGAACTACGAGTGCTGAGTCAACTTACAGCACCTGCAAGCACAGGAGCCCCACTACGAGCTCTCGGGAGGACCAGCGTCCAGAGGTACTGCAATTCCAGGCATCCTAGCGCAAGCAAACAAGAGCCTTTCACAATCCAAAAAGCATGCAATTTCACAAAGCAATCCCTGTGGAAGATAAATTCCAAACATATACCGTTACACCGTCAAGAGAAAGAGCAGACACAGCAAATGAGAATTTACATCCCTAGGATTAAAAATATTAGAAAAATCTAAAATAGATTATCAAATAATTATGCATAGAATGAGTAGGACTTAAAACATAGATATCAAAATGAAAGCAAAAGAAAAATATGAGTGGGAAGAAAGGGCGCATTTGAAAAAGCCACGTAGAAATGAAAAAGAGAGACAATTTAATTAAAAATTCAGTAGCTGGCTTAAATAGCAGTTTAGACACAGCTCAAGAGAGAGTTAGTGAGCTGGAAGACTGATTTGACAAATCACCCAGAACACTGCACAGAGGAAAAAGGAACTGAAAAATATGGGGACGGCAGTTAAGGCACAGAAAGAATGGAAGGCTGACGTCTGAGGTAAGTCCAGTGAGAATTCTCAAAGCAGGATTAATGAAAATAGGAAAAGGCAATATTCAAACAGATAATGGCTAACAATTTTCCAGAATGGGGAAAAATGCATATTTAATTTGAAGAAGTACAAACCCTGAATGAGGGATTAATAACAAATCCAGCCTTGAGTGCACTGCAGAATACCGATGGCAAAGAAAAGCATCAAAAAACCCTCAAAAAAAACAAACCAAAAAAGCAGAGAAAGATTACAAATTAAATCCCGGATCTCTTCCTTAAAAGATGTTAGAGGTGTATTACTTATAACCAATAGGTGTGGGGTCTTGAGTCAAAAGACCTAGTTCTGCAATCCCACCTGCTTCTTAACCAGGTATGGGACTCTGGGTAGACATCCCGCCTCTCTGATTCTCAGTTCCCTCCCTGGAAAAATGGACACCTGCCTCAGATGATGGCTGCCTGTAGAAAAAAGGACATCACATAGTCAGATAAAGTTACACAGCATCCGAAACACCAGAACTTCGAAAAGATCAGCTGCTGTTATGATTAAGCCGCTGAGCACATTATATTACTAATACTGCTGATGTTTCTGTTTCTAGGCTTCAGAAAGGCAACCATAGCCACTACAAACTGTGTGTGGTATGGGTGAGGTAGGGAGGTTCTAGAAAGAGAAACAACAGAGGGTGAAGCCTCTATTAAACTTGGCCTGAAATCGAGCTTGACTCCTAAGCCATGCACATTTGTGGCAAACTCTACAGCACAGCCAAGGCTAAGAGAACTGAGCTGAGATTTGGGAGACTACCTGTCACAGGACAGAGTTAATGATGGCACCTCATTTAAGAGCTACTGAAACATGGGCACATGGGTGACTCAGTCCATTAAGCATCCGCCTTCCGCTCAGGTCGTGACCCTGGTGTCCCTGGAGGAAGCCTCACACTGGGCTCCCGGCTCAGCAAGGAGGCTGCTTCTCCCTCTCCCTGTGCCCCTCCCCCAAATAGTTTTCTCTCTTAAGTAAATAAAATCTTAAAAAAAAAAAGAAAAGTATCGAAACAAAACAAAGAAAGAAACACTCTTTGGAGGCATGTAACAGAATCCAGAGACTGTACAGTGCATCACAGTCACAATATTCAGGTTTTAATCCAAAATTACTCAATAAACAAAGAAAGCTAAAAAAGAGATGAAAATCACAGAATGACTCTGAAGGGACCCAAATGCTAGAAACACAGACAAGGATGTAAAAGCAACGCTTAGAAAGCGCTCATGCGGGCACCTGTGTGGCTCAGTGGTTAAGTATCTGACTTTGGCTCAGGTCATGATCCTGGGGTCCTGGGATTGAGCCCCACGTCAGGTTCCCTGCTTGGCAGGAAGCCTGCTTTTCCCTCTGCCTCTGTTTGCCGCTCCCCCTGCTCCTGCTCTCTCTCTCTGCCAAATGAATAAATAAAATCTTTAAAAAAAAAAAAAAGTGCTCATGGACACGAAGGAAGTACACCTGGCATGACATGCTACCTACTAAAACACCCGAATAAAAACTCGGAAGCTCAAACAATATCTGCGGTTTAGAAATTCAAGGGGCAGACTTAACTGAGTAATCAAATAACAGCAAATTTCCCGAATTTGGTGATAGAAACAAGTGTACCTTATCAAGGATCTTAGCAAACCTCCAGAAGAAACACGTGCAGAAAACCACACCTAGACACACCCAAGCCAAACTGCCCATGACCTTGAAAAGAGCAGACAAAAGCGACCACTGTGCACAGAGAAGGATTTGAAGGCCTGGAGCGAGGGAGCGTCGCACCAGGAACAGCCAACGCAGAACACAGGAGGCCTCCCCTGGGAAGGACAGCAGGGAAACTGGCAATCCAGGACGAGACAGCCAGTGAGACGCCCTCGGGAAGAATGATGAACTAAAGACAATGCTGGATCACCATGAAGAGGAACAAAGAGTTTATCTGTCACACACCCTTTCAAGCAGAGCCAGCCGACACAGACTCTGGGAAAAGGGGGGAGAAGTGCTCGCAGGCTAAGGACAAAGGATCCCACTTTGAAACTGGATCTTCCAAGGGACTCTCCAACACTGGAAATGGTAAATATGTGGGTAAATTTTTAAAAAACTGTATCTCCTCTTAATTTCTTCAAAAATAGGTCTGATAGTCTGGAGTGATGCAAAGCAAAAATGATCATTTTGTACTGCGGAATTTTTAGCATATGCAGATACACCACATAATGAAAACAATAACATAAAGCAGAAGGGTAATAAATGGAACTCTACAGTGGTCAGGTTTCACCGTTTTACATAAAGTGCTGCATTATTAACTCTAAGTAGATGGTTTCTGTCTCCACAGCTAGACGTGGGGACCCTTTAAAACCCTGGGACCGTGTCATATAATGCCTGGCACACAGCAGACACTTAATAAATATTGGCTTCTGTAGAAGTCAGTCTCCCGAGACTTTGATTACCAGGATTCAATTCAGGAGTCCAGCAGCCCCTGAGAAAGCAGAGAAAATCTAGTTTCCACAACAACGAACGTGAGACGTGGCGGCCAGCCACCCCCACAACCTGAGTTACAAAGCAACCAGGACATTCATTCACTCCTGCTTGCAAAAGTGAGAGATCTGAGTTTCAAAAAGGAAGAAAGCAGGTCAAAAACTACCCTACAACAGGTAAATACAAGAAGGAGGGAAGGAGGAAAGGAAGGAAGGAACTGGAGTATTCAGTATAAAATGCATGAGTTAATCAAAAGTACCCAATCATCCTATCAATGAGTATAGTAGAAAGAAACGGGGGATTCATAGTAAATATGTAAGGGCGGGCAGAGGGACTGAGGATGTGTAAAGCACATCTGAACCAGTAAGAGATCTCAGCTGCAGGGATTTCTGTTTTGTTTCATTTTAAGAACTGGAGCTATGGGGGCACCTGGGTGGTTCAATGGGTTAAAAGCCTCTGCCTTCGGCTCAGGTCATGGTCCCAGGGTCCTGAGATCGAGCCCCGAATCGGGCTCTCTGCTCAGCGGGGAGCCTGCTTCCCCTTCTCTCTCTGCCTGCTTCCCTGCCTACTTGTGATCTCCTTCTGTCAAATAAATAAATAAAATCTTAAAAAAAAAAAAAAGAACTGAAGCTATGTATTTCCTCTTATACAGAACAAAGGTGCATGTTACGTAAATGTGGCTGGTCCTGGGGTCTGGGGGCAGTGTGCATGAATATGCTGCTGGTGGCTACTCAGAGCCAGAGAACTAGCCTCCCTAGCACCCCAAGTTGGTCCCACACACTCTGACTGCAGCTCCGACCCCGTCCGTGCGGCTACCTGACTTCAGAGTACAGCTTGGGACATCATGTCCCCCCAGTGTGGCTCAGGGAAGGTACATTAAGTAAGTATCACTAAGTCACAAAGTGGGCAAGTTCTTCCCACCCAATTCTCTAATGACATCAACAAAGTTGTCTTCAGGTGCTATTAAGTCAGTAAAACTGGCTCATCTTCCTTTTTCATACAGTACAGACCTCACGCTCTGAAGCTTGGGCAGGCAGCTATGTCTATCTAGAATTTAAGGTTATTTTATTATCTTACGATATTTTGGTTACGTTTCATGTTGAGGAACTGATACAGGTTTTCCAAACCTGAAGTTTTCCAAAAAAGAAGTTATTGATACAAAGAAAAATAATAATAAATAAATAAACAGATAAAGCAAAAACAGAAAAACTGAACTCAGAAATGACTGACTTCTGAAAAATAATGGATTAGTGTAATCCAAGGAAAATATTTCCACTAATGACATCATATTCATGTGCAAATAATAATGCCTTTTATTTCAAGTACTGAAAAAATTTTTTTTTCTTTTTTTGGTATAGGTAAACTTTTTCTCTTGTGTGGATCAATATCCTGGCCCCTTTCAAAATTAGAAGATCCTACCTGAGGCTAAATTAATGAGATTATCATTGAGATTATTACTATTAACCTACAAATGATATATTAGATTTTTTAAAACTATTTCATGAAAGCACCAGAGTTTATTAAAATGTACATGCAAGCAAGGATTGGCTCCCTTTTCCACAAAGTGAATGAAAGTAGCGAAAGTAGCCAGCAGGATCTTCAATGTCACTTGTGAAGGCGTTCGACCAGGTGCTGTGGTTAATAACCTCTTCTTCCCATGATGTTTTAATGCTTTTTTCATTAAGTCTTCCAAGACAAACGAAATCAAGCAACAGCTGATAAACTACATAGTAACAGAGCAGGAGTTCTCAGCCCTGGCACAACTGACATACTCATTCTGGGGCAGAGGCTGTGCATCAAGAGATTTTCAGTGACAGTCCTGGCCTCATCTCGCTAATTGCCAGGAGCTTCTTTTCCCACAGTTGTGACAATCAAAAACATCTCCAGACACTGCCATAAGTCCCCACTTGAGAAACACTGTAAAAGAGAAAGACTATCAGGAGTTACCACCTGAACAGCCCATGTTAAATCGCTGGTCCCAGGAGGGGACGGGTCTGGGGTCAGCAGGGAAGATCTGGCCCACCTTTGCCTCTCTGAGCTCTCTCACTACTCCTTCTCCCCCTCACTGCCCTCTCCTCCAGCCACATGGTTCCTTGCTACTTCCCAAACACTCCAAGGGCCTTTGTACTGCAGGATGATTCCCCTGCCTGGAACTCTCCTCCCCAGAATGTCCTCCCTGACCACCTCTTTTCTCCTCTTCTTTTTTTTTTTTTTAAGATTTTATTTATTTATTTGTCAGAGAAAGAGCAAGCACAAGCAGGGGAGCAGCAGGCAGAGGGAAAAGCAGGCTGAGCAGGAAGCCTGATGCAGTACCCTGGGATCATGACCTGAGCCGAAGGCAGTTGCTTAACCAAGTGAGCCCCCCAGGTGTCCCCTCCTTCTCCTCTTTAAGATTTGCTCATTCATGGGCGCCTGGGTGGCTCAGTGGGTTAAGCCTCTGCCTTTGGCTCAGGTCATGGTCTCAGGGTCCTGGGATGGAGTCCCACATCGGGCTCTCTGCTCAGCAGGGAGCCTGCTTCCTCCTCTCTCTCTGCCTGCCTCTCTGCCTGTTTGTGATCTCTCTCTGTCAAATAAATAAATAAAATCTTAAAGAAAAAAGATTTGCTCATTCATCTGCTCCTAGTTTCCTTTTGAAGCTAGCCTCCCACCTATACCCCACCCTGCCATGATCTCTTTTTCTATTTTTCCAGAGAAATTATCCCCTTATAACACATAAAGTGTTTACTTCCTATGTTTACTGTTTATCAGCTGGGTTCACTCCCCCATCCAACCCCCCCCACCAAAAATTTTAACTCATTGATATGCGTGGCACACAGTAGGCACTCAGCTGAAGTTGCTGAACAACTAAATGAATGAATAATGAAGATCCGCCAAGCAAGCTTGCTGTGCCCGACAGTGGCAGCAGCACATAAAAGGATTCCTGCTCTGATAAAGAATTTTCTAGAATTTACATTTCTAGCCCCTGCTAAGAGGGCATGTTGTCTGGTGAACTGTTCACAGGAATAAGAACTGAGGTCTACATGGTGATATCATGAGCAGTCGATTATTCTCAGACCCAACAAGTCCAGGTCACCCACAAGCATCAGGAATCTCAAGCTTTCAAGTTAGAAATGAAACATGAAGTAGCAAATAAATAATTCCTGTTCAAGTTTTTTCTCTGTTTTCTTATATTTAAATAAATAGTTGCCCACTCCATTCATGAAAGCTTAATGCAGAAAAGTGAAGCGTTCTTATCAACACAGCTTCTAATAGTAACTTCAAGCCTTCTTGGCTCAGTTTAAAATCTAAAAACCAAGACTGACCCCGACTGCCTTGATCTGCCACCTCTGCCATGACGGACTTCTGAGCCATGGCCACTCTCTGGGATTCTGCCACACATCAGGTTCACTGGCAAGTTTACGCAGGACATCACTGACCCTTTACCAAAAATGAGTAAAAATTTAAAGCTAACAAAGACCAGTAGGGGAATGGCTTGGAAGAACTGCTAGTTTGCTACATCCGGATGGGTGGCCTCTCCCATCATCTTATGCTCAGCACCCTGCCCCCATGCTGCCATGCATCCACGTGCCGCCATGCCTCCCTGAACTGTATGGCCAGTATCCCAGAGGCTCTGCTACAATCCAGGCAGAGGCTGTGGCTACCACCTGCCCTGCGGAGGGACGGGCCAAGTTTAATAACCCAGCTAATCAGCTAAAAGATATGCAGCTTACCTCCACCATCCAACCAAAACCAAAGTGGTTCTGCAGCAGTAGCCCTGCGCCCATACAACCCAGGATGAGATTGGATCCTCTTTGACAAGGTCCTGATCAATTAACAAAGAGTCACATAATCTAGAATCCTTTAACCTGAGGATAGGTAACTAAATAAAAATTTCAAAAAATAAAATAAAACCCTATTCCTTGATTTAAAGTTCCGCCAGAAAAACATATTTCTAGAACCTACGACTCTGAGGAAAAAAAGGATTTATCCTCTTTTATGCTAACTCAAGGGTCATCTACTAAAAATAATGAAAACTGCCAGTATATTCATCATTTAAAACAATCTGGGGCATGAGATAAATGAGATGAGGAGGCTCTAGCGGAAACACAATGGATCCTCGAGCACTCGCCTATGCGTTGATGCTTTTCACAAGACACCAATCTGTCTTAAAACGGCTAAGCACAAATTAATGTTTCAAGTATAATTGGTAGGTGAATGTGCTTTACAGGTTCAAAGTAAGTACATATAATCTAAGAAAAACAAAGAAATGTTGCAGTCCATTTTACATTAAGAAAAAGATCAAATGATCTAGTACCAAAACAGAAAGCATGTTAACAGCAAACCCACCTCAAACATATTTTCCTCCCATTGTGGTTAACTTCAAGTGACAAAAGTAAACCATCATTCAATATTCGACAGAGTATTGGTGATTCAGAGACAAGAAAAACATGGTCCAGGACTCCAAAGCTCCCCAGGGAACAAAGATCGTCACATACATAACAACCCACAATACTCAGGTGGCAAGAGCCATAGGATACGGGTATAAACAAACCGGGGAAAAACCAGCTCTGTCTGGAAGAGGGAGAGGGAGACAGGAGATGCTTCCCTCCAACAATGATATTTGAGCTGGGCCTTGAACGGCAGGTAGGAATTCACCACAAAGGAAGAGAGAAAGAATCTGGGAAAGGGAAAAAGAACATTCCAGATGAAGAGAAGAGAAAAGCAGAGTAAAGTACACGGAGTGTCTGCTGCCTTTGAGCAGTTTGGGGAAGTCAGAGATTTCACACAAAGCCACCAACCCGACTGAAGAGTCACACTCGAATTGGCTTTAAGTGGAAAGGTGAGAAAAAATAAACACAATAAAACATACCCAATGAGCTACCGTTATTGGCCCAGACGTGAACAGAGGTAGAGATGGAGGCAGGACGTTAGAGCATGTCTATCCCAGCAAGCATTTTCATTAAGAATCCGTTCTCCAGGCATACCCAATATTTACGATTCCCCATTCAACATGTCATCCTGTCACTATAAGTCTATGTGAGATATGCCACCCTGGGCCAGCCCACTTATCCATACAATCCAATATTCTGTCTCTGACACAGCACTAGGGGACACTGGTGGGGCGAACATGATAGATGTGGCCCGCTCTATGTCCATCTCAAAACATCAGAATATTGGTTGGTGATGTCCAAGAAGGAGTTTAGCCTTATTGGCAAAATTCGTACTTTATAAAAACCCAGAAGGATGTATCAATATTGAACTCACATAATTAATAATTTCATAGAGCTGCTCATTAGCCACTCTTCAATGAACAATTACTAACTCTTTGTAAGGCCTTACACGATTTGGGGGGGAACAACAGTAACCCATCCATTAGTGTGTTATTTCAAGTGGCTTCATTCCTCTTGCTAATGGGCTTGTAAGTATGAATGCAGATTCCTATATTGGGATTATTTCTAATAGCTAGACTAGACAAGCCTAGCCAATCTAAAAGATAAAGAATGGTTTTGATTCTTCACTGGCTTTTGGGGGAATCTGATACCCGCACACTGCAGGTCCTTATTGACTTAACTAAATTTCAACAGCAAGTTGCACAAGCTAACTTGCTCTATATAAATGCCATTCTCTAACAAGACCCATGCTGATTTATTAGCTTTTGTATGAGCAGATCCGTCCAATGCATAATGTTTTATATTGCAAATCTTTGAGGGCTACTGATGGTTATTACCAGCACTACGCAATGGGCTGGCTGAAAAGACCAACTTAATTCATGAGCAGCCGTCCTTTCTACACCATGCATACATGGAAATTCCTCTTTGATTTGTGGCTTTAATCATGGCTTCCAAAACCTGTCATTATTTACGACTCTGACTTTTACACTGACGGTCAGCGGGAAACATTTACTCGGTTACCTGATAGGAAAGAACTCTGCAGCTCAAAGCGGTTCGTGTGCTCCATTTTGATATTACACATCTCAATTTTCTTGCCGACTCACCAGGTTGGGGACAGAGCTAGAGGAGATGGGAGTGACAGTGCTAGAGTCTACACAGTATTAACGAACGCAAAGATAATACTTAAATATGCAATGACTTCTCCAGCCAGACTTGAGGCAGATCTGAAAGGGGAAAAAGGCTGTAAAAGAAAACCAACAATCTTTGGGGTAAGTATATGTGCACATGGGTCTCCATTTTCCTACTATTCAAAATATTTGAAACCATCAAGTGACAATGACCAACATAAAGTCCCTTCTTTATTGACCACCTTGCCCAAACTGCTAGGAGGGTTGCCCTTCTCCTTTATTTATTTTTAATGATTTTATTTATTTATTGGAGAGACGGAGGTAGAGAGAGAGAGAAAGAGAGAACATGTGTGCGAGCAGGGGAGGAAGAGAGGGAGAGACTCTCAAGTCGACTCCACTCTGAGTGCAGAGCCTGACAGGGGACTCGATCTCACAACACTGAGCTCATGACAGCTGAAACCAAGAGTCAGAAGCTTAATCAACTGCACCACCCAGGCCCCCTGCCCTCCTCCTTCTGGAAAGCAGCAAACTCTTCCATGGGTGCATCCTGCTCCAACCCGGTCTCATACAATCCAACCCCCACTGCCTTCTGCCCTCTCTTTCTGCTGTCATCTTTCCCTTTAGGGGGCACCTGGCTGGCTCAGTCGGGAGAACATGAGACTCTCTTGCAGTCAGGAGTTTCAGCCCCAGGTTGGGTGCAGAGGTTACTTAAATTAATTAATTAAAAGCTTTACAAAATAAAGTCAGTATGTCATTTTTCCCTTTTCACGAACTCCCTCCCTCAGTCCATGGTTATGTTCTCCTCCGTAACTTGATTTTAAAAAATCAGTACCTTCCAGAAAATCAAAACATAACACTGTTCAGAAAAGTGTATAGATAACAATTGTCCCACCTGACAGATTTTCACAAACAAACACACGGTTGTAGCTAACATTCAGCTCAACAAAGAGAATTTTACCAGCATCTCCAAAAGCCCTTCAAGATCCCTTCTGCTCACTATCCTACCCCAAGGGTGACCTTCAAACAGCCTGGATGACACCAGCTTTGTTTGTTCTTCTACTTCATATAAACAGAATCACTCAGTATGTACCCTTTTGTGTCTGGCATCTTTCACTCATCATTACATTTGTGAAGTTGATCCACATTATTGGGTAGACTTGCAAATCATTCACCATTACAGCTGCACAGTTTTCCATTGTGTGAATGGAACCACAATTCATAATCCATTGTACTCACAATGGACATGTGGTTAGGCTCCAGTTTTCAACTACGAAGAATAGTGCTATTATTTCATGGGTGAAACAGACAAAGGGGATTAAGAATACAATTATTGTGAAAAGCAGTACGTAATGTATAGAATTGTTCAATTGTTTTATCATACAACTAAAACTAATATTACACTGTATGTTAATTATACTTCAATAAAAAATTTTTTAAAGAGCAAATATAATAAATATAAATACATATGTGATATACATGCAATATATACATTGTATACATATGTGTATATACATGTATCTATATCTATGTTGATATAGATATAGATATAGATAGCATTTGGAGACAAAAAAGATTAACTACAGAAGTACTAAGAGAATTTACCCTGAGCCCATAATACAATGTCTGGTAATAGTACACAGTCAATACATAATTATTACTTGATTTTTCCCCCTAACTACTCAATATGTCTGAAGTTTTCATCTATGGATAAAGTTAACAAGGCTCCAAGACCATAAAAGGCGCTCAAAGATTAAAGACAAACAAACAGGGGCGCCTGGGTGGGCTCAGTTGCTTGAGCATCTGCCTTCGGCTCAGTCATGAGGCCAGAGTCCTGAGATCAAGTCCCACATTGGGCTCCTTGCTCAGCAGGAGTCTGCCACTCCCCCCTGCTTATGCTCTCTCACGCTCTCTCTGTCTCTCTAACAAATAAGTAAATAAATAAAAATTTTTTAGAAATAAAAAATAGAAACAAACAAAAACGAATGGTGCTATTATGACCATGCCTTTTTGAGAATAATACGTTCACATCTTGTTGGCCATATAACCATGAAGAGATTACTGAGCCATTCAAATCTTTTTTTTTTAAGGTTTCCAGAGTTAATAAATATAAATAATGCAAATGAGTTCTGGGCTCTTCTATCCAAGAAAAGCAATTGACCTCAATCCTTCCAGCTGCTTCTCCTTGAAAGGGTCTGCTTTCCTCTGCTGTGGGCTTGCATGAAGTGACCGTTCCCAAAAGTATCCAATTACCAGCCAGTGCCCAGAATACAGGAGGTACTCAATAAACAAGCCCTGAGCTCGTAGACTGTAGTCCACGTAACTCCTAAAGCCTTCCCAGCTAATCCTGGTCTGGCTTCTGCTCCTCGACTGCCACAGAAGAGCCCTCACAAAGCTCACTGAAGACCTCCTAACTACCAAAGCCCGTGGCCTGTCTTCAGGACTCATTCTCCCTGACCCTTCAGTGGCAAGTTTGGGCAGGAACAATCACCCCAAACAAAACCTTGGCTTCCAGGGTCCCCTGGCTTCTCACCTCTGGGATGTTTGTTCTCCAGGCCTCACTACTAGAAGCTTCTGCTGCCGGGGGCACCAGCCTTCACCTCTTCTCCTGCCCACACCCCCCGCCCCTGCCCCGTGCTGCTCTTATCCACTCTCCTGGTTTCGGCTTCCATCCACCACTAATGACTCCCTCCAGTCCTAACTCTGCTCCAGAGCCCTACAAGGGGGCTTTTCGGCGGCCTCCTGGACTGTGCCCCCAGGATCTCCTAAACACGCCGCAAAAGCAACTGTCCAGATGGAAAGCATGACCTCCTTGCATACTGCCTGGCTTAGTGCGCACTTCTGCGTGTCTGTCACGTGCTGCTCAGCAGGCAAGACCCTGGTGGTCCAAGATGGGGAAGACCGGGTCTGACGGACCAGAGCAGGTCTCTGGCCACGCCTGGCTTAAATGCTGCCACAGGGCTCGGGGAGGATGAGGAGAGGAACCTCGCCTAGCCTGGGTGGCGGGAAGCAGAAGTGCTGCCACAGGGTCTGTCTCTGAGCTGACTCTTCCCTGCCGGAACTAGCTCTAGGCCCCACTTGCTGCTCTGCCGCCTTCCTCCTCCACTGAGACCCTTGCCTGGGTCCCTGGATCACAACACTTTTCCCATCCCTGGCTTGTTTCTCCACTGTCGGCCCTCTACAATGTAACTCAGCTCCAGTACTCCCCTGATTAGAATCCTCCAGTGGCACCCCATGGGCTCCCTGAACAAAAGGCAAACCCCTTATCCTGTGAGGGGCTGAAGGCCACATGTGGTAGCCAGCCCCCACCCCCCACTGCTCTAACTTCTGTGTCCAGCGCTCACTGTGCTCCCAATGCACGGGTCCTGAACAACGACAAGCCCCTCCATCCTCAGAGTCTGTGCCCCTTAATGTCTGCTGGGCCCAGAGGCTTTCTCCAGCTCCGTGGAGGAACATCTCTATCTTGTCAAACCTTAGAGCACTTCTCAGAGCTCCAGAGAAGCCTTCTCTGGCCACCGGGTAGAACAGCAACTCCATCCCACCAACAGCCCTGCCGGGCCCTTCGGATCACACTCACCGGTCCCACATTCTGCACCACACCCACCACTCGCTCATTTGTGTTGGCTTCTTAATGGCGGTCTCTGCCACTGGACTGACAGCTCCGTGAGAATCGAAATCAGATTTGTCTCACTCCCCTCTGTGTCCATAAGGCCCAGTGTGGTGCCTGGGACTTAGTAGGACCTGAATAATTTGTTACTCATGTCCACCAACAGATGGAGAAAATGAACAGCAAGTCTGCCAAGGCACGGTGGCGAAGTACAAATTCTGCAGCCAGACTCCCTGGTTTGACTTTCACAAGCTGCGTTGATCGGGGCAAGTTCCTTAGACTTTCTGTGCCCCTTAGGAGCCTTGCTTGGTCACAAATAAAGTTAAAAATACCTGCTGCATAAGGTATTTGTAGTTAAATACTAGAAGCGCTCACAGCAGAGCTCGGCACGTATCAGCCCTAACTAAACGGCAGTTCCTGTACCACTGCCTGGGTTACCTAAAACCTAAGTCCCAGCAACACATCGACGGACTCTACCACCTCTCGGGGGAAGTCTAAACCCCACGATGGGAAGACAGGTGCTTACTCTTCATGGGTGGGCCCCCCATCTACCTGCACGCTCTCTCCCACTCCTTGGCCCTGCACACCCCTTGCCCCCAAGTCCCCAACCTTCTCATCACATAACCACTTCTGCACACGTGGGCCCTCTCCCTGGCATGCCCCTCCCCTTCTTTGGCCTGACCCAACTCGAAGGCCACCTCCCCTCCTAACCCTGGTAGCCGCGTGGCTCTGTCTTGCCGCTCTGCCTGCTGGAGCCCCAAGCGGGCTGCCTTCTGCACCACCTCTAGCATGCACCTCCCCACCAGGCAGGAGCATCCGGGGATGGAGCCCAGGGCTTCTTCAGCCCCCTGTCCTCGGCACCTCCTGCAGTCCAGCCCCTGGAAGGGACTGGAGAGACACCTATTACCGGATGAATGACTTTCCAAACATGGAAAGCAACCACTTGCCCTCATCTTAATCTTTTCCCATCAGGGTTTGAATTAAGTGTATTGAGTGTCAAAACCACTTTCTTTTATTACCTAGGTTTTGTTGCAAATTTTCTGTTTAAAAGATCTTACTCTGGGGCACCTGGGTGGCTCAGTCAGTTAAGCGACTGCCTTCAGCTCAGGTCGGTCCTGGGATGGAGCCCCACATCAGGCTCCCTGCTCAGTGGGAAATCCGCTTCTCCCTCTCCCTCTGCCCCAAGCCCGGTTGTGCGTGGTCTCTCTCTCTCTCAAATAAATAAAATCTTTAAAGAATCATAAGTAGATAAATAAATACCTTATTTATTTGTCGGGCGCCTGGCTGGCTCAGTCAATAGAGCAGGCAACTCAATCTCAGGGTCATGAGTTCAAGCCCCACATTGGGTGTGGAGCCTACCTAAGATAATTAATTAATTAATTAACTAATTAAAAATAAAAATAAGGGCGCCTGAGTGGCTCAGTGGGTTAAGCCGCTGCTGCCTTTGGCTCAGGTCATGATCTCAGGGTCCTGGGATCGAGTCCCGCATCGGGCTCTCTGCTCAGCAGGGAGCCCGCTTCCCTCTCTCTCTCTCTGCCTGCCTCTCCATCTACTTGTGATTTCTCTCTGTCAAATAAATAAATAAAATCTTTAAAAAAATAAAATAAAATCGGGCGCCTGGGTGGCTCAGTGGGATAAGCCGCTGCCTTCGGCTCAGGTCATGATCTCAGGGTCCTGGGATCGAGTCCCGCATCGGGCTCTCTGCTCAGCAGGGAGCCTGCTTCCCTCTCTCTCTGCCTGCCTCTTGTCTACTTGTGATCTCTCTGTCAAATAAATAAATAAAATCTTTTTAAAATAAATAAATAAATAAATAATGAAATAAAATAAAAAGATCTTAATTTGTGATGTAGAAAGCTATCTAAAACCCTCTTTTTAAACAAAGACAACTTCAGGGAATCTCTGATGTTCATCTGTTTTGTGTTATAGGAAATGGAAAACACAGAGCAACAAAAGTAAAATACATTATAATGATCGGAGAGGGGAAGCAAAGTTGCTTCTGCGTCCACCACTCTGACTCTTTCATTCCTTGCCACCTCACCCTGCTGGGAGGACAGAGATACATGTTTTCATCCCCAACATACTACAGGATAAATGAGACACAAACCTTGACCAATATGTCAAGGGTTACGTAACAAAACAGAGGTGATGCTAGCAAAAAGCTCAGCCCTTCAAACTGAACCCGGCAGGAAAGACAGCCTATAAGGTTGGCTCAGCTAATAGACAAACTTAGAGGCTCTGACAGAATGAAGTCAAGTTTGATTTAGAACAGGGGTTGGCTAACTATGGCCCATGGACCAAATCCAGCCTACTGCCTGTGCTTGTAAATAAAGTTTTATTAGAAAACAGCCATACCCATTCATTTATATATGTCTGTGGGTGCTTCCAGGCTACAACAGCAGACTGCATCAGCCCTTCTAGCCCACGAAGCGATGCGAAGCGGGGAGGGGGGAGAATATGCCCATCTCTGATTTAGAGAATAATGCAATATCAGGATTTTTTTTCCATTTCCCAAGTATTAGTATACTCAAGTTCCTGTTCCTAGTCAAGCTAGTTCACTTCAGGGGGGGAGAGAGATTGTTGTTGTTGTTTTTAATTGACAATCTTCGATTCAAGTTTATCTTAACAGTTCAGAGAAAAAGCTCAATGGTTTGGTTTGGGGCTCAAATTAATATAGTTTCTTCACTTTGGGGGCACACAGCCTGGCTGTGGTCCATGAACAGAATATTTTTAGAAACTTGGAACAAAGCAGGCAGGTGAAATGGAATGCTTTCTGCTCAAAGGGTGTCTTTCATCCCAGCTTAACCGTATACCCTGCCCCTTCCAGCTCAAGGTCCGAAGAGTCTGTATTCCTCCATCCCAGCTAATCCTATTTTCTATGGAAGTTCAGATATCACTGGCTGGCAGCTACGCTTTCTTATCAACAGAAGTATGCCCTCTTCCAACTTCTTTCATAGATACCTCTTAAAAACGAAACATTCGAAAACGATTTATTCCCTAAATGCTAACATATTCTACCCGTCTGTCTTCGGAAGCTAGATGCACCCTCCAGTAATGCTGCAGGGACTTCGGAACTGGGATCCAGCTCTTCAACTCTTTGTACAGATGCTGGATCACATATGAAACTTTTACCTCCTTTCTCAAACACTCCGTATTACGGAAATTTCCAAGCACATGCAAAAATAGAGAACGGTATTGTAAATCCCCATGTCCCCAACAGCCAGCCTCAATAAGTCTCAATATTCTGCCTTTCCCCCCATTCATCCTTCTTCCCAACTTTGTGCTTGTTTATTGTTTGTTGCAAAATCTGAAAGCAGATCTCCCTCATCAAATCACTTCACCCATAAATGCTTGTTTGTTCCTGTTAGATGAGGCCCCTCCCCTTTGAACAAAGCTGTGTTACCACTGTCACATCTGACAAAGTTCCTAAGAATTATTATTTTTTTTAATTTCCTAAGACTTTTTAACATTTAACTTAACATCTACTACCCAGGCCAACCTCAATTTCCCCCACTGTTGCCATCCCGTCTTATTAAAGCTGGTTTGTTCAGCTAAGAGCCCAAGTATGACCACAGAGTATTTTGGTGATCGGTCATTTAGGTGTCTTCTCATCCACGACACATCACCCTCATTCTTGTTTTCAACTACCACCAGCATATGCTTAGATGCTAACTGGCCAAGCAAACCTCACCAAGGGCAGCATCTCTTCAGGACGCACCTGCTATAAGCAAACACATATGCCCCATAAGCACAGATTCACACAGCTCTACTTTCCAGCGCAATCCGCCACGGGAACCAATACGCCAGGCTACCCCACACACTTTCTGCTCTCAAGAGAAGGAATTCAGCAATCTAATTCTCAAAAATTAAATCTTTTCTGTGCTGCGATGGCCTGAAGACTCTGAATGGTTTAAAAAAAAAAACAAGGCATACATTCATTAAGGCTTTTTTTTTAAGTCAGCCAAATTTAATCAAGAATCACAAAGTAAATCAGACAAGCCTTGTAATCCATTATTGTTACAAGTAACAACATTAATTAAACACCTAGCTCAAACAGGACATTGGGTTATAAAAAGGATGACCTGTGTCCCTGCCCAAAGCGACTTACAGCCTAAATGAAGCAGTTATCACATCACTTACACAAAACACCCACGGAAGACGAGACCTAAAACCACCCAAACTGACATCCACACCTCCACCATTAGGTTAAGAATATTGGTGAGGCTGATCTGGGTGGCAGACAAGAAAACAAGAATCAAAAGAAAGAGTGTGACTGCTAGTTCTATCATTTCTGAGCCACACTAGGTAAGTTACTGAAGCTCTCTGATTCTCAGTTTTATTATTTGTAAAATGGGAATAACCTCACCTACCTCATGGAGCAGCCATAAACACTGAATCAGAAAATCCTACATGAAAGCCCACACTAGTAATGATGAGGAAAATAATAAACTCAATTAACTCTAAGATTCTTTATGCCAGGCACTAAGCTAAAATGTTGTATGTGTACTATCTCATCTAATCCTATCAGTTTTATGAGGCATCTCTTATTCTTATGTAACTTTCCAGATGAAGAAACTGAACAGAATGAGTGAGGGATTGATCTGCTTGTCTAATAAGACACAGCTAAAGGCAGGAAGTGGGTCACAGGACCTCAGGGTTCTTGCTATTGATCATGGCATAATAATGCCTCCCAAATGCCACTACAATAAGGAGTAAAAGTGGGACCCAAGGAGTCTGGCAGGGGTGGGGAGAAGGCCCTCCTACTATAGCTATTAAACCAATTATATTATAAGTCATTATTTGTATTACATTGTAAAGTAGAGCACCTCGTTGCTCCCACCCCTGCTCAAACAGGAAGCCCCACAAGACTCCCAAAGATGCAATCCCAAGGCATGGGTATAGTCAGAGCCATAATGGTGGTTTCCTTCCTTGTTGGGGCAAGTCTTCAGCTGTCTGCTACAGAGTATTTAAGGCCTTCTCTATTATGAGAAGATACCCAGTAGTTGGGTATCAAACACCCAATACTTGTTCAAACAAGGCCAAAGTAAAATCAATTATTTTTACCTATAAAATCTCTTACTCTCTTTTAGTACATACATATAAAAAAGACTGAAGAAAGCTAGCCACCAGGAAAAAGCTCCAATTGCCATGACAGTTTGAGAAGCCCAACCAAGCCAAGTAGAAACGGTATTTGGACAAGAACTGAGGTCCTGGCCAACAGTCCCATCAGAACTCCTGTGCATGAAGCCATCTTGGACCTTCTCACCTTCCCAGAGTTCAAATGCGAACACTTGAAGCTTCTCTATCACCCAGGCAACCCATAGAATTGTTAGCAATAAAATACTGTTTGTTTGGGGGCACCTCAATGGCTCAGTCGGTTAAGCGTCTGACTCTTGATTTTGGCTAAGGTCATGATCTCAGGGTCGTGAGATCGAGCCCTCCTCAGACTCCGGACTCCCTGCTCTCTGCCAGTCTGCTTGAGATTCTCTCTCTTCCTTTCCCTCTGCCCCTCTTCCCACTCATCCTCTCTCTCTAAATAAATGAATAAAATCTTTAAAAAATAATAAATAATAATAACAAATTGCTGTTGGTTTAAGCCACTAAGTTTTGGGGTAATGTGTTAAATAAATAAAACAGCCAGCAATCTGCCTTTCCCACCAGGCCAAATACCCAATCTATGCATAGAAGTTCACTGATGTTTACCAATGGAAATGCTACATTCCTTTCATTCAAGGATGTCCATTGGCTGAAACACTTACCTCTGTAAACCCAGGATCATACAGGACCTGGCTCAACAGGGTTACATAAATATGAATAATGATCACATTGATAACAACAGCAATGGCAGCTAATGTTTACCAAGTGTTTACGTACAGAGGGCCTCACACTCAACCTTTCATTCACTTCACCTTCACTAAAACCTTTGAGGTGGAACACTATTGTGCCCCTTTTGCAGATGAGGCCACCAAGGCCCACAGTGGTGCAGTGACTGATTCAAGATCACACGGCCAGTGAAGAGCTACACAGGACCTCCTTGACCTTCTGGCCACCTGGCTCCTAACCAGTGGCTTTACTACCCCTTCAACTGCCATCCTACTTTAATAATGTTGCTTCCTTCTAAAGGAGACAGTGCCTACAAAGAGTTTAAAACTGTGCCTGACGCGCGGCAAGTTTTCGATAAACATCAGCTCTTCTGATGAGGAACCTGCAGACGGGGAAGGAAAGAAGAGAGCAAGCCTTGATCAAGGTAGCTGTTTTGATGGTTGTACAGGCCTCCTTCACAAGCAAGCACCCCAGGGTTTGGTCATTTTCTGTGAACAAGTCTGCTCTCTGCCTGACGGTGAACCCCTAGAAAGCTGCCCGTTTCTGGTTCCTCTTTGTAGGTCTAGGGCGCTGTACATGACCTGGCCCAGAACAAGTAGGTGCTCAAGAAACGAATGGAAAGGAAATGCTTCATTTACCACAAATGCGAATTTGCATTTACGGGATGACACCTCCCCGAGCCAGCAGTCCTTAAAGTGACCCCAAAGAAAAAGAGAGGGCAGGAAGGGACACGTGAACGAGAACCACCCAAGGAATGCCGGCCCCAAAGGGCTCCTTGGGATGAGAGATGGAGCTGGGCTTGTGGCCAGAACACGTGAGGAGTCCACAAGGAGGGCCGGACCTCCCAAACTCCAAAACCCCCCTCACTCTGAAAAGTCCCACAGAAAAAGTGGAGACCCCAGGTCAAAGTCCCCCCAGCCCCGCGGGGGCCGTGCCTCTTCCTGCCCTGTATCACCAGGACTCGGGAGGAGCCCTCCTGCCCCTCCCCGGCCACGGCGGGAGCAGGAGGAGGAAGAAAAAGAAAGTGACCGGAAGTCAGAAGTTTCCTAACAACGACCAAAATCCTCCCCCAGGAGGGGAGGGCTCCTCGTCCTTGGCCCGCCCCGCCCAGTGAGGAGGGACTGCCACAAGTGCATCCAGGCAGTTGGGGGCCCCGCTCTTCTGTCCCAGCAAGGAGGGCCTGGCCTGTAGCTCCCCCCCGGGCGTCCCGTGCACCCCGAGTTCTGTGAGAGCTTCCCAGGGAGGGGCAGGGGCGCCCCAACTGTTACTTACAATCATCTAAGTCATCATGCAAGTCCACAAAGTACAGAGGGATTTCTGAAAACCAAGAAACACACAGGAGTTACACGCAAGGAGAGGACTGCGGCAGGCGGGCTCAGGGGCGGGCGGGGGTCCCCGGGCCTTGAGGAGTGGTCTCGGCTGGGGGAGGGGGCGGGGAAGGGTCCGCCTCTGCGCCCAGGGAACCAACCCCACTCACCCGCCATCTTGGGATGGGCCAGGAGGCGGGGTCCGCGCGGGAGGGCGGGGCCGGTGGGTGTGAGGCGGGGCCTCAGGCTCCGAACCCCGCCCCCTAGGCCGGCCCCTCCCCGCCAGCCTCGCGGCGCCGGCCGGGCCCCGCCCTCGCGGCGAAGGTGGCTGCCGAGGTGGGCGGGGAGGTCAGGTGACCCGGCCGGCGTCCCAAGATGGCGGCGGTATCGGCGCCCGAGAGGCCGAGGCACGGTCCCGGCTGCTGAGGCGGGCCCCGCGCAGCTGGCAGCGGACGGGCCGGGCCGAAGGCTGGCGAGCGGACGGCCGCCGCCTCTGCGCGCTCCGCGGCCGGGGCTGAGCCGTGCGGCGGCGGCGCCGGGGGATGCTCGAGCTGGGCCCGGCCTCTCCCTCAACTTAGGGCGGCGGCGGGCCCGCGCCCCTGGCTCCCGGGCCATGGCGCTGAGGGAGCTCAAAGTGTGCTTGCTGGGGGTGAGTGGCGGTGGGTCGGCCGCGGGGGGCCCGCGGGGGGCCGGGGGGGCCGGGGACCCAAGCGTGCCCAAGTCCTCTGCGCCCCTTCCCCCAGCCTCGGTGCAGGACCTGACCCGGGACCCTCCCTCCGGCCCCGGGGCCATCCTGCCCACCTTTCCGCCCCCTCCTGAGGGTCTTGCTGGCCGGAGGGACCCTTCCCCCGCCCCCTTATGGTGTCCAGGGACTCTTCCCGCCCCCAGCGCGTAAAGCGCCTTCCCTGCCTCTCCACTGCATCTAGGTTGAGAGGAGTTCCTCGTTTCCTCCGAAGGTACTGGTGAGAAGTTGGCCGAGTCTTCCCCAGTAAAACCGGTGGCGGGCCTTACGGTTTCACAAGCAGAGTTGGTCCCCTTTCTCGTTTGTTTGGAGTTTTGAACTTGTGGGATACCCGTGATCCTTCTCGTAGAGTTACTTTCTCGGGGGGACGTTCACATCAGGAAGCCCCCCAAAAAGGAGCTGGAAGCTGCTGCTTCCTGTCTTGTCCGGGGAACTTGGCTTCTTCAGATCATGCCTTCTCCAGTCGATGCTCTTTTGCCCGAGTTGCTGCTTTAAAGACTGAAAAAGATTCCAAGAACTAGTCTTCCCCGTGCCCAAATAGGGCGGGGCCGTGATTTGTCAGGGATTACTCAGAAATAATTCAAGAGTTCATAGTTTACTTACACATATTAAAAAGCCAGTGTGTCACTTTTCACACTAAGCCGAAACTTTGGGTTTTTTCAAAGGGTTCATGTTCTTAAAAACTGCAAACCCCCCGTCCTGTAGTACCTTATGACATCTAATTACTCCCACCGAATGTTTACGAAAACCTTCTTTGGGTCCCTTCACTTCTAAAAATTAGCCTAGGAGATGATTTTTCTAAAATCCCGAGTTTCAGGCCCAAAGTCGTTTTCTTTGTCTGCATCCAGGTAAACTTAATTCACCCGTCTCGTTCTTTTTCAGGATACAGGCGTAGGTAAATCGAGTATCGTGTGGCGGTTCGTGGAGGACAGTTTTGATCCAAACATCAACCCGACAATAGGGTAAGAGATTAAGTTTATTGAGCGTATATCTCAAGATGTATTGGAAGTACTTCCAGATTAAAAGGTTTGTTATGGGGGCGCCTGGGTGGCTCAGTGGGTTAAGCCTCTGCCTTCGGCTCAGGTCGTGATCCCAGGGTCTTGGGATCGAGCCCCGAGCCCCGCATCAGGCTCTCTGCTCAGCAGGGAGCCTGCTTCCCCTCCCTCTCTGCCTGCCTCTCTGCCTACTTGTGACCTCTCTCTCTTTGTCTCCGTCAAATAAATAAATAAAATATATATTTTTAAATGTTTTTTAAAAAAAGGTTTGTTATGGGACGCCTGGGTGGCTCAGTTGGTTGGGCAGCTGCCTTCGGCTCAGGTCATGATCCCAGCGTCCTGGGATCGAGTCCCACATCGGGCTCCTTGCTGAGCAGGGAGCCTGCTTCTCCCTCTGCCTCTGCCTGCCATTCTGTCTGCCTGTGCTCGCTCTCTCCCCACCCTCTCTCTGATAAATAAATAAAAAATCTTTATTTAAAAAAAAAAAAAAAAAAAAAAAAAAAAAAAAAAAAAAAAAAAAAAAAAAAAGGTTTGTTATGGGAGTGGAGAGGCGTCGCCATTTTACATTCCAGTGCATTCACAGATGGTGGTTTCCATCATCTCTGGAACAACTTGAAAGCGTTCACTGAGGATTGGTTGTGTCTTAGGAAAGTTATTTTTTGATGTGTGAGGGGGAAACCTGAAAATATGAATGAAAGTTTTACTTAGTAGAGCATATTTCAGTCTATAAATATGAACAGCAACGACATCTTGAAATAAAGCAGAAGAAACAAGTCCTGATACTCTTCTTTCAGGCGTTCAGCTAAAAGGTAGTTAGCTGGTTTTCGTTTCTCCTGAAAAGTAGGAGGTATCCGTCACACTGGGAGGGCTGGCAGATGCAGATGTGGACGCCCAGGACAGGGCTGTGGGCCCATCGCCGCTGCTGCCTGTCTGAACCCTTCTCAGACATTCCTGCACAAGTAGTAATAATGAATTAATACATTAATGTTGAAATTGACACTTTTTCTGGGTGTCTGGTTCTTGGGATAAATGAAATTGGTTATAGGTTTTTGACTATGAGAAAGTTTCTCGGGGGGCACCTGGGTGGCTCAGTGGGTTAAGCCTCTGCCTTCGGCTCAGGTCATGATTCCAGGGTCCTGGGATCAAGCCCTACATCGGGCTCTCTGCTCAGCAGGGAGCCTGCTTCCTCCTCTCTCTCTCTCTCTCTCTCTCTCTCTGCCTGCCTCTCTCCCTACTTGTGATCTCTCTCTTTCTGTGTCAAATAAATAAACAAAATCTTTAAAAAAAAAAAAAAAGAAAGAAAAAGTTTTTCAGGGTTTTTAAATATTGTAATATTAACACTTGCTCTGTGAGAAGTTGTGTTTTATAGGTTTCAGTACTGTGTTAGGCTTGGAAAATTAAATAGCTGCTGTGCTGTTGTTACTGCACACCCCTCATCAAACGGTTTCTTCTGTTGAAAGAAAAATCCAGTTCTGCCCAGTAGTTTACAACATACACATTCGAAGCCAAGGGGATGAAACCATCACTAACTTTCTGAAATTGAAATGCCTTTCGATAGCCTTCAAGAAAGAACTGGCTATGTGCACATTGTTAATACATGACCTCATGTGTCTCAGGCCCTGCCTGCTGCCACCTGCCTGGGAAAGAGAAGTGACAGGAAGCGATAGCAAGTAGTGCTGGTGACTCAGTGAATGACACCTTTCACACCAGGTCAGAGCTGCAAACAGCTCAGAAAGACAGAAACACCACCTTGGTTAAAAGTGCTCCCCGAGAGACAGCCAGAGGACAGGGAGGAGTATGGCTCCGGCAGCAGCCCACAGCCCTCTCCGGGGTGTCCACAAACTTATTGCCAGCCCTCCCAATCTGACAGACGCTGCAGTTCCTCACCTGGAGTCCCGCCCTCTTCCCCAGGTGGTCTTGGCTCACAGTTCACAGGAAAGAGGAAGATGAGGCTTTCCCCAGTTTCCTTCCACTTTTCCTTGTTTCTTTTTTCTCAGCCTCAGCGGGTATGTTCCTCCTGTGTGACCACGTCCTCACACACCTGAGCTTTGAAGGGCCCTCCTCAACAGTTCTTCTTCCCCTGCCCTGCCTTCTTGTCACAGCCTGCGCACTTGTTCCTCTTTTCCCTGCTCTACTAAGACAGTTCCATTCCCCATGCCTGCCGCGCCAGTGGTGGCGGTCTTGGAAGAGCAGTCACTCCTTCCTCAACTACTGCTCGCTCTTCTGCCCACTGTTGCCGCCATTCCACCCCCCCATTCTGCGAAAACCACGCTCCCTGTGTACCAGTTTCCATCTCACTGCCAAAGCCAAGGGCTTTATCTTCTTTCTTTATCCTTTGAGTGCCTTCTATATGCAGATCCTAGACTGGGTGCTGGTGATTTAGACCACGGGTCAGCAGACTCTGGACCTTTGGGCCACCTCCTATTTTAATAAATAAAACTTCATAAAATCATAGTCACACTCGTTTATTCACATATTGTCTCCACTTCTCTCCACCTACAATGGCAGAGTTGAATAGTTGTAATGAAGGCCCTATGGCCCAGAAAGCTGAAAATACATTCTGTTTCACCCTTTTCAGAAAAAGTTGGCCAACCCCTAACTTAGATAAACTTGGTTCCTGCCCTCATGGACCTTACCTACAATGAGGAAAGAAAAACATTCTAAAACTAATGTACCAGAAATTACTTACTTGACCCTTTTCTGTGCTGCAAAGGAGAAGCATGAGTGCTCTAAGAACATGTAACAGGCTCCTGGCCAAGGCCTAAAGGAATGGCTGATGCCTAAGGGAGACAGTGGAAGTGTAAAGCACTTGGAAGCCATGACATTTAAATATTGAAAGATGAGTGGATTATATAGTCTATAATTTTAGCTGTGTTGGAAGGTGCATGGTAGTACCTCATTCTGATTTTAATTTCCATGTCCCAAAGATGGAGGGAGGGCAGATGTGCAGAGGGAGACTGGAGGGGCAGAATGGCTAAATTTCCATTGTCCAAAGAAAACTCCAATTTAAGTCCAAGCCAGATGACTCTAAGGGCCCATGCTTCCCTCCACTCTGCCCAGTGTGACATATTTGGCCATTAGGGAAGACCATGAATATGGGAGGAGAACTTAGGACAGGAGAAGGAATGGACACCGAGTTCTGCAGGGGACAAGGTCCAAATCGTAGGTTGGAAATAAGGGCCTGGCCCTAAGGAGAAAGGCTGGAGAAGTTGACTTGAGACTACATTGCGCAGGTGAAGCTGAGTTGCGGGAGGGGATGAGAGCACTGGGAAACATGGGGAGCAGAGCACAGCTAAGGAGGATGTGCAAGATGAGCTTTGTGGGAGGTCGGGTGGGGGGGGGGCGGATGGCAGCGGGAGAGGACAGTAAGGGAGAATTCTCACGGAGGAAGAGAACTAGAGAAGACAAGAGTTTTGTTCCAACTCAGCCTGTGGTGAATGATGTTGGAGCCTCCCCTGACCTCCGGGACCTGGCCCCTGTTGATTCACCAGCCTCCTGGTCACCCCTCCAACATAATCCTTTTCTCCTGCCTCATAGTTCTGCTGTCTGCTGTGCTACTCACTCCCTCACCACCACCAACTAGTTAACTTCTACTCTTGAAAAACTTTCGATTACAGTATTTTTCAAAGAGCAAAGATGTTTAATTTTGATAAAGTTCAATTTATCAATTTTTTTGTAGTTCATATTTTTCGTGTCCTCTACGTCCAAAATCACAGATTTCTCCTGTGCTTTCTTTTAGAATTTTAATAGCTTTATGTTTTAAATTTTACTTTATGACCTATTTCTACTAGCTTTAGTTTACCATGAGAGGGAATTCCGGGATCATTTTTTCGATGTGTCAATGTAGTCATTATAGCAACATTTGTTAAGTTAATTGTGCATTTATTAAATTACCTTGATGCCTTTGTCAAAAATAAACTGATAAGTATTGTGGGTTTATTTCCGTTCCATTGATCTGTTTGTGTCTCCTTGTGCTGGTATGATAAACAGTCCTGATTCTTGTAGATTTATAGAAAGTCTTGAAATCAGGCAATATGTAGCCTCCCATTGTATGTATATTTTTCAAATCTGTTTGGCTTTCTCAGTCGTTTGTATTTATTTAAATTTTAGAATCACAATGACCAATTTCTGAAAAAAAGCTGAAATTTTGATCGGGAATGTAGCAAATCTATTGATTAATTTGGGGAGAATTGGCAATATTGCATCTTATCCATAAACATGGTATATTTCTGTTCTAATTTAGTTCTGATTTCTGTCAACTAAGTTTTTCCATTGTCCCTGTGCAGGCTTTTCACATATTTTGTTAAATTTATCCCAAAGTATTTCATGTTACTTTATGATTCATAGATGGAATTTTTTCATTTTAACTTTTAATTATTGCTAATATATAAAATAAATTTGATTTTTACATATTGGCCTTGTGACTTTCTAAATTCAGTTAGTTCAGGTACCTTTCTCATAGATTGCTTGGGATTTCCTTAGGTGTACGATCATGTCCTATGTAATAAAGAGTTTTACATCTTCCTTTCCAATGTATATGCTCCTAGGATAAATTTCACTTGGTTATTATGCATTATTTCATACATTATTGGGTTTGATTTATTAAAATTTTGCTAAGGATATTTGCCTCCATGAAGTGGGTAATTATAGTTTTTTGTAACATCTTTCTCTAGTTTTGGTATCAGGGCTTCATAAAATAAGTCGGGAGGTGTTTTCTCATCTTCTTTTTGAAAGAGTTTATGTGGAATTGGTATTACTTCTTAAAGGTTTGGTATGATTCACAAATGAAGCCATCTGAGCAGGGAGTTTTCTTTGTCAGAAAAATTTTAACTACAGATTCAATTGCTTTAATAGATACAGACGTATTCCCAAGTAAGCTTTTGGCAGGTAGTATCTTTCGATGAATTTGTCTGTCATATCTATTTTTTTAATTTATTAGCAGAAAATTCATTAAATTTTTAATTATCCTTTTAATATCTTTAGGATATATCCAGCTATATTACGTTTATTAGTTTTAATGATCATCTCAAAGGACCAGTTTATTTCATTAATATTTTTCTATTTTCTATTTCTTTGTTTTTTACTTTTATCTTTGTTTTCTTCTGCCTTCATTTAGGTGTTTTGGCATAATTTGTTCTTTCTTTTAAACTTATTAACCCAGAGGTTTAGAATAGTGATTTTTAGGGCCTTTTTTTTCCTTATGTGAGCATTTAGAACTATAAATTTCCCTGTTAAGTACTGGTTTAAGTAAATCCCACAAGATTTTTTTTTTTTTTAAGATTTTATTTATTTATTTGACAGAGAAATCACAGGTAGATGGAGAGGCAGGCAGAGAGAGAGAGAGAGGGAAGGAGTCTCCCTACCGAGCAGAGAGCCCAATGCGGGACTCGATCCCAGGACCCTGAGATCATGACCCGAGCCGAAGGCAGCGGCTTAACCCACTGAGCCACCCAGGCGCCCCCCACAAGATTTTAATACACCATATTTTCATTTTCATTAAGTTCAGAGTATTTATTTCCCTTGTGACTTGTTTGACCTGTTGGTTGTTGGAAAGTATTCTCTAACCTCCAGTTATTCAGGGATTTTCCAGAAATTTTTTGATTATTGATTTCTACTTTAAATCTGTTCTGGTCAGAAAATATACTCACTGTTATTTCAGATCTTTTACATTTGGCATTTGTTTCATGGCCTCGAATATGGTCTTCATGAATGTCCCACATATATGAGAAAAGAACGTGTTCTATAAATGTTAAATTACTCAGTTTGGTTAATAGCACCGTTTGTGTCTTCTGTACCTTTACTGATTTTTTCCCTCTCATTTGCAGTGACAGGAATGTTTGAAATCACCCTAATTGAGAATTTGTCTATTTCTCTTTTGTAGTTTAATCAATTTTTGTTCATGTATTTTGAAGCTCTTATTATTGAGTGTTTCTACATGTAGCATTGTTATTTTTCTTGATAACCTGACCCCCTCACCATCATGAAATGCTTTTTCCCTGGTAACAGCCCTGATTCTGAAATTCTACTTTGTCTCATATTAATACAGGCTCTTCAGCTCTCTGTTGATTAGTGTTTGCTTATCTTTTCCCATCCATTTCCATTTAACCTATTTGTATCTATGTATTTGAAGGAGGTTTCTTGTAGACAGCATTATGGGTCCTGCTTTTACATTTAATCTGACAGTCCCTGCTTTTAAATTGGAGTGTGGAGACCTTTACTGTCCAGCACAGTTGCCAAAGCCACATGTGACTATTCGAATTTAAGTTAAAATTAAAAATTCAGTTCCTCAGTCACACTAGCTATCTTTCAGTCCTCCTTGCAGAAAGCTATGTTACATAATACTAATTTAAACCATTTTTATTTATTACAAGTATCAACATGGTTTGGTTTAAATCTACCATCTTGCTATATTTTCGTATTTGGCCCATGTTAATGATTCCATTTCATCTTCACTGTTAGCTTGTTAGCTCCATTTCTTTGTTTTATTATTGTAGTGGTTGCACTAGGATTTACAGTATACTTCTTTTTCAGTCTACTTTCAAATAATACACAATTTCACATATGGTATAAGAACCTTATGAGAGCATAGTTTCATTTTCCCTCTCGTCCTTTGTGCTATTAATGTCATGTTTTACTCCTGCATCTTATAAGATTCATAATACACTTTTTTTTTTGGCCTTAGCCATTGATCCTTTAAAGAGACTATTGGTCTTTTTTTCTGGGTCCTTGTGCCAGTATCACAGTTTCTTTACTTCTGTATCTTTGTATTAAGTCTTAATGCCCACTGATGTGTCTTCTGTGCTATTAAGAATGTCTTGGCTTACATTTCCATATAAACTTTAAAAATCATCTTGTCCATTTTCACATATACCAACACACCAGTTTCTACTGATTTTGATTGGCATTCCACTGAATTTATAGATTGGTTTGGAAAGAAATGTCATCTTTATGATATTGAATTTTCTAATATATGACCTTTGATTATGCTTCCATTTATTAAACAAGCTTCTTTATTTTCTCTCAGTATTTTTTTTCCACTTCTCTGTATAGTGGATTTACACATTTTTCCTTCGATTTATACTAAGGGGTTTGATGTTTCAAAGCAATTTTATGCTATTAAAATACTGCGTGGTATTGTTTTGAAATGTATTTATTTCTCATCCTAAACTCTTTCTTTTCTTATTGAATCGAGTAGGAGCTCCTGTACAGTATTGAATAGAAACGTGGCGCTGGGTGTTCTTATCTTACTCTAATCTTAGTGGGAAAGCTTTCACTGTCATACCATTAAATTAAATGTTTACTGTAGGTTTTTGGAACATATCCCTTATCACATTACAGGGTGTCCTTCTTTTCATCATTTGCTGGGATTTTTTTTTTTTTCTTACATGAATAAGGGTAGGATTTATCAAAAGATTTTTCTACATCTACTCAGTCATGCAATTACTCTCTTTTATGCTATTAATATGGTATATTACACTGTTGAATTTTCATGGAATAAACCCACTTCGATTGTGACGTATTCTTTTAGTAATCACTGTTTTTAGTTTGCTGGTTTCTAGGATTTTTGTGTCTGTTTATAAGTAAGATTGTCATATAATAATCCCTTTTGTAATGTATATGCAAGTTTGGTGTCAGGTTTTGCTTCCCTTGTAAATGAGTTGGGAAACTCTTTGGTGCAAGAGTTTGTATAAAATTACTCTTATTTCTTAAGTGATTAGTAAAACTCATCAGTGATGCTGTCTGAGCTTTGCATTGTCCTTGTGGGATGGAGCTTAGGAGTCCATTTCTTTTCATAGTTGTAAGATTATTCATTTACAGATTTTCTATTCTTATATTGGTTTTGATAGATTGTGGGCTTTTGTGGGGTTGTTGTTGTTTTTTTAAGGTTTTTGACTCTTTCATATACATTTTCCAATTGGTGTAAAGAAAAGATTCTAAATTGATACCCCTTTTGCATTTCTGACATTAGTTTTGCCTCTAATCAGCTCTACAGTATGTCTACTTTCCAATTCATAAATTTCTGCTCTTATCTTGATTGTTTCTGTCCTGTTCAATATGCTGTTCTTTCTTAAGGTAGATGATCATATCATTGATTTCCAGTCTCTACTATTTTCACTTGTATTCCTTATATTTTTAAAACCTTAACCATCGCTCTTGCTGATTCCAACAAATTTTTATATGTCATAATTTCATTATCATTCATTTCAGAATATTTTCCACTTCCTATTAAGATAACATCCTTGGGGTGCCTGGGTGGCTCAGTGGGTTAAGCCGCTGCCTTTGGCTCAGGTCATGATCCCATGGTCCTGGGATCGAGCCCCGCATCGGGCTCTCTGCTCAGCGGGGAGCCTGCTTCCTCCTCTCTCTCTCTGCCTGCCTCTCTGCCTGCTTGTGATCTCTGACTGTCAAATAAATAAATAAAATCTTTTAAAAAAAAAAAAAAGCTAACATCCTTGACTCAGCTGTCATTCAGATGTGTGTTTCTCACTTTTCAAGTACAAGGAGGATCCCAGTTAACTCTGTGTTACTGATTGCTGACACAATTATATTGAGGTGACAGAGCATATTTTGCATGATTTAAATCCTTTAAAACGTGGTACAGTTTACTGTGTGGCACAGCATATGTCAATTTTGGTAAATATTCAGTATGTGTTTGAAAAGTTTTTGTATACTCTGCATCTGTTCTACGAATGGAGTTCGGTCAAGTTCATTGATCACGTTGTTCATTCTTTGTGTTCCTTGTTAGTTGCTTTCATCTGCCTGAACCCATCAGTTACTGAGAGCAGCGGGCTAGAATCCCCTCCGTGGCTATGTATTTGTTTACCCTTTGCCTTCGGCTTCATTTTATCAATGCCGCAGCTCCATGAAGTGCCTACAAATTTAGAATTTTAGATCTTACAATGATGCAAACTTTCTAGCATCCTGAAATGTACTCTTTTAAGTTCTAGGGTACATTTTGCCTTGAAATCTGATTTGTCTGTTATCAGTGTAACACCTTATTTCCTTCGGTTGGTATTTGCATGGTGTATTTTCTCATCCTTTTGTTTTTCAACCCTTCTGTATCTTTATATTCTTTTATATTCAAAGTGGGGCTCTTATAAGCAGCTTATGATTTGATTCTGTTGAAATATGCTACATATAACCCAACACCCTAATTAAAATCCAGAAATTTCCATCACCTCAGAAAGTTCTTCCGATGAGTCCCACTCCCCATCAGCAACCACCGTGGTGATCGCATTCCCTGTAGCTTACTTGGCCTGTTCTTGAATTACACATGAATGACATAAATGCTCTCTAGTTTCTTCTAGTTTCTTCTAGTGAAAGTTTTGGAGTTTCAGCCATGTTGTTGCATGTACTATAGTCCTCCCTCCCCCGCCCCGCCCAGTTTTTTAATTGGTGAATAATGTTCTCTTGTGTGAGTAGATCGCACTTTATCTCTTCTGGTTATGGACATCCAGGTTATTTTCAGGTTTTGTCTGTTGTGAATATAGATACTGTGAACTTTCTTTTATAAGTCTTTGTATGGACATAGGTCTTCATTTCTTTCTGGGTAAATAACTAGGTTTAGAATTTCTAATTTGTAGGATGAGTGGACATATAATTACATAAGTTTCCAGACAGCTGTCCAGAGTGGTTGTATTATCTTACCCTCCTGCTGTGATGTGTAGAATTCCAGTTGCTCCACATTCTCACCAGTATTTGTCTGTCATTTAACTTTACTTTTCCTACTGTGTACAAACTGGTATCTCATTGTGCTTTTAGTCTGTATTTCCCAGATGACTGAGAATGTTAAGAACCTTTGAGTATTCTTTTTTACACTCATTTCTTTCATGAAGTCCCTCTTCAAGTCTTTTGTCCATTTTCATCTGGACTTTGTCTTATTTTTTAAACGATTTGTGGGGATTCTTTATGGTACCGCCCCTCCATACAACAAATACAGCTCTTTTGTCAGATATATTTACCCCGTATATTTTCTTCCATTCTGTGGTTTGCCTTTTCACTTCCTTAATGATGTCTTCTGACGAAAAGAAGTTTTAATTTTATTGAAGTACATGCTGTCAATTTTGTCTTTTCTGATTCATGCTTTTTTGGTCCTCTCTGAGAAAGCTCTCCCTGTCGCAAAGTCTCGCGACATTCTTCTATGTTTTCTTCACAGTTTTAGCTTTACATTTAGTTCTTCAATCTGTCTCAAATTAATTTGTCTGTATTGTGAGACAGAGGTAAGGTGCAGTATGTTCCCGTGTGATTATGCAGTTGTCCCAACATCATTTGTTGAAAATACTTTGTTTTCTGCATTGAAAAAGCCTTGGCACCTTAGTCAAAAATTATAACATTGAAAAAGATTGTAATTTTGAGTCTTCTGGGCTGTGCACTAGAATGGTTTCTGCTTCCATTAACAGCTCTCTTCATTGTTTCATGGGTTTAGGTGGGGGAGTCTTAAAAAGTATTTTTGTCAAAATTGTTTAATATTAATCCTTTTTCAACTAGTGTTAATGGAATTGTATTTTTTCATTTTGTTTACAACTGTGTGGTACCTGTCTATGGAAGTACTGCTGATTCTTGTGTATCGACCTTATACACTGTAATCCTATTTAAATTCATTTATTCTAGGAGTTGTCTTGTAGATTCCTTGGGATTTTCTACATACATCATTATGTTGTCTGAAAGTAAAGACAGTGTGCATCCTTTCCTTTTAGTTTTTCTCCATACCTTGCTGCACAGGCAAGGATTTCCAGTACCATATTGAATAAAGTAGTGACCAACACCCTTACCTTTTCACAATCTTATTGGAAAGTCATTCAACATCATACTGTTAAGTTTGGTATTAGTTGTAGGTTGTCATTTATTAAGATGAGGAAGTTTCCTTCTATTTATAGTTTGCTGAATGTTTTTATTAAGAATGGGTCTTGAAGGATGCCTGGGTGGCTCAGTCGTTAAGTATCTGCCTTCGGCTCAAGTCATAACCCAGAGTCCTGGGATCGATCAAGCCGTGCATGGGTCTCCTTGCTCAGCGGGGAGCCTGCTTTTCGCTCTCCCACTCACCCTGCTGTATTCCCTCTCTTGCTGTGTGTGTCTCTCTCTCAAATAAGTAAAATCTTAAAAAAAAAAAAAAAGTATTGAGTTTTACCTTAATATTTTTCTACTTTTTTTTTTTTTAAGATTTTATTTATTTTAGAGAAAGAGCATGGGTGGGGGGTGGTTTCAGGGCCAGAGGGAGCGAAAAGCTCAAGCAGACTCCAAGGTGAGCACAGAGCCCAACACAGTGCTTGATCTCATGACCCTGAGATTATAATCTGAGCCAAAACCACGAGTCAGACACTCAACCAACTATAGCACCCAGGTGCCCCATTCTGCATATTTAGATGATAACCTGGTTTTCTCCTTTTTTTTCTATTAATATGATGGATAATTGTATTAGTTATATATTATTAAGTAAGAAATCATCCCAGTGCTTAGCCTCTGGTAGCAACAAACATTATCTAGTCTTTCTGTGACCAGGAACCTGAGTGGCTTAGCTGGTGATGGTTCTCCCTCTGGCTCTCATGGTGTTGGGAGTCAGGATGTCAGTTGGGGCCGCTGTCAAGTGAAGGCTTGGCTGGGGCTAAAGGATCTGCTTCCAGGATGGTTCGTTCACAAGGCTGCTGGCTGGAGGCCTCAGTTCCTCCATCCTTTACCACATGAGCGTCTCGGTCCTCACAAAGCAGCCAACTTGCAGGGCAGGCGGTCCGAGAGCGAGAGCAGGGGGATGTCTGCAGTGTCTTCTGTGGTCTATTTGGGAGCAGCCACCATGGCTTTTGTTGAGTAACTTAGACACCCATCCCAGACAGGCACCGTACAGAGTACAGCAGCACTCCTGAAGGGGAGGCACATCATAAGAAGGAAGTTTGCAGATCTTGAGCCCCTACAGACGCGCTAAGTGAACTTCACAAGCGCAGCCGTACTTGGTGGATCCGTTCATGAGTCAACATAGAGAAACCGAAACTGAGAATACCATTCTGCAACACAGCAGGCTGGCGGTCTTCAAAAGTCGAAAAAGTCGAGGAAAGACTAAGAAACTGATCCAGATTAACAGAGACTGAAGAGTCATGACAACTAAATACAGCATGTGATTTTGAACTGAATGTTTTACCAAAAAGGCTATCACTGGAACAACTGGCGAAACTTAGATGGGTTCTGAGAAATAAATGGTAGTAACGTGTCGGTGTTAATTTCATGATTTTTATGGTCTTGTTCTGCTCATGTAGGAGCATATTCTGGCTGTTAGAAATGTCCACTAACCTTCAGAGGTAATGAGGCAGCTTATTGTCCCATGGTTCAGGATAAATTAATTCTGTGCTTAGAAGTTTTCTCTAAATTGGAGGCTGTTTAAAAAAAATTTTTTTTAATGGTGGTTATTATACTGCATTACAAGAAAGCATTATAAAACAACTGGCTTTTTTCCCTGATGTTATTACAGGACAACTAGCTATTTGATGTAAAACATGGTAACATTGTGTTGTTGCTGCCATCTTCACCTTCCGCGGGCTCTGAGAGCCCAGGCCACCTTACTCTCCCTAGACATGGGAGCCTCACTTTGGCCAGCCTTCGATACCTCCCTCTGGGCCATTCTGCCTCTCCACCTGAGTGGCCCACTGAGTAGCAACTTTGAGATTAAGGAGTTATTCACCACAGGAAAACAAGGAGGAAGAGCAAAAATAATTTCTTTTTATTTTACACACATAGTACTGTTCCCATGGCTCTTCATTGCCTCCTGTAGAAGTGAGTTTTCACTGGACGTCATTCGTTTCTCTTTGGCCTAAAGAACTTTTGTAGTATTTCATGTGTTCCGAGCTACTGGTGACAGATTCCCGCAGTTTTTGTTTGTCAGAAAGTGTCATGTCTGTACTGCATTCTCACATCTGAAGACTGTTTTTGCTAGAGAACAGATTTCTGGGCTGATCGTTGTTACCATATACCATAATAATTCAATATTTGTGCATATCATGAAATGATCACCGCAGTAGGTTTAGTTAACACCTATTACCACACATAGCTACAAAAGCTTTTTTTCTTGAGATGCGAACTTTTGAGTTACTTGCTGAGCAACCTTCCAGTATGCAGGAGAGTGTTAGTGACTGTGATACCGTGCTGCTCGTTGCCTTGTCAAGACGGGTGAAGGTGGTCAGAAGGTACAGACTCCCAGCTGTAAGTCCTGGGGATTTCATGTACAAGTTTTTCTACCCAAAATATGATGCGTCTTTTTATTTGGCTGCTTTTAAGATCTGCTCTCTTTTGAGGCACCTGGATGGTGCAGTCAGTTGAGCGTCTGGCTCTCGGTTCCCGCTGGAGTCCTGATCTTAGGGTCATGCGGTCGAGCGCCAGTCAGGCTCTGTGCCCAGCAGGGAGTCTGCCTGAGATTCTTGCCCCTCCTTCTCCCTCCACCTGCACGTGCTCCCTCTTCCTTCCTCCCTCCTTCTCTCGCTCTCTGTCTTTCTCTCTCTCTCTCTAAAATAAATCAATAAAATCCTTTAAAAAAAATCTGTAATTTTTTGTTTTCAGTTTACTCTAATAGGAGGTGCATAATATACTCTAGGTTCAATGGATTAGAGTTTCCTTGGATCAAAAATCTGATTATCTGGGACCTATGTTTCATCTCCCCCGTTCTTGCACTCCGCCAGTGGGATTCCAGTGCACAGATAGCAAGTTGTTAGGTACTGCCTAGCAGACGGCTGGATCCGGGGGTTTCTGGGCAGAGGGCACTTCCATCCTTCCCCCCTCTCATCTGTCTGTAAGTTCAGTTGCTTCTTTCTTCTGTCTCTTAAGTATCTAGTATATTTTTTTCCACTCAGATACTGTCCTTACTTCTAGAATTTCATATGATTCCTTTTTTATATTTTACATGCTTTGATTTCCCATCTGTTCACTCAATATGACTCTTTTCCTTTAAGTCGTGATTATATTTGTAGTAGCTTCTTTAAACTATGTGTCTGCTGATGCCAACATCTGGATCCGCTCAGGGTCTGTTGCTCTTTACTCTTTTTCTCTTGACCTTGGGTCCCATTTCTTTGCCTGTGTAGCATTTCCTCCTGTGTACTGGACACTGCAGAAGACAGGTTGCAGAGATTTTAGACTCTCCTCTTCGGCTGAGGAGTGCTGAGTTTTGTTTAGCAGAAAGTTAAATTAGGAAGCTTGTTTTCACACTTGGTTAAGATGGTTCTCTCAGAGTGTCACCATTAGCCTTGTGGCACATGCTTATTCCCAGGACATTGTCTTTACGTCTAAGGTCTTATCTCTGGATTTTCATTCAGTGTGTTCCCTGGACCCCTTTTAAGTTGGTAGGATTCAGACTTCCCACTCTTGCCTGAACTTGGCAGCAGCTGAAATCTGCGCCCAGCTTTTTCTTCCAGCCTTCCAGTTGTTCCTGTCCTTGGTGTCTCTCCGTGTGTGTGAAGTTTAGGTGTCAGCTGTGGTTTCGAGGTGGGTGTGCAGATGACTGAAGGCTACCACCCCTGTGGCTCCTTCCTGCCCCGGCTTCCCCAGGCTTTCCAGCCACACTGGCAGCCTTGCCTGTCGTCCCTCAGCCATGAATACCAGCTTTCCTCTGGACCAGGTTACCAGGGTGACTCTGGCACAGGCGACCGCCACCGCAGCTGGACTCACAGCTCCCCAACTAAACTTTTAATCAGAGTATTTATTTTACTTTTCTGATAGTTGCTGATGTCTTTATGTCTAAACCTACAGTTTTACACTTTGTTTTTTTATTTACCCTGTGTTCTTTTAGATTGAATTTTGTTTGTAATGCTGTGTTTCTCCCTGTTGTTATCTTGGTAATTATAGATTCTTTTGTTATTCTTTAAGCTTTACTCTAGAAATTACCTTATGCATCCTCGACTTACTTGAGTCTAATATAAATTACTTTTACCGCATTCCAACAATGCAAGGTTCTCAAATCTAATTCTCTGCTTCCCGCCTTTTATGCTCCTACAGTGTATTTTAATTCTAGATCTCACAGGACATTCATTATTGTTACACAGTGAACTTTCCCGTTGATTTCCTGCATATGTTTACTCTCTGCAATGCCTTACGTTCCTGCCTGCAATTCTCCCCTTCTATCGGGGATCATTTACTTGGTTCTGAAGAACAACACCATTTTGTATTTCCTTTAGTACACGCTTCTGGCACAGCGTTGTCTATCTGAAAATGTCTGAGTTTTATCTTATTATTGAGCTTTTATTTACATGAGATCAGATGTGTAGCTCTGTGAATGTTTACCTTGTGCTTTTTTATGTGCAGCAAGACCCAGAACCCCTCGGTTCCTTCAGCTGCCTCACCGGCCCAGCCTGCGTTCTGACTTCCCCTCCCCAGAGTGCCCGCGTGTGTTCAGACTTCTCACGAACGAGTCTCCTTATACGTACTCCTGCGTGCTGCCTTCTCTTGCTCAAAACAGTTAATGAGATTTATCCCTGTTTTTGCTTTTATCAGGAGTTTGTTCCTTCTTACTGTTGACTAGCATTCTGCTCTGAGACTACACTGCAGTTTGCTTATCCGGTCGGTCTCCCGTTGGTGGACTTTACATGGAGTCCAGTTCTGAGCTCTGCCGAATAAAGACGCTCTGAATTGTCACGCGGTTCTTTCCGTGGGTGTATTGCTGTGTTACTGTTGAGCACATGCCTGAGGTAGAATTTCTGGTTAATAGGCATATTTGTTATCTATTTTGGTGTCACAGATTACCCCTTAGGTTATCAGTTTAAAAACACAATGAACGGGTATTACCGTCTCACGGTTTTCAGGCGTCAGGAATTCAGGAGCAGCTTAGTGGGGTGACTGGCTCTTGCCATCCAGAGCTCTCCACAGGACTGTTTGAGTGTCCCCGCAACACGAGAGCTGTCATCCTCAGAATGAGGAGTCCGCAAGAGCCCAAGATAGAAGCCACTGTGTCTTTATGACCTCACCTGTCATTTCCATCGTGTCCTCTTGGTTACCCAGATCAGCCCTGTTCATTGTGGGAGTGGACTGCACAAGGACATCGGTGCCAGGAGTGAGGACCCTTGGGACTGTCTTTGATGCTGGCTACCACGATAGGTTTAGAGGCATGTTTAGGGGTGCCTGAGTGGCTCAGTCGGTAAAGCATGTGCCTTCAGCTCAGGTCATGATCCAGGAGTCCTGGGTCAAGGCCAGCATTGAGCTCCCTGCTCAGCGGGGAGTCTGCCTCTCCCTCTCCCTCTCCATCTGCTCCTCCCCCAGCTCACACCCTCCTGTGTGCACGCATGCTCTCTCTCTCTCTCATTCACTTGCTCTCTCTACCTCAAATAAAATCTTTTTGAGAACTAAATAAATGAAAGCATGTTTAACTGTTAAAGAGATCACTGTCCTAACCTAAGCGTTTGCACCTGCTCCCCCCTCCCGCCAGCACAAGAGGCTCCCGCACTGCACACCCTCCCTGATGGTTGTTTTTTTTAATTCTAGCAGGTCGTAATCATGTGTGAGGTTGGTTTTCACCAAATACAGAATTCTTGGTTTTCAGTTACTGTCTTTCAGACCTTGGAAAATCTGCACCCATGTTCTTAGAGCCCCTCTGCTTTCATTGACATGGGTCAGTTCTGTTCCTCTCTTGATGCGAATGAGTCATTTTCCTCCTACGAGTGCCTTCAAAGTTTCCTTTCGTCTTTGGGTTTCAGCAGTCTTCCTTTGATGTTCCAGGTGAAGTTGCCATGCTTGGGTTCATAGTATTTCTGGAACCTGTGGTTTGATGTCTTTCAAGTTGGAACATTCTCCGCCATTATCTCTTCAATATTCCTTTTGTTCCATTTTCCCCTGGTGCTCCCAGCCTGCTGTGACTGTGGTGCGCAAGGAATTCATCTCTGTGTCTCTCCTGCTCCTCTGTATTTCCCATCATTTTTTGGCTCATGCTTCAGTCTAGGTATTTTTCCTAGCCCCTAATCCAGTTCATTAATCATTTTCTTCATCTAATTTTAGCCTGATTTTAAACCTACTTAAAGAACCATTACGTTCTTAATTTCTGTTATTATTTTCCCAGAGTTCTAGTGTATTCATTAAGTTTTGTTTTAGTTTCCTTTTCTCTGCTGCAGTTGTTAATCTGGGTTTTGGTTTCTGTTTTTAATTTAATTTAATTATTTTAAGTCATCTCTACACCCAGTGTAGGGCTCAGACTCACCACCCCGAGATCAAGAGTCTTGTGCTCTACCACTGTACCAGCCAGGTCCCACTGGGTTTTTGTTTTCTTAAATGTATTAGGCAGTAGTTATTTTCAAGTCCCTTTTTTTTAAATCCCCTTCCCAACCCCCAAGTCCATTTTTAATGACAAAAACACAGTGGAAAGGGTAATGGATTTTGCTTTTGTGAGTGAAAATTTTCATGACCAAAGTTAAAAATAAAGATGTCTGATAGCCAATCCATTCTCCAGATGACCTGTGTTTCCCTTCATTGTCTGTCTTTTGTCTTCGTTATTGATCACCCTGACTTATCCCCTTGTGTGCATAGCATTTTATTGTAATTTTATCTGTTTATTTGTGAGAAACAGAAAGAGAGGGAGGCAGAGGCAGAGGGAGAAGCAGGCTCCCTGCAGAGCAGGAACCCTAGTGCGAGGCTTGATCCCAGGACCCTGAGATCATGACACAAGCCAAAGGCAGAGGCTTAACGGACTGAGACACCCAGGCACCCCTGCTTAACGTCTTTTAAATTGCATTCCAGCTATTGTTTGATTAAAGTTTTAGGAATAATTTGAGGCTCTAGATCCAAGTCAGCAGACTTACGACCCAGGAGCCAAATCCAGTCACGCCCCGTCCTTTCGTCCTTTCGATACTGTTTCTGGCTGCTTTCCTGCTACAGCAGCAAAACTGACAACAGACCACGGCTTGCAGAACTGAAGACATCTGCTGCGTGCCCCTTTTGCAGGAAGAGTTTACCAGCTCCTGCTCTGCATGGTTTCCTCTGGAGACCCGAATCCAATCCCCACTACCGCTCTGCTTATCACTCGTGGGACAAATCCAAATGGTCGTTTTTAGTTTTGGTCTGCCTCCACGCCCGCAGTCCCTGCTGTGGCCTTCTGTGGCCTTCACCCCCAGCCCGAGGCTCTGGGCCCGGATGATGGCTTACTCTCTCACAGCCTCTGCCCTTGTCCATTGGCTTCTCTTTTCATTTCTGGCTGCCTGAGCTTACTGCTTACTGCAGAGTACACCTGCTGACTTCCGGCTCGTCATGTAAGACGTGCGTTGTGTTGCTCTCTCCTTACGGAAGCTTTCTCTGAACCACATAACTTTGTCTGTTTTGCCAGCTTGCCACCTGGAACTGTGCTCTGACCTCCGTCCTGCTGATTTGACGGGTGTTTGCCGGGGCCCTTCCCTAGCGTGAGTTCTGTACGGCTTTGTTTCTCAGGCCTCACATGGATTGGCCCTCTGGGTATGTTTCTGAGGGGATGGCAGGAAAGATACCACACCGTTCGCCCCAGGGTGTTCCTTCGCTCTAGCGTGCAGCGACTCCTGTACTTGGTGGAACCTGGCTATCTGAATTGAGCCTTTCTTTGACTCTCTGTCTAAAGTCTTGATCTACTCTGGTTCCTTCCATTCATCCTAGACACATGACTTTCAACTGAAAAGCGTTCCGACATCGCGTCTCTGTTCATTTGTTGGCCTTTAGGTAACAGTACCTGTCACCTTCCCTCACCTCAGGAGGCATCCCCGAGTCCTCCCTCATCTGCCCACTTCTCTTTCAGTCCCTATGCAAGTCTTGTGTGTTCCTGTTCTCAAAACCAGCTTACATCCTTCCACTACTCTCCAAATAGTCTGATTTTGAGAATATCAATTGGATCAGGTTATTTTTTTTTTTAATCTTTAATGGCTTCCTGTTGACCTAAGAATAATAACCAGAAACTTCGCTGTGATTTTTTATCACTTTTTCCTCTCTTACTACACTGCAGCCACGGCCCTTGCCAAACACCTGATCTCTCCTACCTCGGGACCTTTGCACTTCCTGTTTCCTCTTTTTGAAATGTTTTCTTCTTTCCCAGTATTCACATGGTCGGATCTTCTCACCTGTTAAGATTTATCTGAGAGGTTTTTCCTACTACCCTATCTCAAATGACCGCTTCAGTCACTATCAGCACACAATAGTTTGATGTCTCCGCAGTAGGTATTAAAATCCATAATCATGTGTCTATTTACCTATTTATTGTCTGTTCCCACCGCTGCAGGAACCTCATCTGAAAATACCACCAAGCAATAACCTCCATGCCCAGCCCGTAGTACGCACGCAATGTAAAGTTGTTCTTTAATTATGAGACCGCTGTAACGGTGGTCCTCACCAGCTCTGTTCACCATCCCACATGCACTTCAGAGCCTCTTAATAGCCTCCGCCGCATCATTCCACTGAAACCACCACTGCGGAGTTTCACATCAACTTGTGAATAGCCAATATAATCCACAAGTTGCTTTTTATTGTATTTGTCCTCTCTAGAAGTATCTGGCATTATCTTGATATCCTCTTTTGCTGTAAAGCCTCTGGTTACCTGGGATACAGTTCTGATTCTTCTCCTTCCCACCTCCTGGGGCAGTCCTTCTTGTTCTGCTTTTCGGCCTCAGGGTCCACCCCTAAAATGTTGAAGCAGTGAGGATTTCTTCCACAGCCCCGTGTCTTCCTGCATGATTTCATTCATACTCACAGCCCTGAGGGCCACCTTTCTCCAGATGGTGGCCCTCAGATGACTGCTGTGTCTCTGCAAAGACACCTGGGACTCCACTTTCTGCCACTGAACTCGTCTTTCCACCCTTTCAGCCCCAAAGACCGCATCCGACTTTGTCAATAAGTCCACCGCTGGGTGCGGGTGGTAGTGATAATCATGTTTATATGTTACAGACTTTAAACAGAGTAACTCAGCCACTAAACAACCCTGTATGCTTTTCCATTCAGTTATAAAGAGAGATAAGATTCTCGTCCAAAACACCAAAACAAGCCAGGTAAGATTTTTAAAAAGCCCATTAGAGGGTGCGTGGCTGACTCAGTTGGGAGAGCATGTGACTCTCGATCTTGGGGTCATGAGTTCAAGCCCCATGTTGGGTGTAGAGATTACTTAAATAAATTTAAACACTAAAATATAATAATAATAAAACCCCGTTAGGTATCTGAGCTCACAGAGAAACCAATGTGAAATAAACTTGAGAAGGTGACAAACCACTCCTAAGAGAGAAGCAATCCTTGGCGGTTCTCAATCCCAACAGAGACAGAGACAGGGACAGTCTGCTGTGGGCGGGAGCACTTGAACTGTCCACTGGGGAGACTTGAGGTGGGGCAGAAGAGCTCAGAGAAACCTGTTCAAGGGGGTCTCTGCCTTCACAGGGCAACAGTGGCCAAGACACAGGGACCCAGGTGGGGAACTGGAATGCCAAGAGAATTCCTCGGAATCTTGATCAGTTTACTGATCTTTTCTATGTCCAGTCTGAGCTCCTCTCCTAAAATGTGCACATCAAGTCAGGTCAGTAGAAAATACCCAGACCGAAATACGAAGGGAAGAAGAGTTAACAGCGACGGAAGAATTGGAGATCTGTAGCTCGCTGTCAGTCTCATTGCGAACGCTTTTTACTTGTTACACCTCTTCACCCAAATACATGTTTTTATCTCCACACCAACATCCAATTCTCCAGCTCTCCAGACAATCCTGGGTACTCTTCACTTCCGTTCTGTTCTGACGGGAGCTCCCTGGAGTCACGTCAGCCTCCTCAGGCTGAAGGGCTCCGTCCCAGGGGACTGATGGCACATCAGATGCCAGCCGAGAGCACTGAGAACCCGCACTCATGTCTGATGTGGCCTTAAAGTGGAGTTCCCACAGGTGCCCCCACCTTCAGTTTGGGTAATTCGGCAGAACAGCTCCTAGAGTGCAAGAACACACTTTCCTTACCTTTACTGCTTTGTTGTAAAGGACACAAATGAACAGCCAGATGAAGAGGTACATAGAGCTGGAAGGGCCCCTAGCCTGGGAACTTCTTGTCCCATGGACCCGGGCTGTGCCACCAACCCAGCTGCTCTTCAAACCCCATGGTTAAGGGATTTTTATGGAGGTCTGATTACTAGGTGTGACGGATGGAATCACTGGCCATTGGTGATGAGCTCCATCTCCAGCCCCTCCCCACTCCCTGTGCCCTGAAGGAGAGGGCTGAACATTCCAACCCTCTAGTCAATAGAGGGTTGGTCTTTCTAGCACCCAGCACCTCCCTCCCCTGTCCCAGGGCTGTCTGAGAGTCCACCAGGAGTCACCTTGTTCGAATGAAAGACATTCCTTGCACTCTAGAAATTCCAAGAGATTTAGGATCTCTCTGTCAGAACCTGGTGACAGAGACCAAATATACATTTCTTATACCCCATTCACATACACCTCATTGGCATCCCAGAAAGAAAGAAAAAGAATGGGCCAAAGGAAATGATTCAAAAGATAAAGGGCAATAACTTTCCAAAATTGATTAAAGTGATCAATCTATAAATCCAAAAATCTCTAAACTGTAACCGGGATAAATATGAAACAAGCCATAGCCCAGATATGCGATAGTCAAACTGCTCAAAACCAAAGAGCAGATCTTAAAAGCAACTGGGTGGGGAGAGGGTATTAAAAAAAAAAACAAACCACCACGGTATGTGGGAGAATAGTGATAAGAATTATCACTGACTTGTCTGCAGAAACACTGGAGGCCAGAGATTGTGAGTGATACAGCATCCTCAGTTTGGGGGGAGGGGGGAGGCCTGCCAAGCAAACATTCTGTACCCGGCAAAAATTGTCTTAAGTAGAGATGTCTGGGTGGTCTACTCAGTTAAGCATCTGCCTTCAGCTCGGGTCATGATCCCTTGGTCCTGGGATCGAGTCTCCCATCCGGCTGCTTGCTCAACGGGGAGGCCCCTCCCCCTGCTTGTTCTTTCTGATAAATAAATAAACATGTTCTTTCTGATAAATAAATGAAATCTTTTTAAAACATTTTTTTCTTCAATAATAAAGGTGAAATAAAGACATTCTCAGACAAAAGTTGAGAGAATCTGCCAGATCCATAGCATAAGACATGCTAAAAGAAATTCTAAAAAGACTACTGTCCTTTAAAGTAAAAATAATAAATATTGTGCTTATAGCATATGAAGATGTTAAATATAAGGCAACAAGAGTATGGAGGGTGGAAGGGAGATACACAGAATTAGATTGTCCTACATCACAAGTTGCTCATGAAATAGCATATTATGTGGAAATAGACCAAAATTTATAGATTCATATTATAATCTCTAGAGAAGCCATTAATAAAGGTCACACAAAAAGAAGTACAGCTAAAAATTCAATGCAAAAGAAAAAAATAGAATAAAAGAAAAAAAGTGATTTATTCAAAGGAGGGAGAAAAGGAGGAGCAGAGAAACAAATGCCAAGACAGGAGACGTAACACCGGCTGTATAAATGATGACGTCACATGTCATTACTTCTAGTAGTTACATGTTTTATGGACTCCATAGAGCATAGTACGTTTCTGCATATGCTATCATGTATGACCTGTAACGTTTTGCAGTTTTTTTTTTTAAAGATACTCTATTTATTTATTTGATAAACAGAATTCATAAGTAGGCAGAGAGAGGAAGGGAAACAGGATCTCCACTGAGCAGAGAGCCCGATGCAGGGCTCGATCCCAGGACCCTGGGATCCGACTCGAGCCAAAGGCAGAAGCTTTAACCCACTGAGCTACCCAGGTGCCCCGGTTTTGCAGTTTTTACCGTTTTTGTGCCTTGTTTCCTTTTTGTATCAGCTAGACCCTCCAGTACAGTGTTGAATAGTAGTGGTAAGAGTGGACATCCAGGCCTTGTCCTTAACGCACGGCTGAAGTTCAAGAATAACAACCAAAATGTCAGTGGGGCTGTGGTGCAACTGGAATTGGATGTGTTTCTGATGGGAACATAAGTGCTGTGGCTACTTAGAAGGGCTCTTCTCTGTTTTCAGATAAATTATACATGCATCTGCCTTGTGACTTAGTGTGCCCTCTTAGGTGTTTATCCAAGAAACATTAAAATCCATCCTTATGGAAAGACTCATGCAATATGTCTTATTTATAATAGAACTGGAAACAATCCTCAGCATGAGAATGGACAGAGTAAAATATGTGTACAATGGAATACCATACAGAAGAAATAACTACCAAATAATATAGATTGATTTCAAAAGCATTGTTAAATGATAAAAGCCAGGACACAATAGAGGGTTGAAGTCCAAGGACAATCCAAACTAAGCTGGGAAGGAGAAGTTATAAATTGTTTGCCTGGGATGGGTACAAGTGTGAAGTGGAAATGGGGTTATGGAAGCGTTCTGTGTCTGGTTTGGGGCCATAGGACAATAGTTAGAAGAGATTGTGAACTGTCAAAACTCATTGAACTGAAAATCTATACTCTGCACTTTATTGTAAGATAATTATACTTTAGTAAAATATGTTAATTTTTTGAATATTTCTGAGGCCCTGTGTTATAGGTACTGAAGTTATTCCTAGCTTCCAAATGAGAGAACTGAGGCAGAGCGAGGTCTGTTGACTTGCCCAGTGAAGCACAGTTCTTCGCAAAAGCAGGGTGGTCTGGATGGTCTGGCTGAACAGCCTGCCCTCTTGCTCCCTATGCTCATCCCGCACCCTGGCCCTGCGGTTCATTCCCTGTCATGGACTTTATTCTTCAGATAAGCTCATATATGTAGCAAACCCCAAGGTTAATAATTGTACAAGGCCAGTCACCACAGCACTGCTGGTGAGTAGGGCTCTGGCTGTGTTATTTATAGTGCACTCTCTCGGTATGATACAATAAAGGGAAGGAGCCAGCTTGAGAAAACCTTGTGTATTTCGTTGGATGATTTCCTACGTATAGGGTAGAGTGAAAAGAATCAGAGATAGGAACTGTATGCCACTATCTCTGTCAAAAATAAAAGAAGGGGCCAGGGGACACTGTATGTACCTGCACTCATGTAAACCTAGAGCATTTCTGAAATGAGACCTGAGGAGCTGGTGAGGTTAGTTTCCAGGGAGAGGAATTGAAGATCTGGGCGGAAGGGACATTCTGGAGTGCTCCTGTTCTGTACATCTTGGGTAATGAGGCATAAGAGTCTATATTACCTATTCAAAAAATGAATGAGTACAGATCCAATTTGGAAATGATTGAAATAGCTCATCGCACATACAGTGGCCTGAGCTGACAGAAGCCGGCTTCAGACTCCTCCCCTTGTCCCTCTCCCTCCTGTCAGTCAAAGCCCTGTGGCTTTTGCGCGGCAGCCTCCGAGTGGAGCCCCCCCCTTCCTCTGGGACCATCTCCTTTCCCTATTTGCTTCCCTTCCTCGTTTGCCTTGTTTGCCCATTTCCCTCCGTCCGTCCGCGCTCTCACTCGTGCTGTTTCCCGGGGTTTGCCTACAAAGCCACATCCGCTTCCACTGTGCAAGCTCCTTAAAAATCGAGCCGGCTGACTCCTCCGTCGCTTGTTAAGGGGCTGGTAGCTGACAGAGGCACCCCAAAGGTCTGTTGCCTGCTTCTAGAATTCACCTCTACAACAGAGGAGATAACACCATCTCTTTCCCTTCAGTGGCTCCCCTTGACTTGTAGCTGCCTTTCCCAAAAGACCATCTGTGAATGACTTGAGATGCTGCACAGATGAACGTTTTAAATTTATATCGAGTATTTTATTGTCTGTTAGGCAAAATAAAAGTAGTCCATGAAACTGGTGGGGTTTTAATTTCACGTATATTGTTGTCTAGACAAGGCAAAGTTAAGAAATTCGAGAGCCTTTTTTTTTTTTACAGTAATACAGACAGATGGAACTCATATAGGGCAGAAATGGTAATGATGGTGGAGCCCTGGCCTGGGGAGCTGCTAACGTGCAAGAAACGGGGCCTCACATAGAGCAGTCGTGCATCCGTGTTGAGTGCAGTGGCTTGCCGACCTTCGCCCGCTGCCTGTCACCACCCTGCCCAGAGCCTTTTCTGTGGCTACTGAACTGCACTCCCCGCCCTGGCCTGCCCAGTCTAACCGTGGAGAGCCACGGGAATCTCCTTGTACATTCACAGTTCTGTGCTTCGGTTCCTGCTGTTTCTCTTTACAGACTGTGACCCCCTCCTCCCTTGGGTCCTGTCCCTATCAGCCAGGCAGACTCCCTCCTTCTGGGTTCCTTTCCCGAAGCCCTCCCTACTGTATTAAGTGTCTTGTTGCTGCTCTAACGAGTTGCAGCAAACTTAGTGGTTTACAAGAACACAGGCTTATCGTTTATTGTTCTGGAAGTCAGAAGTCTGAAGTCCAGTTCGCTTGCTCAGGGTTGAGGTGTTGGCAGAATTGCTTCCTTCCAGAACCTCTGAGGAGAGAATCTGTTCCCTTGCCTTTTTCCATTTCTAGCGGCTGCCTTGGCTTCATCTGTCTTCAGGACACATTGTTTTGGTCTTAACTTCCATCTTCATGTCAACCCTCTTCCCTGGCTCCAACTTCTCCACCTGTTAGAAGGACCCTCGTGATTTCACGGGGCCCACCTGGGTCATCCGGGATCTTCCCCACCGCATCTCAAGATTCTTCACTTAAACACATCTGCAAAGTCCTCTTTGCCCTAGAAGGTAACATAATCACAGCTTCTCGGGTTGGGGTGTGGACATTCTTTGGAGCAGGAACATTATTCAGCCTCCCACACCCGGCGTCACCACTTTCCTAGGTACTTGGACTTGGCTTTCCCTCGGTGCTCCCACAGTTCTTTCCACCCTTCAGGAGCTCACTGAGTATCTGCTTTTTAATTGTCTGTTCACCAACCAGTCCCCCTACTGTGAGGCGTCCAGGGGCACAGACGGAGTTAGACTCCTGTTGCTTGTGAGCCCCATTCCTGCCCTGCAGTAGAAGGGAGTTCCCCGCCCCGGAGGAGATGGCCCCGCAGTGCTGCCGCTCCAAGGGTTCTAGCTGCGCCACTCACTGGCTTTGTGTCCACCGTGACTTGTCTGCAAAATGGCTATGAATAGTCAAACCCAACCCAAGAGACTCACGGTAAGGACTGAAAGGGTCATACATGTAAAAGTATGAGAAAAACTGACAATATTGAACACTTTGTCAGGGCAGCTAGCTGGCTTCATCGTTGTAGGTTTTACTTACGACCTGAAAGCTTTTATATTACTCTAAGTTATTCTTGACAAACTTAGGAAAGGGGGAGCTAGCCTGTTAAGTTTAGTTATTTTTACATTTAAAGTAATGTTTTCCTTGATTTTAAATATTTTTTTCAAAAGTTGTTAAAATGGCAAAAGCATAGAAGGTCCTAAGGGATCTGCCTAGGGTGACCATGAACCTGTGGAACAAACCAGCTGCTGTGCAGTGACTGCTGAGAAGGAAGCGCTCTGCGGCGTGATCGTGAACCCTCAGACCTGGTTACCTTAAGAGATAGATGCTCATGGTTGAAGGAAGGGTTAAAGATAGATGAGACTGTGGAGCCCACATGGCTTATGTGGAATTTATGGAATTTATGGAGACTCAGAGACTTGTGGCTCTTTGAACCACTCTAACGGAAGCCACGTGTGCCCTGAAATCCACTTAATTCTCCCTGAGCACCTGTCAAGTTCCTGGCACTGTCCTAAACTCTTCTGAAGACCCCTGGGTATGTCCTCTAGAGGAATGACCAGATTTCACATACTTGTGGTCTTCTTATGTCTCAATCTTGGTGCATCCAGTGGCATTTCTGTCTCTCTATATCACCTAGAGATACAAGCATTGTTTGCATGAGATTTAGAGTTGGCTAAAAGTTAATTTTAAAATATGTTGAGTTGTTCATCCTTAAAAGGCACCACGTAGCATCGTAGGGATGATAGCATCCCCTGTTCCGTTCCAAGGAAAAGATGTGCAGTCAAGTGAGGTGCTAGAATATTGTGGCAGGGCACACCTGTGTTCCGAGAGAGCTCACCAAGTCTGCTACAGTTAAAGAAAAGACACTTTTAAAACACCTTGTGGCAAGTATTTTCATTGGGAACACGTAGTCTGACCGAGGATCATGGCTACTTGGTGTGCATGGAAGTCATATTTTTAGAATGTCCTGAAAAATGGAGAAGTATATGAAAGGCATTCTAGCTTTAGGAAATAATGCTAGTGGGGATTTTAGATTAAAGAGGTAATAAGATCTGCCTAGCAGAGTGAAGAGAGATGGTTTAGTAGTGAAAAATAAGGTTATCAGACAAGTAAATGGCAGGCTGGAAAATAAAAATGTATCATTTGGATGGCAGGAAGCCATTGCCTGTTTTTCAAAAAGCAAGATATTGAAGTTATCATACCCTCCGCATCATTTAACTTGACTGCTAAAGGAGCGATCCTGGAGCTCAAGTGATGATGGGAGGGACAAATTGTAGTAGTCCTGCTCAAAGATTAGGGTCCAATTTATGAATTTATCTCAGGGGTTGAGGTTCAAGTGTAGATCAAATATAAAATGAAGAACCAGACAGTTCTACAAAACTGGATGCAAGTAACAAAGGACAAAGTAGTGGCAGACCAGCCTGTGTTCTGAGGAGAGCAGACATAATGTTCTGATTTGAGAATGTGGAGTTTACAACCACTGTTGGGGGGTGTGGGAAAGCCCTGCCTTCACCACAGTTAAGTATAAGATGGTGACAGAGTATCCGGAGTCTGTATAGTTCAGCTGAAGTCAAAAGTGCTGGCCTTACAGACAAAAATGTGAATCTAGGGAAGGGATGCATCCCAGTGAGTCCTGCAGGAGACCTGCCGCACGCCCCCATAGCAGTCCCCTGGGCCACACCCCCTCCTATGTCGGGCCCCAAAGCCAGGTGTTACCACTATGTAGACTAACCAAAGCAAACACTGAAAAGGAGGAATTAGTTCTTAGAGGTGTGATAGGCCAAGATTTCAAGCTCTCAAAAGTCAACAGAGAATCCCGTTGCAATAAAGAGGCATTCGTAGGGCTCAGGGGAGGTGAGGCAGGTACAGTCATCTCCCATGGCCACTGTAGCTGGGGCCTCAGGTGGGAAGGAGCTCCTGACTCAGCACATGAGCCAGGAGAGCCCATAAAGTGCCACAGGTGCTTCCTGAACAGAATTCCAGAGATGCGAGTGATGGAGGGACATGGTGGTTCGAAGTGGCTGCCCAGTGTTGCCTTGTGCCCTTTGACTAGGAGAGAGCTTAGAGCTGGTACCTGGACAGGAGTGGACAGGAAGGCCCCCCACCCCACTTGTTGAACCACATCCCTCACATCCAAGAGGCTGCTCACCTGACTGCAGGTGGAGAGGGAGGGTCTCCTGTGATTTCAACTCTGCCCGCGTTTCAGATGCCCGAGCACTTTATGCAGTGCTTGGCCAAGATGCCGAGCACTGTTGAAGTACTGGAAAAGTGGAGTAGTCAATGGGAGCATGGTAAAATGTTTTGTCAGGAATCTAGGGTAGCATGGAAAAGGTAGATGAGGAAGATACCCCAGTTACAGAGGAAGGACAGCAAGATCCCTGCCTACATGGAGCTTACATTTTCCCTGGCTTAAACAGGTAAATTAAGACACGCAAATAAGCCAGTCAGACATCGAGTACCAGTGCGATAGTAGGCATCCTGAAGCCAAAACAGGACAGTGTGTGACTTGCAGAGTGGAGTCAGAGCGGGGAGCTGCCTGGTTTGGGGGCACTGCACGGGCTTCTGCCATCATTGACATTTTGAACTCAGACCAGAAGAATGAGGAGCATGTAGCCACAGGTGAGCAGGGGGGGGGGGGGGGGAGGGCATTCCAGGCAAAGGAGCAATCAGTGTAAAGACAGAAGGAGGCACAGGTGGAGAGATTTGAGACTGGGAGCAGAAGACCCTGGCTGACTGTGGTGGCCCAAACAGGACATGCTGATCATGATCGGGCAGCACGATGGAAAGGACCTCTCTGACTCCGCTAAAGTCAGAAGAGCAGAAATCACAGCCAGTGTGAACAGCAGGGTGTTGATTCTCAAGTTGGAAGGGTTGACTGGGAAACACGTTGGGGGACTGAGAGCTTATAATCTCTGTTGTCCATGAGAAGGCTGCTGCCCTGAGAAGGAGGGTAGTAGGAAGTAGGAAGGGGCTGGCAAGAAGTCATAGGAAGAATGAGGAGTAATTGCTGTGTGGAGCGAGAGCCCGAAGAGGTGGCCTAGCTTAAAAAGGACAGTCTTCCTACTGGTCCACGCAGCTTTGTGGCTTTCCTCCAGCTAGACAGCTGCCCCACCCCCAGAAGAGAAGCAGGTACAGAGGTGCGTGGGTCCCTTCTGGGTGGGTAAGACAGAAGGACAGACAAGATTCTTAAGGAACTGGCAGTGTGGACAAGTGATGCTGGGATAAAAGACAAGAAGCCAACAGCTCTGGACCCAAGAAGACCCAAGTAGAGAGCTTTGGGCTCACCAGAACTCAGTGTAGACAAGATGGAGGTGTGTTGAGAGTGACGATGCCAGGGAGGCTAGAAGCTTGGTCTCCAGTCAGACAGAAGGTTGGCTTTAATCTTTAAAATACTTTCATTGCATTACAGCTGCCATTTTGTGTGTCTTTCTCCTGAGTAATGAATCCATGTGTTCATTAAAGGAGAAATGGTTGGCAGGTAGCTTGAACTTCAGTGAATTCTGATCCTGAAATAAAACATTTCCTTTTTTTTTTTTTTTTTTTAACAAATTTTTTTTATTTATTTGACAGAAATCACAAGTAGATGGAGAGGCAGGTAGAGAGAGAGAGAGGGAAGCAGGCTCCCTGCTGAGCAGAGAGCCCGATGTGGGACTCCATCCCAGGACTCTCAGATCATGACCTGAGCCGAAGGCAGTGGCTTAACCCCCTGAGCCACCCAGGCGCCCCGAAACATTTCCTTTTAATTGTTGCATTTATCTTTCTCAGCTTTTTGTCTGCTTGAAGCCTGTTTCTTCTCTTGCTCTTTGAGCAGCCAAAATGGTTGTGTTGGATGCATTGGCTGTGTTAACAGGCCTCTATTGGACGCCTGTTGTCACTCCTAAATGTAACACCACAGCCATAATTGATGGAGAGTTGAGTTGTAAGCTTTTACGACTAATTGCAAAGTCTAAACTAAAACATTTCCTGGAGCTGCCTTTAAATACTAATAATAATACCTTGTATAGGTTTAGTGCTTTACAATTTACAGAGCACTTCCGCATATATCATATCATTTAATCCTCACAATAAACAAGGCTTTTTGAATGCTTAGATCTTTCCTAAGTGAGAAATCATGTTGCACATCCTGATTTAATCCTGGTGGGTCGCCAAAGTTCTTGATACAGTAACCACTTACCGAGCACCTTCTATGCAGAAAGCACTTTACTAAGGATACCAAGGGGTAAATTTCCTGTAAATAAATATCCAGTAAATGGCACCTCTCCAATAAATGTGATCTTGCTTCCTAGTCTTTTTTCCCTTCCTCATCATAGTCACCATTTCGGAGACTGCTAGCTAACCCATAAATTGATATAAATATTGCTGGGGATTCATTGTATCAGAGTTAAAGTTTTTACAGCTAAGGATTCTGATACTTGTCTAAGCTCAATGATTCTTCAGAAAGTCATCCTATGGATTTCAGTTTGCACTTTCTTGAAGAACTTGCACAATTAGTTGACTCTCAAAAAATACTTCAGACATCCAGCAGATTTGAAAATGCCTAGCCATCGCGTTCATGTCCTGATTATGATGATTAGGGTATGATTCCAAGAGTACAACTCGGCCCTTGGCCCCCGAAGGCTCGTTAGGGAGTACAGAAGAAGGCATAATCACCTCCGGGTTCTGCAAGGCGCCCGGAGGACAGAGAACTTCCCAAGAGGGAGCTCTCTAAGGCGGAGGTGGAAGACGGCACTGGAGCCGAGCCAGCCCTGAGACTTTGAACCTGTGTCCAGGAGTCCTTTCATTCCAGGCACATGCTCTGGGCCCCTGTGGCTCCTCACACGTTCTCCAAAAAGTAGAAGACCTCCAAATGATAGGAACCTTCAAAGACCCGCGGGCAGAGCAGCCCTTCTGAGTAAGCAGGGTAACCTGCATACCATCCTTCCAGGCCCAAAGGGCTGATGTGGCCTGGCAGGTTAGCCGAGAAGCTGTTCTGGTTCGAGACTCAGAAGTGGTCACTGCGGGCATCGCCGCTCCGGCCACCTTCCCGCTCCTGGTTTGGCTTCTTAATTTTATGAACTCTGGTGTTACATTACCTCCTATTCATGTGGTTTGGGACTGTGGGTGGACAAACCCCAATGGCCCAGTGTGTTTTACTAGTGCACTCATTTCCCGGACACACAGGTTTTTCCAGAAGTTTTCCCATGATACCGTCTCTTTAAATAACCTCTTCTGCGTTTTTTATAAGGGAGGCTGGTGTCTGGATTGCCAAATTATCTCTTGGTTCTTTTGATAATGGAGCTTAGGCGATCACAAACCAAAGACCTCTTCTGGGCGGATGTGCCTAAAGCTTTATTTTGACCCAGAATATGCAGCCGGCCTCTGAGCATCCCCTAAACACTGCCAAGAGGACCACAGTGAGGGGCGAAGGCGGAGCGGGAGTTTGGGCATTGAGTCTGAGCGCCGTGTCCGACTGGGGCTGCGGCATCGTGCTTTCAATAACTCTGTTCTGATCATTTAGGTCTCTCTTTGTAGGGCATCTTTTATGACCAAGACTGTCCAGTACCAAAATGAGCTACATAAATTCCTAATCTGGGATACAGCTGGACAAGAACGAGTAAGTCGCCCTTTAATTTACTATGTGTTTTTCTGAGGCCCACATTAAAGCTCCGACCCAACCGTCCATGTCCTTGTCATCTCCCGTTACTCAGTTCTCTGCCGTGCACCAGAGACACATTTATTTCCATTTGCGTCGGCCAGCCTTTTTCTTTTCAATTAGAGCCACAAAGTCCACTGATGGAAAAAGTGATAATGAGCACTGAGGGCATTTTAGACTTTTTAGTGTCTTAAAGTAAATGCTGACTAACAGGCCTGATAAAATCCCACTCAGAGCATTGTGTGTAATTTGGGGCTCCATCCTCTAGCAGAGATATAAAAGAATTAGTGGTAGAAAGGGAGAGTTAAGCACATCTCATTTATAGCTGCCTTTTAAAAGCTAAAGAGGGAACTTTACAGCATATAAAGTTTGAGATTTAAGTGAAATGAATGAGCTAGCACAGAGCTGAGCGATAGGTACTTAATAAATGCCTGATGATAAAATTGTCCCAGATGGTTATCTGCTTCTGGAAGGGCCCGGACCAGAGGTGGGGTCTGGGCCATGACCTCCCTGTGCAGGTGGGACCTGCTGAGGCCGGTCCACGTCAGACCAGGGCTGGGGAGGCAGGGCCGGGAACAGACACTTCTGCTGCCTCGTTTTCCCTCTGGGCCCGACGTCTGCTTTCCCTGTCGAGGTACGTCTGGCAGCCGCCCCATTATTCAGCTGCTGTTTAATTTTGTTTTCAAACAGTACTATCAGAACAGAACATCTGATGGATGCACAGTGCTATCCGTAAGCTCTTAAAAGTATACCAGAAGTAATCAGGAGAAATAGTCTGTCATCACGGTCTTATCTAAGACGGCATAGATACTGTGTGTGGTATAAAATCTGACAAGAATCATCACAGACAAATGGGGGAAGACAAAACAAGCCATTACTGTTGTCCTAGATGTAGACACCATACATTTGTACAGATTGAACGTCTTAAGTTTGCTCTGTTTGGTTTCTTCTGGGTTTTTGTTTGTTTGTTTGAATACCGGATGCCATGCCCCGCACCTGCTCACTCACCCGAGACACACCTGCTTGATTTCCCGGCCGCACTCCTACTCTGTTGGTGTTGTGCCTCTAGAACGGAGGGTTTAGGACAGCTAGACCCTTTGCTAACCAGCCCTCTTCCATCCGTCACAAGCATTGCTTCCCGTAGTCTCCGTGAATATATCTATAGACACAGTCTTGCTGTCTGGCCCATTAGCCAAGAATGCCTGTGGCTCTTCGTACCAGTAATACATGCACCTTTCCTTGAATCCCAAGTTTCAGTTACCCCCTCCTATATATTCAGTGATACAGCAAAACCCTCCTCATAAAGAACCATGCTATAACAGCGGCTCCATGACCCTCGGCGTCAGAGCCTGCCGCAGTGTACATGGTGCTACAGAGCATCTCTGTGCTCGAGAACATAAAGAATGACACAAGGCTCTACGCCTCTCCCTTACTGCTGCCGGAATAGCAGGCTTCTTGTAAGTTTTGGCATTAGCTGGTTCGCCTGCCTCTTGTTTCCCCACTTCTCATTGACTCTGCACCAGGGGTAGTTGCTCTGAGATGCAAACCTGCCTCACCTCTACCTGCCAGGCTGGCCTGGGGAAACTGCAGGCAGACAGGCAGGGGTCAGGAGGGCTGCCCAGGGGAAGCCTGAGCTGCAGAGAGTGTCGGGAGAGGAGCCCCTGCTGGGGAGCAGCCACTCCAGCCAGGGGTTACAAGGCAGGAGTGCGCGTGCAGGCTGGCCAGATCACAGGGCTGAAGTGAAGCGGAACGTCTGACAGCTAACCACACATGGTCGGACACGCCGGGAGCCTCATCCCAGACACCGCCGACTGCCAGTTGACGCTGCTGGGCAAGGCCTTGAAGACCGGACTCGGCTGGACCCATTTTCAGTTCCCGCCAGTTTATCCTTTTGGACCAGACTGCTTGTAGTCCTCCAACCTGCTGGAGGGCCTCACGCTCCCAGCCATGCCCTGTTCTTCTGTTCAGAATATTCTCCCTCCCACGTCAGCTGAGAAAACGTATACACAGCCTTCAAAACGCGCCTCGGGGGTACCTCCGGGGGCCCTTTCCTAACCCTCCCTGCTGTGTTCTGACAAGTCACAGCTTTGCCATTTGCCCCCGCTGCTCAGATCTGCATCTGGAGGTCACCTCTGAGTCCGCCCTCCTCGTCTGCCGCGCACCCTGTTCTCTCGGCGCGCCTCCCAGCGGTGTCTTCTCGCGCGTCATCCCGGTCGCCTCTCTCTGCCTCCACGGCCAGCCCTCTGCGCTCTGCCGCCCGGGACTCCCCAGAAGGTCCCGTGGCCCTTGAACTGGTCCCCGCCTTCCCCCTTCCCAGCCTTCCACCTGCATCACTTCTCCTCGCAGGACCTGGAAGGATCTTCTGAAAACAGGAATCAAATGCTCTCGTCTTCCTGCTTTGATACCCTGCAGTGACTTCTGCGCTCAGAATGGCTGGGGCCCGGAGGGCGGCCTGCAGAGCCCCGCACAGCCTGCTCTGCCTTCTCGCCTCCGTTTGCCCTCCCAGCTCGTCCTCCCTCCCGCCCTCCGAGTTCCCGCCCGCCGGCCTCCATTCAGTGCCTCCGAGACCCCAAGGTCTTTGCCACTCGAGCGCTCGCGTACGTTGTTTCTTCTCCTGGAACTCTCCTCCCTCTGCACAGAGCGTGGCCAGCTGGCCCCTTCCCAGGCTTTTAGTCGCAGTCTCAGTGACACACCCTCAGAGTTTTCCCGAACCACCACCCCCCTCAGCCCTAAGCGGGGCCCCAGTGCATTCTCCATCACTGCCTCCCATTCATTTTCCTCAGGACCCTCATTACAAGCTGTAATCAGATGATCTGTCGGCTGAACTTGATTGACCGAGACACTGCCTCCAGCTCTTGCCACTGCCGTATTCCCACTGCCTGGCCAGAGCACTGATGCTCAGATCCCGGGCAAGCCGGTCAGTGAAGGAACACTTGAGAGGATTTCCTTGTGTCCTACGCAGTCTTTGACTGCCCCCACGCATGGGATTGTCTCCCCTATCCTTACTTGTCTGTCTTCTGATAGACTGTGAGCTCCTTGTGGGCAGGGACTGTATTCATGCCTGTGCTCTCAGCCCTTGGCACACAGTATTGATGTCCGTGGATTTCTGTCCGTTGATTGCCAGCCCTACTTTTGCCCAGATAAAGAAGGACAGATCCTCTACTCTTGCCACGTGAGTATTGCATGCCTCCAATTATAAATTTCTGGTATGTGCGTATGTATTGTTCCCTACAGTAGTAAGACTCATCGTGGAAGCAAGAAGCATCATAAAATGAGAATCCTTTCTGAAGAGATGACGGTTCAAACATCCTCCCCGTCGGACTCTCACGTGGGTTGCTGCCTGTGGTTTTGGCAGGTGGATTGTCTTTCTGATGGTCCAGTTGCGATTGATTTGCAGATTGATTTCATTAAGTCAATGAAAGTGATTTTGGAGAACTTCACAAGTGTCATGCAAAGCGCACCTGTGGTAGCAGTCTTGTTAAACGAAGGGGAAAATACTGATCAGGATGATGATACGAGTATTTCAGAAGATAATGATTTGTGGGCCAAAGAGTTAAGCAGCCTAGGAAAAACTGATGGAGTCCTCGGATATTTTTGTAAAAATTCCCTTTTTGTGATCAGATAGGAGAGTCAAGCATGAAATGAAAGATAGACATCGTATTGTGCTAGCGTATAGTTTCATCAGAAGAATCACAGTCAGGTCCTCAATCAACTTTGATTCAGTGTTCATTCAGAAAAGTACCTCCAGGTTGCAGTAATAAACCTAATATTTTTTCCTAGCATCAGATGAAATGCAACTTGTTCGGATAATTTCAATTTATTTTCTCAAGAGAGTGCCTTTGTTGGATCTTTCTGTCCCTATTTGCTATCCTAAATAAATTCATTCATTCCCCAATCATCCTTCACCAACAAGGACTCCCATAGTCGCATGGAGACAAGACCCATCACCAAGCACAGATGAGCACCACAGATACCATAGATAAACCATAAATGGAGCAAGAACATTTCAGATACTTGCCCAAGAAAGCTTAACAACTCCAATCAACTAGATAACTGCATCCAGCCCTCAGAGGCACATGAATCTTCACGTGTTCTTTCCTGATGATCACCTGCAGAGGTCAGAGCACCAGGAGGCACAAACTCAGTTATTGTGGAGTGAACAAGGAATTGTGCTCCTGTTGAAAATCAGGAAAATGGGGCGCCTGGGTGGCTCAGTTGATTAGGCGTCTGCCTTCGGCTCAGGTCATGATCCCAGGGTCCTGGGACTGAGCCCTGCATCAGGCTCCCCACACAGTGGGGGTCTGCTGCTCCCTCTCCCTGTGCCTGCCACTCATTTGCACACGCTCGCTCGCTCGCTCGCTCGCTCTCTGTCTCTCTCTCTAGCAAAAATAATTACATAAAATCATTTTAAAATTTTTTTTCAATGAAATCAGGAAAACATGTGGTAGCTGAGTATCTTCTGAGCTGGGATTGACGCTTCGTACTATTGGCCAAATGCGGCCTGCTCCTGCTTTTATAAAGTTTTGTTAGAACACAGCCACACTCGTTTGTTTACGCACTGTCTGGAGAAACGTTGACTCTTCCGCAGTAGAGTTGAATAGTTGTGACAGAGATCACATGACCCACAAAGTCTAAAATACTTACTACGTGGCCCTTCCCAGAAAGGGTTTTGCCAACCTTGATCCGTTGGAGCAGAGATGTGCTCACATCCTTTGAGTCTGTGTTTTAAGCTGCCACTTTTTTTTCTTTACGTCAAAAGATCATGGAAAGAGTTTCAGTGTCCGTAAGGGCTGGGTGGCTTGTAAGGGACCAACCCTTCCGGAGAGAACACTTATACACAAACTCTGGACAGAACATCAAAAACAACTCTCCAAAGGCAGCACCAGATGTAGTAGAGTGGGGGAGGCTCGGGTTCGTGTAGCTTTGTCCCCAGAGGGTGTGCTCTCGTCTCTGCTACACAGCACAGCTAGGACTCAGAAAGCCCTGGTTTTTAGCTTATGGTATTTGAGGGCAGAGTTCGATGCTGCTAGAGTTGCTGTGGGGAAGTCCCAGGAGAGATGGATCCAGCAGGGAAGGAAACTCCAAAATCTGCTTATAAATGCCCTCTGGCCTTCGCTTGACTCCCCACTGCAGGTGTATAGGGGAGACATCGAGGACCCCAACTGAAGAAAAACCGCTAGAGCAGCAGCAACACCGAGCGGAGAGACAGCTTGGGGCTTCCCCTGAAACTTCGGGAGGGCCAGGCTTTACCGGGAGAGACCATGCCCCAGAAGGACAAGCAGACCCAAGCAGGCCGACCCTCACCATGCATAAAGCCAACCTCAGGGTGATTGTCCAGGTTTGAACACTTCAGAGAAGATCATAGAAGCCAGATAGTTTAAATACACTCACAGACTTCAAAGAGAAGTAGTCTTACCAACTTCACTACACATGGGGACCCTCACACAGAAGGGAAACTAACGGTGGAACAAATTGAAATGCTAAAGCTGAAGACCCCGGGGCCCACAACGGGAAGCCCCTTGTGTGTCTGGCAGAACAGACCAGCCAGCTGGGGGAATGAAGAGTGGGGATCGTGAAGGGTCTCAGCACCGAGGGGACACATCCCTCAACCTGATGTGTGTGAGTAGAGGCCCGGAAGTTGTGAAGAGAGAGGGGAAACAAAAAGATACTTCAGGGGCGCCTGGGTGGCTCAGTGGGTTAAGCCGCTGCCTTAGGCTCAGGTCATGATCTCAAGGTCCTGGGATCGAGCCCCACATCAGGCCCTCTGCTCAGCGGGGAGCCTGCTTCCTCCTCTCTCTCTCTCTGCCTGCCTCTCTGCCTACTTGTGATCTCTCTCTGTCAAATAAATAAATAAAATCTTTAAAAAAAAAAAAAAGGTACTTCAGAAAATTTCCCAAATATGGTAAAACCGATCGCTTTACAAATCCGAGAAGTTCTAACCAATCTCTTAAGTACAAAGGAAAGCACACAGATCGCTGGAATCCAGAGCCAAAGAGGAAAACTGAAAGCAACAGAGAGAGCAGACACCCTGCACAGGCAACAGCAGGGCACGTGGTCTCCAGCCTCTCGCAGAGATGGCGGGCGCAGGCCCCGAAACAGTGGGACACGAGCCTCGTGAAAGTGCTTGAAAGCATAAAGATGTCAATCTGCCAGAATTGGCTTTCAAATACCAAGTCCAAGGAATGACCTTTTTGGAGGAACAAAAGCTGAGAGGGTGCAGCAGCAGCCCCAGGAAGTTTTTCAAGCCTAAGGGAAGCACCACCAGGCAGTCACTCAAATCCACAGGAAGAATAAGAACTGCTAGAAGTGATAAATAGGAAACTCTATCTTTTTTTCTTCTTTTTTTTTTTTTTTTTAAGATTGATTTTATTTATTTATTTATTTATTTATTTATTTATTTGACAGAGATCACGAGTAGGCAGAGAGGCAGGCAGAGAGGGAGCGGGAAACAGGCACCCTGCTGAGCAGAGAGCCTGATGCGGGGCTTGATCCCAGAACCCTGGGATTTTGACCTGATCGGAAGACAGAGGCTTTAACCCACTGAGCCACCCAGGCGCCCCTAACTTTTTTTCTTCTTAACTTACTTACTGGCTGTTAATGTAAAAATTATAACATTGGATTATATGGCTTACAATATATGCAGATTTTAAATATTTGACAGCAGCACAGAGGATGGTGGGGGGGAAATTAGGCTCTTACAGCATTGTGATATTTTATGTGATGTGGTACATTTTAAATTCTAAGTAGACAGTGAGAAAAATGTATATTATAGTTATAAGAGCAACCACTTAAAAATACCAGAAGGTATAGCTAAAAAGCTAGTGAGCAAATTAATATATTAAAGTTGGATACTAAAAAACAGTTGATGCAAAAGAGGAGGAGGAAAGGAAAAATAGATTTATTTTTTTTTTTTTTTTTCCTAAATGGCTCAGTCGGTTAAGCAGATATCTGCCTTTGGCTCAGGTCATGATCCCGGGGTCCTGGGATCAAGTCCCGCATGGGGCTCCCTGCTCGGCAGGGAGTCTGCTAATCCCTCTGCCTGCTGCCCCCCCCCCCCCGTGTTTGTCTCCCCTTGCTGCTTCTCTCTCTCTCTCTCATTCTTGTTCTATCTCAAATAAATAAAATCTTCTAAAAATATAAAAATAAACTAAATAGATGGAACAAATATAAAATAAACAGTGAAATGGTAAACCTTATAACTAGCACATAGTGGAGCCTGGTTTTTTATCCAGTCGGACAACTTCTGCCTTTTAAAAGCAGAATATTCATTTCCTTTACATTTAATGTACCTCCTCATCTAAGAGGATTACCTTCACTATTAAAACATAGCCTAAAAATAAGGGAATGGGAAAGGATATCCTATGCAGATCATAAGCAAATGGAAATTATTGCAGTTACATCAGTATCAACAAATCAGTATCAGTAAGGTAGACTTGAAGACAAGCGTGATTATCAGGAATAAAGAAAGCATGATAACACAGGCATGTTTGATAGTCTGTACTGATAGAAATATCTTATGTATTGGTAAGATGGTGTTTACATGGATATACATACACATTAGTCATTTTATCAAAACTTAAGATCTTTTATCTAACTTGATAAGCATGATAACACAGGCGTGTTTGATAGTCTGTACTGATAGAAATATTTTATGTATTGGTAGGATGGTGTTTACATGGATGTACATACACATAGTCATTTTATCAAAACTTAAGATCTTTTATCTAACTTAACCGACTGAGCCACCCAGGCACCCCAAGATCTTTTATCTAACTTAAGATCTTTGCATTTCTTTACATGAATTTTACCCTGAAAATTTAAATGCTAAAGAAAACCAAAAACCCAGCAACCTTGTAAAGGATGTTGTCAGTGTAATAACATCAAAAATGAAAACCAAAAATTATATATCTGATAAGGGCTTAATACCCAAAATAAACAAAGAACTTATAACTCTGCACCCAAAAAGCAACAACAAGAAATAATCTGATTTTTAAATAGGCAGAGGAACTGAAGAGACATTTTTCCAAAAAAGACATACAGATGGTTAACAGATATATGGAAAGATGCTGAACATCACCAGTCACTAGGAAAACACAAATCAAAACCACGAGGAAATATCACCTCCCACCTGTCAGAATGGCAAGTATCAAAAAGACAAAGAGGGGCGCATGGGTGGCTCATTCGGTTAGGCGTCCTACTCTCACTCCCAGCTCAGGGTTTGACCCTCAGGGTCATGAGTTCAAGACCCACACTGGGCTCCACGCTGGGTGTGGAGCCTACTTTAAAAAAAAGAAAAAAGACAAGAAACAGCAAGTGTTGGCGAGGATGCAGAGAAAAAGGAACCCTCTTGCACAGTTGGTGGGGATGTGAAATGGTCAGCCACTGTGGAAAACAGCATGGAAGTTCCTCAAGAAATGAAAAATAGAACTACTGTATGATCCAGTGATTAATTCCGCTGCTGGGTATTTACCCAGAGAAAATGGGAAACACTAATTCAGCATTATTTACAATAGCCAAGAATATGGAAGCTGCCCACGTGTCCATCAAACGATGAATGGATAAAGAGGTATGCTGTGTGTGTGTACAAAATGGAGTATTTCTCAGCCATTAAAAAAAAAAAAAAAATGAGATCTTGCTCTCCACAGCAGCATAGATGGAGCTAGAAGATATAATGCTGAGTGACAGAAGTCAGAGAAAGAAATACTGTATGATTTCACTCATATCTGCAATCAAGAAAGGGGGGGCAGAAACAGACCCATAGCTACAGAGAACAAAGTAGTGGTTGCCGGGAGGAAGGGGGTGGGGAGGTGGGCAAGAATGGGTAAAAGAGAGTGGGAGGTGCAGGCTCCCAGGTGCAGAGTGAACAAGTCACGAGGGTGGCAGGTGCAGCTCGAGGAATGGAGTCCGTGATGGTGACGAATGGGGGGGATTGGTAGCTCTATAGATCCCCATAGGGACCACAGCGTAGCACGTAGACCTGTCCAGTCACCATGTGGTACACTCGAAGCTAACATAAATCGTGTGTCCACTCTACGTAAAATGAATGGACGGAGTTTGAAGGAAGTGAAAGGGAAGCCGGTAGCGTCCCCGTTGTGCTCTCTGCGGCTCCCGCTCACCCTCCCGTGGAAGGCAGCCCAGAGTCTTCTCCAGCTAATAATGTTTCCTATGCCTCAGTGCTTTTTTGCTTACAGTCCTTAGTTTTGTTACTCTCTCTCCAACATAATATATTTTATTGGAAGTTATCTGGCTTTCATCCCAGTGGCAGTTTTCTCACAGAGAGTAGGAAAACTTCGCACGGGTGGACACCTGGTCTGGCATGTTAGTTTCACGTCACCTCATACTTAAACAGCTCTTACTTACTCACCAGCTCCTGCTACCTACAGTGCACCAGGCATCAGGCTCCAGAGCTAAAATGGTATATGCTAAGCAGACGTGCTCTCTTCCCTCCTGGAGTTTACAGTCATAATTTCACTCTTTTTCAAAACTTCATTTAACTTAAAAGTTGAGAAGCCAAAGGTTAAGCTCATTGGATAAGAAGTTGCAGAATCTATCACTCTGTGTGCAACTTGCATGGTGCCCCAGACGCCTCCCTCTGACCACAGTTCCTGCCTGTATTCGGGGGTCAGCCTCCGGAACAGAGAAGCAGGATGAGAGTGCAGGGCTATCTCATCAGCCACAGGGGTCGGGTTTCAAGCTGGCATTGCAGCCACCAAGCAGGATGCCCAGGATCGGCACTGACCGGGTAAAGAGCCGCCCATTTCCCACTGTCCATCTTGCGCTCATCAGGAGGTGTGGCCTGTTGACTGAGCCCGCATTATCCCTGTGCCTCCCTTCCAGTCCCTTCCCTCCCTGTCATCAGGTAGGGGGGGGGCGGTTTGTAGGAAGGGGCCACATGCACAGTGAAATTCATGGAAATGAAATGAGAGCTGTACCCACATTGGGGAGTTGCCACGTGTGCGGATATCAAACAAGCGAGTTACAAACTCATCCAAGTGGTGAATGTAAATGTGTCCTCATTTCGGTAGTACAATCAGCATTTAGATTACAGGCTTATCTTTACGGCACCCAAATGCAGCCACTTCTCTGGAGAACTATTTACAGCATTATTTTTATCTCCTTGATAGTTTGGGAAGCCAAAGTTTAAAGGACTATTGAACAAATGAATTCGGGAATTATAACACTGAGTTCAATTAAAAAGCCTTTTTAGCTGAAACAGTTGTTTATAGCCCCATATTTAATTCCTATAAAACTGTATTGTAAACCATCTTCTGAGAGACGGCGTTGCGGGAAGAGTTTCTTGCCCTTGGTAATTGCCGCTGCGTTGTGCCGTAGGCGCCGTGTCATCTGCTCAGGCTTAAGAGAAAGATTACCTTTCACGCAGGGCCACTGGGCTTAAAGTCTAGTGAGAAACATCTTTAACCCGCTTTCCCAATTTTGTTGTTTCTTTTTCCCCCTTCTCTGCAGTTTCGTGCCTTAGCACCAATGTACTATCGGGGCTCGGCTGCGGCCATCATTGTTTACGACATCACAAAAGAAGTAAGCCTTTCCGTTTGCCTTAGACTGTTTTGAAAGCTCCCTCTCGGCTGCTTCGGCCTCCGGTTGCTATTCCTGTTCTGTGTTCCAGGAGACATTCTCAACACTGAAGAACTGGGTGAAGGAGCTTCGGCAGCACGGCCCACCCAATATCGTCGTTGCTATTGCTGGGAATAAGTGTGATCTTATCGATGTCAGGTGCGTTACCAGACCGGGAGATGACAGTGCTGACAATGTGTTCCCTTTCTTCCTGAGCAATGTCCAGTATGAGAATCTTGCTTTTACTTTATCTCTAACATTGAAAAATTCCTTTTTGTTTAGTTGGAGTCCTAAAGTTTCAAACAAAAATTAAGAGTTCAGACACTTGGGGCTGATTAGATGGGAGGGGCACAGGTATGTGGTTTATGTGAACTGTGGTTACATCATACTTGACATTATAAGAGATGAGTGTAGCCCCCCAGTTCCCAGGACATCAGGGGCTTGAGTGGGGAAAACATACATTCTTTAAGGGAAACACATTCACGGGCCATTTCTCTGGGCCACTTCCATGATTCCCAGAGCAATGACTTGACTTCGGTGGGGAAAGAAAGCCTTGCCGTCCTGCAGTCGTTCCATCACACGGATGCGTTGCTAGTAGTGCTGAGTTCAGTTTGTGCTGAGAAGCCACAGAAGTGGTGTGGTTCTCAGGGCTTGGTCACTAGCTGTTCATGACATCCTTTGTCGTCATGAGTTCGGTTAATTACTGGGTAGGTGGGGATAACGTAAAGCTCTTGATGGGTAGAATTTCTGACTTGCGGTTGTTGCTTTCCAGAGAAGTCATGGAGAGAGATGCTAAGGACTATGCCGACTCCATCCATGCGATTTTTGTGGAGACCAGCGCGAAAAATGCGATAAACATAAATGAACTCTTTATAGAAATTAGTGAGTATCTCTGTGCCCTCTGGGTTTTCTCTTTGCCAAGCGCCTGCATGCAGAATTACAGAGCTGGGAGAACTCCCGCGGCACATCAAGCGGTCTGGTCTCTGCCATGTGTCCGCGGAATGAGTGGGAGACGTGGGAGAAGGGAGGAGCGGCGGTTGGGTCTCAGATTATGTCGTAATTGCTGGGGAGCTGCTGCCTGGACTGCAGCCCTGAAGAGTGTTGTTACCGAGCAAACAGCGCGCGGGGCCTCGAGGTCCTGGGAGCTGCCCACCTCTCCCTCGGTGTCTCTTTAAATGTGTCGCAGTCAGTCATCAAAAATGAACAAGACAATAAAGGGAAATGAAATGCAAATGTGACTTCACTGTAAGGAATCCCTCAAAAATGAACACCAGGCAAGGAGAAGGTAGGGCCTCCCTGGCCACCCTTCCCCCTTCCCTTTCCAGAAGTGGTACCATGATGCCGCTAGTTGCAAGGAGGCTGCCGCATCCCTTTGGGATTGTATCTGTGTTCAGATTATATCTGTGTTTATTCATTTCATTCAAATTCATCAAAATATTTATTGAGAACGGTTCCAGGCTCCAGGGAGACCGTGGTGAACTAGACAGGCGCAGCCCCATCTCCCGAAGCTTATGTTCTGCTGCAGGAGCCAGGCAGTGAGCACGGAAGCCAGTAAGATCCCTTCGAATGATGCACAGCGACACAAAAAACATAATATGGGATGAAGTGAAGGAGTGTCTGTAGGTGGTCAGGGAAGGCCTCTCGGAACAGGCAGCGTGGGAGCTGAGATCGGATAGAGCAGGCTCTGCAGAGATCTGGAGTTCATGCTGACCTGACGTAGCAGACTTCCAGGTGGAGAATGGAAGGAAGCCAACAGGGCATGGTGAACTTCCTGGGTGAGGTCAGAGGTGACCGAGAATGGAAGCTCACTTGGCCATCATGTAGAGGAGGGAGTGCAAAATCCAGCACCTCCCAGGGCCAGGCCGGGACAGGCCACCAGCACTGGGACATGGGAGCAGCAGAAGGCCCTGGTGATCCCAAAAGCTGGCACAGGTGGGTCCTGCTGCAGCAGGTGGGGTCACTGTGGAATGGAGGCTCCTAGTTGTCTAATTAATAACTGAGGTTACTTTTATCTCTTTGGATGATTTTAATTTGTTCAGAGATCTGGATTTTATGTAACGTCCCACTATTTAGACTTGGCCATTCAGATATTTTCAAAGCCCTTTGCAGGCCCACCAAGCCCCTCTGGCACCATAAGGGGCCACTGCCTGCTGGCCCACAGCTTCTCGTCCAGGCCCTTCCCTTCAGCATTTGAAGTCATGATGTCTGTTGTCTTCCTCGACTGTAAAGAACAGCCACCCAGGTGCAGTCTTGAAAGGCAGCATGAGGCCGAACCGGAATTTTTCAGTTCGAGCTAAAATATCTTAAGCGCATGGTGTTGTGAGTGTGCCAAACTTACTGCTGCTTCCTAAGTGACCTTTACTCCAGCAGTATTAGAAACAGGAAGGTGGCGAGTTATGCCAACAATGAAAATTCTTATATAAAAACTAGCGTGTACATACTCATTTTAACTGCGAAAAATAAAAAAAATATATATGTTCACAAAGATTAGAAAAATTTAGAGAGAAGTAAATTGAGTTTATTGTTTACGGGGGGTTGTAAAATTGCATTAGCACAGTGCCTGCCGTGCTAACTTTTTTTTTTTTTTTTTTTTTTAAAGATTTTATCTATTTATTTGACAGAGAGAGATCACAAGTAGGCAGAGAGGCAGGCAGAGAGAGAGAGAGAGGAGGAAGCAGGCCCCCTGCTGAGCAGAGAGCCCAATGCGGGGCTCGATCCCAGGACCCCGAGATCATGACCTGAGCCGAAGGCAGCGGCTTAACCCACTGAGCCACCCAGGCGCCCCCGTGCTAACTTTTTATTGAAGGGTAATATACATGCAGAAGGGTGCTTAGAACGATAAAACACAAGGAATTTCCACAGAGCCAACTCCTGCAGTTGGCGCTTAGATCCAGACCCAGACGTACCTCAGAAGCCTCCCAATGCCGTTCCAGTTCCTCCCTGTCCCCCTGCCCCCAAGGGAAGCACGGTCCTGATGGCTAGCTCTTCAGATTTGCTTTGCCTGTTTTTATACTTTATGGTTTTGGTTTTTTTTTTTTTAAACATACTGTCTGTCCTCTGCTGTCTGGCTTCTTTAGCTCTACAGTACATGTATTAGCTCTGTCCATATCGCCACATGACTCATCCTCATTACCGTGGTGTGTGCGTGAGAAGTGGGCCAGAATCTCCACTGTAGGTATGTCCTGTTCATAGCTCCGTGCGTAGCTGCTTGTAGTCCAGAGCTGTGGCGCCCAGTACCTCTGAGCGCTCACATCAGATCCGGTGTGCATGCTCTGCGGTCACATGTTTGGTCTATTTATACCCCAAAGAAGAGTCACTGAGTCACTGGGTGCACAGGTGTTCAGTAGGAGGTCTTCAAAGTGGTTTCATCAGGGGCACCTGGGGGGCTCAGTTCTTAAGCATCTGCTTTGGCTCAGGTCATAATCCCAGGGACCTGGGATCAAGACCCCACATCGGTCTCCCTGCTCAGCAGGAAGCCTGATTTTCCCTCTCCCACTCCCCCTGCTTGTGTTCCCTCTCTCGCTGTCTCTCTTTCTGTCAAATAAACCAATACATAAAATCTTACCCACAAAAACAAAGTGGGTACACCAGCAGACACTCACGATCATAAACTACATTTATGATCGACGGTTTTTAATAAAGTTGAGCCTCTTTCTGGGTATTTATTTTTATATGAAAATTCCTACATATCCTCTTTTGTGAACTTTTGCCTATTTTCCTTTTAGGCTGCCTGCCTTTTTCTTAATTGTGTGTATAGTTTCTTTTGGATACGAGTCCATCGTTGATTGTGTGTGTTGGAACGATCCACTGTGCAACTCGGGCTGCATTTGTGAGCCAGCTGTCTCTCAGAGCTGCAGCTCTTAGTCTCGATGTGATCCGGTTTATCCTCCTTTCCCTTCACAATTGGCACTTTCGGGCTCTCGGTTAAGAGGTCACGGTCTGTTCTGCAGGTCATCGAGGTGTCCTCTGCTTTCTTCCAAGATTACTGCAGCAGTGGCACTGTGATACCAGCTGGATTTCCATGATCTGTTTATTAGAAATATGTAACAAGAAGTTTCAGGAAAGCTTTTGTGTTTGTTTTTTTTTTAAAGAATTTTTATTTTTACTTGACGCAGAGAGAGCACAAGTAGGTGGAGTAGCAGGGAGAGGGAGAAACAGGCTCCCTGCTGACCAAGGAGCCCAATGTGGGGCTCAGTCCAGGATCCTGGGATCATGACCTGAGCCAAAGGCAGACACTTCACTGACTGAGCCACACAGGCTCCTTCTAAATAAATTCGCAGTTTATTCACGGTATCTACAGGTATTTGAAAAGTAGCTGTAGGACATTCTGGGGGATCATATGTAGACACATGCTGTGCACTACCCTCCTGGATTTACAGGCTGCCCCAACATGTTAGAGGCCCCAGGCTTGGTGGCCAAGGACCTAAGAACTGGCAGATTCCATCTCAGCCTTGGTAGTGCCACAGGACACATGTGTCCATTCATTCCTTGCTTTCAAAATACCTTAGTGCCTGGTACTGTGCTAGACAGCTACCAGAAACAGAGGACCTTTTCCCTCGAAGAGCTTGGGGTCTAACTCTAATTCTTAAGGTCTAGCTCTGTAGGCAAATAAGTAACGTGCTTCTGGCCTCTGGCCGAATTTAGTGTGGGAGGTATTGGAGAGATCTAGGAAGTGAGAGGGCATCTGGAAGGCCTTTGTGCTTGGACACAGCCCTTGCTTTATGGGCTGGGTAGGTGGATGGTGATTTGAGGTTTCTCCTGAAATTGACATTATGCTTCACGGAGCAGTAAAGTGAAACCTGTTCATTCTCATGCATTGTTGGTAGGAGAATAAAGTGGCACAGCCTCTTCAGAGAGCAGTTTGGCAGCATCTGTCAAACTCTAAATTGCATGTCCTTCTTGCATTTGTGCTAGAACACACTGGGAATATGGTGTATGTGCCAGATACACACCCAGGAGTAGAAGAGCGTGATCCAGTTCTTCCACTCCTGTTTATCTTACGCATCGGCTCCCAGAGATACTTTTTGCATTGTCGTTAATACCAGCGCGGTGTTGGAAGCCGACTGAACATCCGTCAACGTGAATGGTTCAGTAAATGACGGGACATCCGTGTAGCACAGCAGCATAGGGCTTTAGGAATAGCGCTGCAGTGGGAGAAGCCCCAGAGTGTGTTCAGTGGAAGCAGCAAGGTGGACGGCCGTGCACGTGTGTGTGCCTCTAGGGGCTTAGGGAGGGGCCGGCTACAGGTGTGTGTGTGTCCTGTACGCGTCTGTGCACACCTGTCTCTGGATGGTGGCTCTGCCCTAAGGCCAGGGGACAAGCATGTTCCAGTGGAATTTTGTTGACAAAAGTGCATGTACTCCCTACTCAGAATGTCTTCTTGATATGTAATTTCTTTTTATTTTTTTTAAGATTTTATTTATTTATTTGACAGAGAGAAATCACAAGTAGGCACAGCAGCAGGCAGAGAGAGAGGGGGAAGCAGGCTCCCCGCCAAGCAGAGAGCCCGATGCGGGGCTCGATTCCTGGACCCTGGGATCTGACCTGAGCCAAAGGCAGAGGCTTTCACCCACTGAGCCACCCAGGCGTCCCTGTAATTTCTTTTTATTTAAAAAATTTTTACTGCATGCAATGTGATATCCTAGTTCAGAGCCTTGACCAGAAGGGGGACATTAGTAGAAGAACTGACCTTGCCTGAGCAAAGTCGGGACCTCAGTGATGTGCCAGGGCAGAGTTCCTCATGTCCACGGACGTCCCATACAAGCACAAGATGCCGACATGCCGCATCGCAGCTCTCTGGTTATCTTCGCAACTTTTCTACAGATTGAAAATCCGTTCAGCTCTTTATTTTCGTGCAACCTTTCAAAGCGCATCTGCCCAGTTGTCGCATCAGAGAGTGAACAGATTTGGAAAGTTAAAGCTCTTTCCCACCTTCCTCCCCTCTCCATCCAGGTCGAAGAATTCCTTCTGCCGACGCCAACCCGCCATCTGGCGGCAAGGGCTTCAAGCTCCGGAGACAGCCATCCGAGCCCCAGCGGAGCTGCTGCTGACCGGGCCTCAGCCTCCCAGACTTGCTGATGAAGTAGGTGGTCCCGAAAGTTAACAGGAGGCCTGGGTTCCCTGCCGGCAGGCTCTGCCTCTCCGGTTTGGGTCTTCTTCATGCAAACAGGACTCGGAGAAATTGGCCAGTTCCGCTTCCTCTCTGGAGGCCATGGCACTAATGTTTCAGTGTGCAGACCTCCGGCCTGTCACGAGTCTGGTGTGCACCGGGACCACATCATGGGCTTTTGACCTTGCTGAAGAGGAACATGTAATTGTATGGACGGTAGGGTTAAATTGTTGAGTAGTTTTGTAATCAAGATTTTATGTAACATTTGTAAAGGGAAAATTAGCACTTTCGTGGTTCTTGAGGAAAAAAGACCTTGCAGAGATGGTAATTTCCTTGGTTTCCCGTTACCACTGTTAGAGGGAATCATATCATTTAAAATGTGGTTGGTGATTGTAAGTGGAGGGCTGGCAATCATTATTGGGAGCTGAACTGGATTATTTATAGGACTGAAGGAAACGACTCTGTCCCCACCATCTCTAAAGCACTTGTCATTGAATACTTTAGCCCCTGATACATAGAGTAAATTAACAATGGTAACAGCGGAGGCATAGCTCACCAGAGGTTTGCATTCCGACCTCGTCCTGTATGTGTCAAAAAAACACATTACTGGCCCCTTTTTAAATAAGCTCTCGTGATGAAGGTGGTGGTGGTGGCAAAGCTGCCTGGGAGAAATCGGGCTGCATACGTTTGAGCTGACTAGCAGTGGTTTAAAAAAGAGGAAGAAGAGAGAGAGTAAAGAAAGTGGTGTAAATGCTGTCAATTTTTTATTTAACCCAGATATTTTGGTGGAGAAAACAGTTATCTGTTGCTTAGCATATGTAAAGTTGTAGTCTATATTTATGAGACCATGGCTTAAAAATTATAAATTATGTAAATACATGAATAAATTCTATGTTTCACCCAACACTCCATTTAATCTTGCAGCCAGTGTCTTGGTATGCCCACCCACCTCTCAGCCTGTCCGCGGGGGGCTCTGCTGCACGTTTCTGTCGGGCGAGAGCACAGAGCACTTGGCTTACAGTCTTTAAAGAGGTCTCTGCCTCGCCTTGCACACGCTCCCGCATCCCATCTGGAAATCATAATAAAGACATATGCCACTTTGACAAGCCTGACTAGCCCTTCCTAGCCTGCGGGTAAAAGATGACGCTCCAAGTTCAAGTCATTTCACCTGGTCTTGGCAGTAAGTTTCTTGTAGCATTTACAGCGACCCCGGACGAGTGTTTCCACGAGCTCTCCTTGTTACCGATTCAGCTGATCTCTCCGTCTCCTTTATTCCCCTGCCTCTGTTAGTGGTTAACACTCTTTCCCTCAGGGAGCCTAATGAGGTTTTTAATATAATCTAAAAATAAAGCGCTGAAGTGAAGTTGGTGACAATTTGCTCCTGGTCTAATTTGGCGCCCTTCCAACCGGAGTGTTGTAAGGGAAGGAAATTTACAAGATTGAATAGGAAATGAAACAGCTTGAATTTCCAACTCAATTGTGTTTTCAGAGCTCTCGCAGACTGAAGAGTTGGAACTTTGAAAAACAATGGTTATTTCCCTATGCCCCCCACTTGAGATGGGTAGATTTTAATGGGAAAATTATAACTCAGATTAAGTAAAAAGCGATTCCCTTTTCCCTGGTGTATATCTTGAGCATTTGAAATTATTTATTCTCTTACTGAATTCGTATGGAAGGAATGTAGTTAGAGAAAATTCTAGCATCTTGTTGAAAATACAGGCAGACTCTGTGCCCTCCGCGTCTTGCTCCCCTTCCCACCATGACATGAGCAAGCGGTGAGAGAAAACACGCGGTTCTAAGGGTGGGCTCTCGACACCTGAAGGGGCTGCATCTCCTTTCCCATACATGCAGATGGGTCAGGGCATCTGGCCTCGGCCCTGGTGTGTCTCTCACATTCCCATTGCTGGGCCTCCATCTCCACGACAACAAACAAAATAAAAACAAAGGGAGCTTGGCTCATCACCGAGCAGGCGGTGCACGGGTGGCCCTTTCTGTCTTACTTCACCAAAAGACGACGCACATCTGTGACCTTCGCAGTTTTCCCACCAAACCTGTCAGCCACTGTCGAATGATTCCCTGTGATCTGGGCACCCGGGGAAGGCCGTGCGCTTCCGTGCCATGTCTTACTGGGGAGGCGTCAGCCTGCCTCTCACCGTGTCCCCACGGTCCCTGCATTCAGCCGAGAACGGGGCTGGCTCTTCGGGCCCTCCTTGGCTATTCTTTCTTCACGGCTTCTCACGCTCCGCCCCATTTGTAGAGAGGACTTCTGTTGGGTTCTGGCCAAGCATTGTAGTCCCAGAACGAGTGACAAGGTGGGTGGCTTGTGCACCGGTGCTGCCTTCCTGCGTTCTGGGGCCTCTTCTCGTGTGCCCTGGTTCTCATCAGACTGTCTCAGGAATCCACGAGACCCTCTGCTCACGCAGCGCTTCTCCCTGCGGGCGGCAGCAGCCCGTTGGCTCGGCCCCGTGTAACCCGTACCCCATGAAAACAGGGGAGCGCTTGCATTTGTTCGGTCCGCTTGTGTGACGCAGAGCTGGAGGTTAAAGGCAGAGCCAGTGTTTTATTTTGAACATGCTTTGGATTAATAACCTGACCAAGCAGTGGTCTAATACACATTTCATACGTTCTCAAGTTACTCCTTATGGGAAAAAGCTAGATTTCAGAGGAATTGGGACATAGCCCATCTAAAAAATCTTTTTGGTTCCCTTCTGACAAAGGGCCATTTTGAAAAAACTTTGAGGACTGAAAAGAGAAAAATCATTAATTAGCTGCGAGTGTGTATTGATTCCTCTCAGAGAAATTGAAGTGAGCTCTTAGCAGGTGCCCAGTCCTAGGAACCATCCGTCTCCAGAACTCTCCCTTCACACAAGTGTTTCTCCGATTCTGTGATAACTAATTAACCATCATTTGGTGATTAAAAGAACATAAAGTAAGAGTATGATTAAGTGTCCTTCATTTTAAACTCTCTTTAAGAAGTGATTAGGGAGAAGTACCTATCGCAAGCCCTTCTGGTTCCAAATGAAACCTCCATCACCTGCTTTTCAGCCACAGGCAGGCTAAGTACTTCGCAGAGCAGTTGAAAGGGTTGGTTCCTTTAAAATAACACACTTGCTATTGCCTATTTGTGATTTTGGTTGAAGCGGATGCCTCCAGTATCTGAAGGTTGAAGCCTTTTGTATTTGAGGCCTGACCTCCTCCCTGGAGTGGGCTGTTGCCCTTCTCAAGGCAATCATTTTTCATTTTTTTTTAAGTATATAAAAAAGGAAGGAAGGCCACCTTTAAGTCTTGTATTTTTTGTTTTGTTTTATTTTCCCTCAAGAAGGAAAACAGGTCTAGGAGACCTTCTAAATTAAACTCTGGGAGCTAGAGTCATGAAAATGTCCTTTGGAGAATGGCTCCATGGCTTTCCTGGAGATGTCAAACCAGAGTCTCTGTACCTCCTCGGCCGTGTGTCACAATGGACAGGTTCGACTCCGATCACGGTGCACTGATTGGCATGTCGGCCCTGGGGCTTAAAAAGGCGCTTGTTCACCGTTAGATGCGTCCTTTCTATCCTGTGGGTGACTTGCAAAAGAGGTTATATAAATGGATACAAGCATTTTTTTTCTACTCGTTTTTTTCAGAACACACTGAGAACATGAGTCATGGTCCCATGGTTGTATAAGATGGAGGTGCAAAGTGTATTACATATGACAGCCAAGCCCCTACACATTCAGATGTCTTTGCAGGAACCTGTCTGTAAAAGTAATGAGGGAATCCTTTAGCCCCTCAAATCTGACACTTACTGGGTACCAGCGTCAGAACACCAGGGCATTGAGGGGAGGGGGACAGCCCCCACGCTCAAGCTGGCTCTCTTCTCTAAACTCCGCAGTCTGTACATGTTCTTCCTGACCCTATAATGAAAGCTGAAGACCACGATAAGCTAGATGGTGTGAACCCGTGGAAAAATCTTCCTTGTTTAAATTTGTTGTAAAGGAACTGGCAGCCTGACTTCGGTTTACTGTTTGACTTGCAGAGAGAGTCTGCCTCATGGCGGTTAAAGTATTTTAAAAAAGGGAGAAGTGGAATGTACTTGTAAGGATCAAGCTATCACTATCTACCTGCCTTCAGTTAGCTTGGCGCATGAAAAGTTCAACGATTCAAGGTGATGTTTAGGAGACTTACCTTAACTCTACAGCACGGTCATTAAAAAAAAAAAAAAAACAGTCCAAGTAACAGATGTGTCCAGGAGATACACCTTATATGCATAGTTTTAGAAAAGGGAGTTCCAGGGGATTTCTAGCCTACGCGTGGAAAAAACGACCTCTGCCAATTTCTCTTGACAGCAGAGTTACTTGTCTTGACTTCCAGTAATAGAAATCCAGGCAATTTGATTATCTGATTTGCAAGAAACATTAATGGAATTCTGGGGCATTTGTCCTGTTCTATGTGCAAATGAAAATCTAAAAAATATTAGAAGGGTATTACATTTTTCAGGAGCCTCCACTTTTTCAATCTAAGAATGATAAGAGAGACCTGGCGTGATGAAGTTTCATTAGACATAACGAAGAAAGTGAATAAATAAAACCAAGAATCCCCATATTTCTTGGTTTGTCCTTCAGGATGCTCTGAATATATAGCAAAATGATTTACTTTCCAAATCTAGAAGGACTTCCAGTAGCATAGATCAACTTTAATTTGATGGTCTGCACCATCAGAAATAACTAATATCTGTGTTCTCGCCTTTTAGAGTATAATCAATTATAGATGCTAGAATATTTTTGGCTTCAAAACAAAAGGACTCAGAAGTTTAATAAAAATAAAAATTTTAAGCCTTCCATCTTCTCCTCTTATCACATTGAACATTTTAGATAGTAAGCCGAGGACGTGTCATCCGTAGATACTGGAATTAAAACCATGGAGTCTTAACAAATTTAAGGGAAAAACTATTTAATTTATTACAAGCTCATTTTCAAATCTGTGTGGTGCCCAATACCTCATCAAAGCGCTTCGTAAATGAAGCAGACCAAATTCTGGATAGCTTTTCATGAACAGGAATTCAAGTGCCCAGAATTCAGCTAATAAATGGGAAACCCTAAGACAGTAATGATTTTTTGAAAAACCCTTCTTTAATTGGTATTTTTAAACTGCAGTTTCTTAATGTTCTTCTAAGTCACGCAACAGAAACAAAACATGCTGGTTTTGATGCCACTTCTAGATTCAGAAACGTTTCACCGTTTCTGGAAGCAGATTGTTAAATGCAGTACTGGGAAAGAGATCATCTTCGGTACAGCATATCGCACGGAAGGCCAATAGTCTTTACGCAGAACTGAAATTGCCCAGGAAACTCCCAAGACCTCTTAAGTCAGGGTGTAGAGAATGGAGCGGGACTGCACCTTGGGGCCTCGTTCTCACATCGTTTTTCCTTTACCAATTTTTTCATCAAATTTGTGCTTGAGTAGTGAGTTGTACCCACCCTGGAAAATGTTGAAAGCAAGGCTGAAGTTTGTGTACCTCTGCTGACTTCGCGTGTGAGGTTATTACAGTTTATGGAACTTTTTCTTAATAGGGGTCATGCACGTGATGTCAGGGAGACTGGTCGGTTCAGTGCGGGTGGAGGGAATTATCGGCAGCTGGCTCGTCAGAGCAACTGATTGGTGGCTCTATTTTTAAACCATTTGTTGTCTTGTGTAGACAGAGCTGTATTGGCCTGGAAAAGATTTTTCTTTTTTTACTCTCATCCAGCTCAGTCTTTGCATCATTTCACCTTCTGAGTCATTCACATCATTGTCAAACATGCCTCTGACCTTCTTAAGAATTGATGTTTTGCCTTCTCTGTGATCGAAGCACACTCCTTGCCTTATTTCTCTCATTTTGCGGCAGGCTCTCCCTTAAAGACGCACGGCACTAGCCACCTCCTCAGTGCATGTGACATGCCTTTCCGGGCTCCTTCCATGGTGGCGGCAGTGGGCTCCGGTCCCCCAGGACCGGCCAGTGCCGAGCGCCATGGGCAGACGCAAAGGCTGGATTTGGGTGAGGAGCTCCCGTCTTTCCAGAGAGGGAGCGGGCTGCACTGGCCGCCAGTGGCAACAGGACTGAGTGACAAAATGGGCTTTCGAGTCGGTGATGAGGTGCTCTAAGTGTCAGAACACTGCTTAGTCTGTAACAGAGCACCTGGTAAAAGGACATAAAGATACAAACCTGAAGTCTTAAAGAGAAACAGCTGCGGAGATGAGCCTAGACCTTTAAAAATAAGTAAATGCAAGCAAAGCTGTCTTACCAGCAACTCTCACTTCTTCTAAGAATGTCATGCCTTTTCAGACCCGATACAAGGAGTAAGATACTTGTGCCTTTTTATAATAGCATCTGTTATGGGGAAGGGGGCCCGTTAAGTTGCTTACCGTTTAGGCTGCTCTGTAGCACTGTAGACAGCCCAACTGACGGCCGTTGCTTCGCTGCACGGGACGTGTCGCCGGACCCCCTGCGAAGGTTGCTGTCGTGGGGCTGGCCAGGTGCGTGCGCCTGTCAAGGACTTTCCTTTTGCAGTCTTTACCTTGGGCTGGACCTAAGTCTACATGTAAACTGTACGATGTCTACTGTCTGTAGATGCTGACAAAAGAAAACGAGATCTTTTGATTTTTGTTACCAGACTTTTCTTTTTATACTTCGGCTGGTAGTGGGTCATTTGCAGACGGTGGGAGATTTGGCATACTTTTAAACTCGTTTTAGCTTGAATATTCTCTGATGAACTTCTTTGGAGCATTCATGTGCTGAATCACTACAAAATTTGTTGTATTGTAAGAAGGGTGTAAACATTTTGTTAATAAAATGCTATGTTTACAAATACATGTATTTGCCTTTCAAGCAGTTTGGTTTCTCTTTGTGGTAGGGTTTGTCCCGTGCTTTTCTCAACCAAATACTCTGAAGTAACTGTAAAACTATTTCTGAAAATGGAAATGCCCAAACGTCGATAGCCATGGTGTCTGGTGAGCAGCGAGGTGTTTGTGTCTCTGCTCCGGCCTCACGGCTTCCTGCCTCTCCATCTCCGAGTCCTTCTTAGTTAAGGTGCAGGAGGGGCTGGACGGAGGCCCGTGGAGCCTGCAGTGAGCACCTGCTAAGTGCAGGACTGCATCCCGCCCTCACCCATCATCGGTGGGGTCTCGTCCAAGGTGCTGGCATTTCCACTCCAGCGCTGACTCGAACCCTGGACTCCCCCAGCGCCTCCCATCACCCGCAGAAGCACAGCTCCCCATGCCCATTGGCTCTTCGACACCTGCCTTACAGAGTAGCATGGTCTGTACGCGGTGACGTCTCGAGAGAGCTGCCGTATTCGGGTGCCAGAGAGGGCAGAGAGGACTAGAGACGGGCAGACCCGGGTTGGAGTCCCAGCTAGCCCCTTTCTAGGCTGTGTGGCTCTAGAGAAAGCTCTTGACCTCTCTGAGTTCCATTCCCTTCCTCTACAAAACAGGGAGGTAACACTTGGGAAAAACACTGATGCACCCGGCATTCAGCACAACATTCACAGACAGGAAGCACTCGTGTCTAATTTCTTTTTCTTTTTTTTTTTTTTTTTTTTTCAAGAGAGAGAGCAAGCGGTGGGTTCGGGTTAGAGAATCCCAAGCAGACTCCACACTCACCATGGAGCCGGATGCAGGGCTCAATCTCAACCGTGAGATCATGACTAAGCCAAAATCAAGAGTTGATTGTTTACCTGAGGGAGCCACCCAGGCGTCCCTCACCTATAATTGCTTTCACAGGCCATCTCCCTGACCATCTTTATCTGATTAGGTTTTTAAAACTATTTGTCATTAACGTGGTGTTTTTTGCTTTTTTTTTTTTTTGTCCTAAGGTATAACATTTATGGAGAATGCCATAAATAACGGTGTACACCTCATAAATTTTCAAAAGGAGACACCCTTATAGCCACTCCTCAGGTGGCAAGAAGACATCATCCATGGCCCAGAGGCCCACCTGGCGCCTCCTTCCAGTCCTATCCTGTTTTCTAACATCACAGCTCAGTTTCGCCCGGGTCTGAACCTCACATTCACACCCTGTGGTTGAGTCTGGCTTCTTGCATTCAGCATGGCGTACAGGACTCACGTTCGTTCCCATCCGTACAGGATTCTGCCGTGTGGAGAGGGTACCGTTGATTTATCCATCCTGCCCTTGTAGGCACTGGATTTTTGCTGTTACGACCGTACTGTACTGCCACAGACCTGCTCACATGTCTCTGGTGCCCTGTGCAGGTTTCAACTAGACATACACGTGGGGAACGATTGGGTCATGGGAGAGAAATGTATTTGTGGCTCTGTTTATTTTTCCTTTAGTGGATATGGTTTTCTAAAGTAGCACACCACTGACTGTGTGAGAAAATTCCAGGTGCCCAGCATCTCAGCCATCCTGGCAGGTGGGTAGCAGGGTCTGGCCGCGGCATTTGGATTTCCCTCTTCACTATATGCTTTGTAGGGCTTTTTAAATTGTTACTAAAAGGGAGTATACTTTTTAACACCTACCGCCCAGTATGTGAGACAACACGTCCCCCCACAGTAGGAGCTGCACGTGGGGGACGATGGAGGAGGATGCCGCGCGTGGAGATCCACACGTCCACGGTCACTCTCAGCTCCTCCGCCTGGCTCGGTGATAAGACAGAGCAGGAAAGGCCCTGTCTAAAGTTGAAGGGTGAACCGAAAACTGGGGAAAATGATCGCTATATATATAAAAGAACGGATTACTGTCTTTAGTCTATTAACAGTGCCCACAAAGCCAAAAGAACAACCCTCAAAAACATCACCCCCACCACACAAACACACACACACACACACACACACACATACACACACACATACACACACGTCCCATACAAGAATTACTAAGTCAACAAGAATAGCACTGCAGCCTTGTTTAGAACTTCTGGAGAAAGAACATAAAAGAAGCAAACTTTCACATACAAATTAGTGGAGAGTTGCCCAATATATAATTGAATGGGGGAAAAAAAGATACCGAGTTTGTGTGTGGAATCTGACTATTTACATAAAACTTACGCACACTCATGTACCTTTGCAATGTGTGCATGCTTCTAAAATCCGGAAAAATATCTAAAATTAAAAAAATAACAGGGGCGCCTGGGTGGCTCAGTGGCTAAAGCCTCTGCCTTCGGCTCAGGTCATGATCCCAGGGTCCTGGGATCGAGCCCCACATCAGGCTCTCTGCTCGGCAGGGAGCCTGCCTCCTCCTCCTCTCTCTGCCTGCCTCTCTGCCTACTTGTGATCTGTCTGTCAAATAAATAAAAATCTTTAAAAAAAAAAAAAAAAAAAGATTTTAAATAAATAAATAACAGCTCCAAGCTGTTAGCAGTCATTATCTCCGAGGAGAAAGGCTCGTATGACAAATGCTACCTTTCAATCGCTTTTTGGTTTATATATACTTTCATGCTTTTTTACATTATTTTACTGTGCATATGAATGGGTTTTTTCTTATTAAAAATGAACGGGAACCGGGCTGGCTCAGTCGGTAGAGCCTGCTGCTCTTGATCTCAGGGTCGTGAGTTCAAGCCCAGTGTTGGGTGGAGAGTATATTTATAACGACAACACCAAAATTGAAAATAAACAAAAATTCAGGAATTCCCGCACCCTAATCCCCTCTCAGATCCTTAATGGGAACTGGCTGAATAGATAGACAGAAGTAACATTCGTCTTAGTTCTCCTTTTTAGAACACACCTCCCCTTCGAACCCTCGTACACTGTTGGTGGGAATGCAGACTGGTACAGCATCTCAGGAACACAGTATGGAGGGTCCCCAGAAAGTTAAAAGTAGAGCTACCCTACGGGCAGAGGCACTACTCCGTGTTTACCCAAAATACAAACATACTAATTTGAAAGGATACATGCACCCGATGTTCCTTGCAGCATTACCCACAACAGCAAGATGATGGGAACAGCCCATCATCAGTTGGGCTCCAACAGTTGATGAATAGATGCGAAGATGTGGTATAAATACACAGAGGAACATGACTCAGCCATGAAAAGAATGAAATGTTGCCATTTGTAACAACACGGATGGAGCTAGAGAGTATAAGGCCTGGTGAAATAAGAGACCAGCACACCATAGGATTCCACGCCTCTGTGGAACTGAAGCAAATGAGCAAAGGGGAAAAAAAGGAAAACCAAGAAACAGACTTTTTTTTAACTTTTTTATTTTATTTTTATCATTTCTTTGACAGCTCACAAGGAGGCAGAGAGGTAGGCGGGAAGCAGGTTCCCTGCTGAGCAGGGAGCCCAATGGCAGGGTCCAATCCCAGGACCCTGAGATCATGACCTGAGCCGAAGGCAGAGGCTTAACCCACTGAGCGACCCAGGCGCCCCGAAACAGACTCTTAACTATAGAGAACACACTGAAGGTTCGCAGAGGGGATGGGGGAAATGAGGTGGGGATGAAGGCAAGCACTTGTGACGAGCCTGGGTGAGCGATGGAAGGGCTGAATCTCTAGACACCTGATACTAAGGCCGTGGGCTAACAAACTGGGATTTAAATAAGAACTTCAACACACACACACACACACCCCTCCCCTTCAGTGTGGTCAGTAAAAAACTTAGAGCCACATTCGGAGCAAGTATGTAGAACTTCACACATTTTTTAATTTTGATATGTGATATAAATCTTTTCAAGCTGCCCTAAATCCTCTTAGAGGGGATATAAATAAACATACGTTAAGAAGAAGAATATTAGTCTATAGCTTGTCAAATAGTACTGTTGGGAAAGCCAATCTCATTCGTAGATGCCAAGAAAAAGAGAATGACTCTATGCCAAACAGGAAGAAACCAATTAGCACGCCCCCGAAACAAACAGCGATGTTTCAAATGCATACACAAAACAAATTTGCTTTATTTTTCCACAAGCAACTGGCCTCCTGCCTTGGAGCATAGAAGAACCAAATCCTGGATGGGGGTTTCTAAGCAACCTTAATGTTTATTGCAGACTTTTTTTTTTTCCATTAAAAGTTAAAAACTAGGTTGCTTCTAAGGTGGTGAATTATAGATTAAAACACAAAGCTTTTTGATATTTCCAGTTGTTTGACATATTAATACTAGGCACAAACATGATTCTCTACTGAAAACATCAGTGTTGGTTGGGAAGTCAGGCATCTCAGCTTTCTAGAATTTACCCTTCCAGGGGAGTCAGATGATCGCTTCCCTTTATAACCTCTGCAAGGGACCACTGCTGGAAAGGAAAACAGATTTGAGCTAAAACCTCGTCAGAATGAATCACCTTGTTAATCACGATTTTAACCTGACCTCTGGCCACTTCAATTTTTTGTCTTCAGTGCATTCTTTCAGCAACTTCCGGGAAACAAAGTAAGCCTGCAAAGATCACCTTTTTAAAGTTGACATAATCCCAAATACCACTGTGAAAGGAGTAGGAAACCAGACAAGAGGACCAGAATTCTCATTAGTACTCAGCAGCGAATGTTACCTTCAGGCCTCTGTTAAAATAAAATAGATTGAAAACATAATGAGACTATTAGGTCTCCGTTCCATTAGAGACAGGGAATTTTTAAGAAGAAAATTGTAGGGCTGTGAACATAAATGGGAGGTTAATGTGCAGTCCGGGGGCACTAGAAGCCACGCAGTGGTATACCATCATCAACGTTCCCATTTCAATCCGTGGCTCTGGCAACAGGGTCAAGTGTCTTCTTTGCATATAAATGAGAACATATCATAGTTTGAGCAGATACTACAGCAGGGACCTGAGGTTCTTTATCAGCGGAGTCAGACCTGCGGTCTGATTCGGTCAGTTATTACCGTCTGGCCCTCCAAATCATAAAATATCCCACCAAGCCTGTTTTGCTTGAATTCATTTCTCTACTTCCTATTTCCAACGTGATAGCCTTATGTTAAAGAAGTAGGATCCCTGTGGGCTTTCTTGCCCTGCTCTTAAATTACTTCTCCCAAAACAAATCTTCTGAATGTAATGAGAGATAGGAACATGGGTGGCCAAGTGGCAGCTTTAATAAACGGCCTGTTAACAGCCTTGCGGGTGCTGAAGTTTTGAAGCCTCTTAGCGTCCGTATAAGGAGATGATCATTGAGTAGATCAGATTACTGCCCCCTCCTCCCCAACACAGCCACCTTGAACGGAAGAAGAAGAATCTCGCCAGCCTGGAAAAGCTCTTTGGCCTGATCTAGATTAAAATGATGTACAGATTTACATGATCCAGAGAGCTTGATAGAGCATTTCAAGAGGTAGGATAAAATGGCATTTACTTGGAAAATGGACTCTGTGATGAATGACTCAGGGCTCCCGTTTCAAAGAGGGCTCCAAGGCCAGCCAGAAGACACTGAGTATTTTGCTGACTCAGGCCCTGTGCTGAAGCTTTGGCTGCCTCCTCTGGGAGTCGGAGTGTGATTTTATTTGCAAAACAGTAACGATGCATCTTCTCGGGGAGACTGCAAATAGCTAACAATGGCAAACAGTCAAGCCGCATAAGCCAGTATTACTGATCGCACCAATAATGGACGTATAAATTGCATGACTAGTCCTAGCATCCGACTGTCTGTTACCAAACCACAGACATTCAGTGCCTGCTTTTTTTTTTTTTTTTAACCACAAATTCATCAGGGACTTCTTTATTGTTTCTCTAATACCTCCTAAAACACAGAAAAATGTGTCTTTACTTTTCATAATGCTGGAGTTAAACACACACACACATACACACACACACACACACACACACATACGCCCATGCGTACATACACGAACGCAAAGTGAAGAAAATACAAGTGACTTCAATTGCAAAGTAAAAGGAGAGAAAGACACAAGATGGCTTGTGGCCCCAGCTGCAAGAGAACAGCGCCGATCCCAGAGGGCTGAGCAGGAGGAAGGCGAGGCCGAGGGCCTGGAGCAACGGCAAGGGAGAGGGCCCTGGCAGCTGATGAGTGGGCATCTGGAAATAGCGTCATGGGCACCACAGCTGACACTTGTCACCCCCTCCCCAGGGAGCCGCCTCCAGGGGCTGACCCAGCATCATTTACTATCCAGATGAAATGTTAAGACTCTGGCCACGGGAAAGCCCTACCTCTCAGCTCGGAGGGATAAATCAATGGGAACTCGGGCCGGCTGTCACACACTGTGCATTATCACAGCCCAAATCCCTGAGGACCCCAGTAGAGAATTCGTGGGCTGAGAGGGTTCTTTGGCGACACCTTTCCCATAGGGGTCCTAACAGGAGGTCTTTACTACGCGGTCCCTTTTCTAATGGCTAAAGTTAAGAATTGGTTACCGTTGTCTAGTAACACTGAAAGATTCGGGGAGAGGGGACAGTGTCCCACAAATCAGTGATGAAGAACGAGTTTGGGGGAGTGTTTTAAATAATCTCCATGCCCAACGTGGTGCTGAAACTCACCCTGAAATCGAGAGTCTTGTGCTCCACCCACTGAGCCAGGCAGGGACCCCAACAGTGAGTTCATAAGGCCTTGTTTCAGGGATGTGAGGCGGCGGGTGCGGGCGACACAGGGATTTTCATATGTGATGAGCTAATTTCCTCCCTAAGTACCAAGGGACACAAAACCTGCCCAGCCATGTCCTCCGTCCCCAGGAACACAGCCGCTCATGAGCTCACACACCCCGCAAGCCCCACAGGTGTCCCACCGGAGACCCAGGGAGCTCTTTGAAATGCGCCCCGTGTTAATAGCGAGTATCTTGTAAAGGGCTGACCATGTGCTAACCACATGGCGTTAAGAACCTCACCTGTATTTGCTCACGGAATCCCCCCCAAACCTAGGAGGCAGAAACTGTCCCTATTCCTTGCCTTACACAAGGGGGGCAGACACAGGCGGCCAGAAGGAGAACCCAGGTCCTGGCGCCCGGGCTGGCGCGCTCTCCTGCCCGGTGCAGTCTTGCAGCACATCCCACCAGGCTGCTTGTGACCACCATGGCTCGAGACAAGAAACGAGACCCATCCGTGAGCTTTCCTTTTTTTTTTTTTTTTTTAAGGTTTTTTTCTAAATTTATTTACTTGCCCCAGAGAGAGAGCACAAGTAAGCAGGGCAACAGACGGAGACGGAGAAACAGGCTCCCCCTTGAGCAGGGAGCCCGATGCGGGGCTTGATCCCAGGACCCTGGGATCATGACCTGAGCCGAAGGCAGAGGCTTTAATCCACTGAGCCACCCAGGCGCCCCGTCCATGATCTTTCTGAGCCCCAACAGGAGCAAGACCATTGTCTAAACCTAAGTGAGTCAAATAGTTCTGGCTGCGACTGTGCCGGGAAAAACTGTCGGCCATCTCCGGTCGGCCAGGCCTAGCACCCACCTGATTGTAGAAACAGCTGTCCTGCACCCAAACCCAGAGCCAAGCCCCACTTCCTCCAACCCCCCAATCAGCTCCTGCAGCTACAGGACTGCTCATCTCCCCTCTCCTTCAATGGCAGGTGTGTCCATGGGGGCTTTGGCTGGAGGACATTGCCCACAGCTTAGTAGCTTCTGGTAAACCACAGAGCTGCTGGGGCTGGTTGGGAGGAGGCACCAGGGCTCTGGGCACCAAGGAGCAGCAGGTCTTTCCCAGAGGGAAATGACGGGCCTTTGCAAAGATCTGGATTCCATGGGATCCCATGCACTGCTTGACACATGCCTGGTTTTGTCTTTCCTTCACATGGAAATGCAAAGTTGTAACTGTCACTCGAGAATCCATACCCCTAAGCATCCCTGGGAGAGGAGCACAGGCGAGTGGAGCCGGACTCGAAACACCTCCCCCTCCTCCCTCTCTCCGCCTACCTTCCTCTCTCCTCCCCACCTCCGTCTTCTCTCTCCCCCCTCTCCTCTGCCTCTTCCTGCGCCTCCCTTCCCTCCCTCCCTCCCTCCCCATTCCTCTCCCCCCACCCCATCCCTCTCTCTCCCCCCCTTTTCCTCTCTCCTCTTCCCGCCTCCTCCCACCCCTCCCCACTCTATCCCTCTCTCTCTGACCCTCCCCCTCCCTCTCTCTCCATCCCCCCTTCCTCTGCTCCCTCCATTTTGCTCTCTGTGTCTCCCCCTCCCTCCTTCTCCCTCTCCCCCTCCCCCTCCGTCCCCCCTTCCCTCTGTTCCTCAGCCCCGAGCCCCCTGCCCCGGAATGACTGTTCCACTTCTGTGCTGGGGGCAAGGCATTCAGGGGATCCTTCCTTCTCCGACACTGCCAGCCAGGCTGGGAGGGCCCTGGGTCCGCAGGGGGTGGCGGGGAGGGGCGCTTGGCACTGCAGTCACAGAACAAAGCTGCATTCTTACTCAGATCAATGAAAGCAGCAACATTTTCTAAGGCCTTCCTGTTGCCTATAGGTAGGTGAAGAAAGATAAATGTCTATACCTGTATCTACAGATTTTTTTTTACATGCTATTGTCATTTATTTGGGGTGACTCGGGAGAGGCAAACAGAGATGATGGGAAGTGTAACACTCCCTGCGCTGGTCACTGTCTGGAGGGGCCACTGGAGACTCCATCTTGCTTTGCTTTGTCTCCCGTCTGGACAGAGCAGGAGGGTCCCAGCGCCTAGCCCCTGCGCCCCTCCGAGAACGAAGGCCACGCGGTGGGCAATCACCAGGGCTTGAGGAAAAAAGAGAGCTATGCAAATTTTACATACACACGAACACACAGACACACATGGATGCGTTTCCTGTTCCCCCAACCCCCAACACACTGGAAATAATCTGTGGGGACCCTATAAACCCTTCCCACAATAAGACCACGCCGACTCCCTGCCTCATCAAACATTTATCACGTAGCTCTTCTGCCTCCCACTGCCCTGGGGGAACAATGAGGTAAATATGCCTTCCTCACCCGTGAGGAGCATGGAATCTAATTATCTTCTAGAGATCCTTTGGGGATCTGCTTAATAAATCAATACAAATGATTTGTAATTAGAATATCAATTATTTGTATGCAAATGTGGCCTTCTGGGTGCTCGGGGACAAGTCCTAAGGATTAAAAAAGACTCTCTTCCCCATCCCCCCTCGAATTCTTAATTACATTATTTCGTTCATTCATCAAACATTTATTGAGCACCTTTTACGTGCAGAAGCCGAGACGGGGACCAAGAACCCACCCTCAGTTGCTCACAGGAAGAAGTGAAGAACCAAGGGAGAGCTTGCTTCTTGCGGGGGGGGGGGGGGGGGCGGAGAGAAGGGGGAACGCAATGATCTTCCTCTGCCCCCAAACCTCTCAGCATCCAGCTCGTTCATGGAGACCCTCAACTGAGCAGGCTGCTGCTCCCAAGTACTCGAACCTGAGACTGGAGGGGCACGGTCCTGGGGGGAGGGTCAGGCCCCCCCCCCCCCCCGACTGCAACCCCCTCCCCCATCTGCAGAGATGTGGGGCGGCTCTGACTCGGGGACCTCCCCAGCCTCCACCGAGGCCAGTGCTGAGCTTCCAGGTCTGCACGGGTTTCAACAAATCCTGTGCACAAGCCGGCCCTGACACGTCAATGCCTTGTGGCCGCAGATCGTCATTCATTCATTCCATTCATTTCCTCACCAGTTCCTCTGTTGATTGCGGGGCTCCACGGCCCTGCCAAGCGCTGGAGGTAGGACGTCAAATCAGAAATGCATCCTCCTCGTGGGAGACAGACCACAGAAGGAGGGGAAAGTGTGGCTGCCATAGGAGCTGGGTTCGGAGAGCCCTGTGGGGGATACCCTTGGGACCAGCACCCAGGACAATCCACACCCACCCTCTGTTACCTTTTCCCACTCCATCGCCCTGCCTGCCTGTTTTTCTTCAGACGACTCCCTTCCCAAGGTTCATTTTCACTTGAGTACGTCTGTCTCTTGTGCCTAACCATCTGAGAGAGGGCTCCCCACATCTCCAGCACCTGGCAAGATGCCCAATATGCAGGTGTATGCAAGAAGTTGTGTGATGATCATGACAATATCCAGGCTGCCATGGGAAGTCCAGTGCCGGAAAGGACAGCGAGTGCAAAGGGCCTGTGGCAGAGACCACTGGGAATCCTGAGCTTGACCTCACTCCTGCATCAGGGCCCCTGGTTGTGAGAAGTGTGCCTCTCTCCCACCACCCTGCTCCCCTTCATTGAAGCCCTCTTCTCCAGCCTCTCACTTCTCCTGTGCACAAGGCTAAACCTCCGCGCCTTGGCATCCTCATCTGCAAACCAGGGAAAACAACATGACTGCATTGTGAGAATGTCTGAGACGCATGGCGCTCTGTGCACAGTGCCCAGTGCCCAGCATGTGGCACTCGGTCCACCGTGGCTGCGCATGCTGGTTTCACATCAGGCCATTGTCCGGCTGGCTTCTGGAGGAGCTCTGTGAAGAATAAGCTGCTGAATGCGATGTGGGATTTGTGGGGGGGTCAGAGCAGGAGGACCTTAGCGGAAAAACTGGTGACCTCCTAAAATCGTCTGGAGTTTAGTTGATAGCAATGTTCCAGCAACAACAATGTTGCTACCATCGTCATGTAAAATGATGTTAAAATATAACACTGGTGATACTGGCGGAGGGTTAGGCAGATCGCTCTGTACGCCCATTGCAACTTCTCTGGAAAGCTAAAATTATTGCCAAAAACGGGGGGGGGGTGTATTTTAAAACTATATTTTTTAAAGCACAAATTGAAAAAATAAACAAAATCAAAAAGAAAAATATTTTACAAATAATACAATGAAACAATGTAATAGGTCAGTTACTCCTCCGTATAAAAACCTTGGGATAGGCAAGGATATCCAAGGATAAAATCTCAACTCTCGAACATTACAGAAGATCCCGCCTCCCTGGGCCCTTGTGGGCTATGCTTCTCAGTGTCTTGGTCTCCTCATCTGTACATTGGGGATAAATGACCCCTCCCGATGCTGGGTTGACTAAGTTAACATAGGCAAAGCACTTAGCATAGTATCTACCCACAGTGACATACTCAGTACCAAGGAAGCACAGGTCCAAGAGAGAAGAAGGCACTGCTGGCTTTCAAGATGAAGGGTGGCCTCAAGTCAAGGAAGGCGGCCAACCTCCAGAAGCTGAGCAAGGCATGGAGCCTCCAGATGAACCACATGTGGATTTTAGCCTCTTCAGACCCAATTTTGGACCTGTGACATCCAGAACTGTAAGATAACAAATCTGAGTTGTTTTAAGCCACAACTTTGGGGTAATTTTTTACAGCACCATAGGAAATGAATACTTAAGCTGATATACCGCCTGACACAGGACAGGAACTAGATATATTGGGGAACCATTACTACTCCCTGCCTTTCCCTAGCAGGTGCTGGCAGGCCACATACCCCAGGGCCTTTGCATGTGCTATTCCTCCATTTTTTTTTCCTTTCCTGTATGGCAAGTTCTTTCTTACAGTCTTTCCAAGACAATTCTCTAAATACTCTCTGAGCACTGACAGTTCCCTCCCAGCCCCCAGAGTAGTAAAGTTCACTGTCTCTTCATAACTTCCTTCTCCTGCAGTTTAGTATTTATCACAGATTGTCGTTATTCTGATGTGGTGTTTCTCCCCCAGCTCCCCTCACTAGACCATGAGATCCTTTGTAGCCAAGGCCAAATGCATCGCTGCAGGATGATGATGATGGGGGATTCTGAGGAAGACCCAGAGACAGGCACAAGGGGTGGAAAGGATTGCTCTTCCCATTGGCAGCCTAGTTCTGCCAGCCCTTGGCTTTCATATGGTAATCTCAGGAATAGACACACTGTGTCCTCTCAGAGGCCTCCAGCACAGGCCAGTCACTCCTACCTCCATGAAGGCTCTCCTCCGAGGTCCTGGGGTCCAATGATCCAGTGCTGTCCACTGCTCCACCTGCTGTAGGTGGAAAGTCCAAGACCAAAGCGCTGGCAGACTCCATGTCTGGTGAGACCCTACTTCCCTTTTCTTTTTTTTTTTAAAGATTTTATTTCTTTATTTGAGAGAGAGAAAGAGAGAGAGACAGCAGGAGTAGGAGGGGCAGAGGGAGACAGAGAGAGAGAGAATCTCAAGCAGACTCCATGCTGAGCCTGGAGCTTGACACAGGGCTCAATCCCAGGACCCCCGGATCATGACCTGAGCCGAAACCATGAGTCAGAGGTTCAACCGACTGAGCCACCCAGGCGTCCCCTCGAGACCCTACTTCCTGGTTCACAGCCTGCCATTCTCCTGTGCTCTGAGGCTTCTCTTTAAGGGCACTAGTCCTCTTCATGAGGGCTTCACCCTCACAACCAAAGTTCCTTCTATGCGCCCCACCTCCACCATCCACTGGGGGAATGAGGTTTCCATATAGAAATGGGGGTTGGATATAAACCTTCAGTGTATGGTCTACATAGCACTTATCCTGCTTGAATTGTCAGGGTGTTCTGCATTTGTTGTTCGGTATATTTCATCCTTCTGGAAAATTCTCAGACCACATTAAACATTGCATTTTATTGTTGTAAGATACACAGAACATATACTTGACTAGCTTACCTAGTAATAGAGGCAACTGTACAATGTGTGGTATGGAATACATTCACACTATCGGGCAACCCTCCCCACCATCCATCTCCAAAGTCCTCCTCTTGCAAACCCGGAACTCAGCACCCAGTAAACAATTTCTCCCCATTCCCTTCAGCAGCCTTGGGATACCCCAGTCTCTTCTCTGGCTTTTACGACTTTCCATTACCTGATTAACCATTTCCTTGTGCTAAATTATCTTTGTCAAAATAACTGTCATGGGGCCCGTGGTGTCTCAGTTGGTGAAGTGTCTGCCTTTGGCTCAGGTCATGATCCTGGGATCCTGGGATCGAGCCCCAAGTTGGCTCCCTGCTCATTGGTGAGTCCGCTTCTCCCTCTCCTTCTGCCCCTCCCCCTGCTTGTTCTCTCTCCCCGCCCCCCCAAATAAATAGATAAAATCTTAAAAGAAAAAATAAAAGCAACTTGTAATTTCTGCTTTCTTGGCTGGAACTTGACTGACATCACTTGGTACTGAGAGTGGTCCCAGGACACAGACCCTTGAAGAAGGTACCCTAGGACTGATGTGGCCACATCCTCCTTCCTCGTGACAGTGCCAGCTGGATGGGATCTCAGCAGGGCTGGGCTGAACTGGGCTCCTTCCAGCTGGCAAGAGCCAATGGTGCACATCACTTCTCAACTATGTCCAGTGACATCCCATACATAAGCAGCTTAAAATCAGTCATGGTGGGAGTGTTTATACCACAGAAATCTGAAACAAGTACAAATCAGAGTTCATCTTTTTTCCAGAGGGCTAGTTTAGCACAGCAAAGTTTCCAAGGGGTCTCCAAGTAATACATGGGGGCATCACTACTCGTTACGTTATCATCCGCATTGGATGGTGACACGGTGCCCACAGAAGGCCTTGAAGAGCTGAGTGGCTGCTATGCCTTCTTAGTTGTGAGGACAGAGGACTGTGGCATGGGGTGGGGGTGGGGAGGCTGTGTCCGAATTCCCTGGACTACTACAGAAAGAAAGGGACAAGCTCTTTAAACATGTAGCTTCTTAACTCACCGTCTTTGATTTCTAGCAGCTTTGGTTTTCACCCTTGATGGAAATCATGCCCCAAATTTAATTAGGCAGGTTGCAGAATTATGACCTTCATAGATTTTCCAATGCACTTCATAGATTTTCCAAAATCTCAAGCGGTACATTTGGATGTCTACTTTGTCTGGCTGAGCTGTGACCTGAGAGCACAAATGTACCCTCACCAGCAGCTGGGGGCCAGGGACACACATGGCGGAACTGGGCTGGGGGAGAAGGAGGTATGGGAGGGACGTGGATGCTTCTCAGTGCGATAATACCTGCGTCCCATGTGAACGCCCACTCCAGTGCGTCCTTGGGAGCAGCGACTCTCAGTGCTCAAGTGGACCAGGTGACACAGTTTGCCGATGACAGTCCTTTTCCCCAGCTATGCCACTGCTCACTCACTGGGTTTATTTATGAAGTGGCCATGGTGTCAGATGTGATTCTCGGCGTGGGCCTGAGAACACGGACTTCCCTCCTCCAGCAGACCTGGCCACTGTCATTGCCGAGTGCCCCAGGTGACCACCGTGGAGACCAGCCCTCACACCTCAAATGGCACCATTTCCTGGCGGAGGGACGGAAGCTAAAGCCAGCGTTAGAAATGGCCAACGTGACCACTGAGACATGCTAACAAATCAAAACAAAACAAAACCAGAACAAAACAAAATAGGACTAATAGACTTATAAAAACAAAAGCAAAAACAAAAAAACAAAAACTGAAATGAAAAATTCCTGGAACAGGTTTATCAGGAGCCTAAAGGAAAATGAGTGACTGGAGAGGAGGTCTGAAGAAATATCCGTGATACGGGATATAAAAATGAGAGATCCAGCTATGACAGAGAAGTAAAGAGATACGGAGAATGATATGTTTTACAGACTTCTCTCTGTTTCTCTTTCTCTCTCTCTTTACCACAGCCCATGGTAATAAATGCACTTTATTTGTGACTCGCTACGCAGATATATGTATAAGTATGTTAATAAATACAACTGAAAGAAAAGTTTTATGAAATAATACAACACGGTCTGATGTCTGCTATTTATTTTCTTTCTCAGTGCTGGTAACAACCTACTAAATTGATTTTATAAGTCACTCTTGGGAAACAACCTAGAGTTTGAATAACATGGGTTCAATAAACTACTAGTCAGACTTCCAGAAGAAAAGAGAAAGAATGAGGCTGGGGCAATATTTAAAAAAGATGTTGTCACACATACTCCAGTATGGATGAACCTGGAGGACGTTATGTTAAGTGAAATTCGGCAGATACAAAAGGACAAATAAATACGGTATGATTCCACTTCTGTGAGGTTTCTAGAATACTCAAATTCACAAAGTCAGAAGGTAGAGTAACCCCTGGTTACTAGGGGTGGCAGGAAGGTGGAATGGGGAGATATTGTTTACTGGGTGCGGAGTTCCAGATTTGCAAGAGGAAGACTTCTGGAGATGGATGGTGGGGAGGGTTGCCCGATAGTGTGAATGTATTCCATACCACACTGGGTAAGGTTACCTCTGTTACTAGGTAAGCTAGTCAAGTATATATTCTGCGTATCTTACAACAATAAAATGCAATGTTTAATGTGGTCTGAGAATTTTCCAGAAGGATGAAATATACCGAACAACAAATGCAGAACACCCTGACAATTCAAGCAGGCTAAGTGCTATGTAGACTATAGACTGAAGGTTTATATTCCCCTGCTCATTCCTATATGGAAACCTCATTCCCCCAGTGGAAGGTGTTGGGAGGTGGGGCGCGTAGGAGAAACTTTAGTCATGAGGGTGAAGCCCTCATGAAGAGGACTAAAGCCCTTGGAGAGAAACCCCAGAGCACAGGAGAATGGCAGGCTGTGAACCAGGATGTAGGGTCTCACCAGACATGGAGTCTGCCAGTGCTTTGGTCTTGGACTTCCTGGTCTCCCGAACCGTGAGAAATAAATGCTGTTACTTAAGCTATCCATTCCATGGCGTTTTGTTACAGCAGCCTGAATGGGCGAAGGCAATAAGTAAAAGCACACATCATGGTAAAACTGCAGAACCCCAGGATAGGTGGGAAAACAGATTATCCTTGAAGGTATGATGGGGAGATCGTGTCTGAATCTCCAGTAACAACGGTAGCTGGAAATGAGTGAGTGAATGGTATCTTTGGGGTGTTGAGAGAGACCTGTCGGCTTTAGTAAACTAGCCAAGGGCAAAATAAAGTGATTTTCACATTAACAAAAACAGAGAGTTTGGCCCAGCAAACCCTCAATGAAATAGAATTTAAAGAATGTACACATTCTTCAGGCACATGGAATGTGATCCTAGTTGTTCTGAGATGCAAGGAGAAAAGATGGACAAAGAAATTGGTAACTATGTGGTTGCGTTTAAACTAACATCAATTATATAAAACAATATAATAATGACTCATGAGATGAAAAGATTAAACCTGAAATACACCATAATTAAGGCATATAATTTGGGGGATGGGTGTTTAGAGGTAAAGAGTCCCAAAGTCCTTGTATTTTAAAGAAGCATGGTAAAGACATTTTAAAAATCGGACTTTCATAAGTACATCGCAGTTTCTATGGTAATCATGAAAACAACAGAGATAGTGTCTAAGAGGAAGAGAAGAGAATGAGGGGGGAAAAAATCAGCCCTAAGGAAGAAAGGCGAGGAAAAAGAAAAAAAAAAAGACATGGCAAATAGCACAAAATAAGGTGGTAGAAATAAATGCAGACATATTAGTAAATATAATAAGTGTAAATGTACCAAATGCTCTAGCTAAAAGACAAAGATTATCTTTAAGAAAACTTATTCACTATGAAAAAATTCAAGTATACCGAAAAGTAGAAAGAATAGGACATAGAATACCCAGATGCCAACCACCGTAGAGTTAACATTAACTACCTGCTGTTTGTTTTCTCTCTGTAGATGTAGGAGATGATTAGAGCACATGTATTTTTTAAAAGATTTATTTATTTATTTGAAGGAAAGAGAGAGAGAGCAAGCGAGAGCACGCAAACACGCGAACACACACTAGGTGGGGGGAGGCGCAAGGGAGTCAGACTGTGTGTGAGCGGGGGCTTTGTGTCATGGCTCTGAGATACCATCTGCGCTGAAATCAAGAGTTGGTCACTTCACCACTGAGCCACCCAGACTCCCCTTAATAATACATACTTTACAAACATTACATAATGACATACTATTTAAGCAGCAATAATGAGGTAATGTTCACTCCGGAGGCCAAGCAGATTTGGGTTCCCAGCAATTTTTAATTACAGTTTATTTGTGTGGTTATTTTTTCAGAGGCTGGCTCCCCAGCAGGCTCTAGGGAGAGGATCGGAACCAGGTCCATTTCTCTGATCATTGTATTTGTAAATGTTTGTTGCGTGGATGAGTAAAGGATGCAGCATAGTGCTTGCTACATAGTAAACATTTGATAGAGAGTAGCTTTCATTACATTCCATGGTGCTATTACTGAAAGTGTTCAGCAGAGTGGCACAAAAGCAGCAAGAAATAATTGGTAGCTTCCTGTGTATTTATTGTTTGAACACGTCACGTTGCCTAGCACACATCATTCACTTATAAACATGCTTATGATAAAACTTTGTCTCACAGTCTCTGCCAGTGCCTGGCAGTACGTAAGCAAGGGCAAAGTGGAATTTTCTTCTTTTTATTATTATTGACTAAAGCACTTTAACAACGGCTGGCCCCCATGGCCATGAGTAAATAACCTTCGCGACGCCTGTCCTCGCTTCTGAGCATCCCAGACGGCCCCGCCTCCAGACCTGCACGACGCCCCGCCCCCTGCCACCCGGTAGCCCCGCCCCTCGGCCCGCGCCGCGCCTGCGCAGAGATCCGGGAGGGAGCTCCGCGCGCGCAGCTTCCCGCCGCCCGAGCGCGCGCAGGGCCGAGCCGGCCAGCCCGCTGCGTGCGTGCGTGCGTGCGTGCGTGCCGTGCGCTCGCCGGGCACCGCGGCCTCGCCCTCGCCCTCCGCCCCTGCGCCTGCACCGCGTAGGCCGTCCCCCCCCCCGCGCGCGCACCCCGTAGACGACCCCCGCCCGCGTCCCGGCCGGCCCCCCCTTTCTAGATTTAAAGGGGGCGCAGCATTAACGCCTCCTGCCTCAGGTGACCTCTCAGGGGGTCCCCCGGCAGAGGTGCCCCGCCGCTGAGGAACATGGCGAAGGTGGAGCAGGTCCTGAGCCTCGAGCCGCAGCACGAGCTCAAATTCCGAGGTAAGCCGGAGGCCCGCCATGTTCGGCCGCGGGCCCGGCCCGGTCGCCCCGCGCCCCCGCCCGCGCTCGCAGGCACCGGCGGCGCGGCGGTGACGTGGGTGCCCGCCCGGCCCGCGGTCCCCGCCCCGCCCCGCCCGACGGCGCGCCCGCCCCGCGCTCCGAGCCCGTCGGGTCGCCGGGCGTCCCGGGCCCGCGCCTCGCCCCCAGGCTCCCCCCGCGCGCGCGCGCCGGGCCCTCGAGGCCCTGGGAGCGGTCACCGTCCAGCGGGGGGGTGGGGTGGGTCCTCGGGCCGAGCTCACGCCGCCCTCCGCGGGGCCGCCCCGGGGCCGCCGCCTCCGGGGGGCGGGCGGCGGACACCTGCAGTCGTCCCCCGTCACACCTGCGTTCCGCGGCGGCGGGGCGCTCACGCCGCTCAAAGGACCGTTTTACGCACTTGTTTACTGCGTTCCTGCAGGAGAAGGGAAGCTCCATGAGGACAGGACCTGGCCGCTGGTCTGCCGGGCGCCCAGCGCGCTTCGGGAGCCCAGTGAACATCTGCTGCGCAAGCGAATGGAAGCGCTCCCGCAGCTGTGCTGGGACAGGGCTTTGCTTGCCTTCTGCTGGCCTCCTGCTGCCCGTGGCCCACTTTCGTGCGGCCGGGGCATGCGGGGGGCCGCCGGGGCGGAGGTCCTTCCTCCTGCCAGAGCAGCCTGGACCCAGAGTCAGGGCAGGCCCAGTGTGCCACCTGTGCTGGTGGCAAGCCAGGGCCCTCCGGGAAGTGCAGTTTTATACTTTTTATGGTTTTCTCCCCTGTCTTCCCCACTGAAGTGCCAGCGTCAAGGGGCAGTGGGGACCACATCAGACTTTCCCAGTCCTTTAAAAACATGTTGAGTAACCGTGTAGTAGGTATGTGCTTGGCACTGGAGAGACAAGGAACGACTAAGAGACAAGTCCCCTGGCATCATAGAGCTTACCTTCTTCTGGGGGAGGCTGGGCGGCAGGCAGATCCGCAAACGAGAATATTTCAGGTAGTGGTAAGTTCAGTGAAGGAAGTACACCAGCTGATGTGATGAGAGTATTCTTAGCGTGGGATGGCCGGGTCTGCAGGGACCGGGGGCACTTGGCCCTCGGCAGGTGCTCGGTAGATGTCTGTGGGATGAGTGCTGGCCAGAGTTTATATGTATTGGCAGGAGTAGTATAGGGTGACTTACCCAAAGTTACCCAGTTGGCAACGTGGCACATTGGAACTCAGATTTTAGGGCTCACACTCTTCAACACTTAAGCTGTCTGACCCCTGGGACATAATCCAGAACTGTGGCTGTCACTTTGCCTCCTGAAGTAACAATGTGAAATGCCTCCAAATGGTATAAAGAACTAAAGGTTTTCCAGTGAAAACAAACAAAAAACCCCCACAGACCTAACCAGATTGTAGTTCTATAACAGTACTTTGGCTTGGGTGATGCTCTCATGGCCTTCTCGTAGAGCAGCCAGCCTGGGAAAGGAATCCAGGTAGCGAAAGTGAGGGTGGAGGGCGACGGTTTCCACTTGAATTACCCAAAGTTCTCTACCCCAGAAGCATGGTTGAGCCACTCCTGAGTACTGGCAGCTTTCATTCATTTAGTTCACAAACATTTACTGAGTGCCTGTTCCACGTGTCCGATACTAGGGAAGACGGATTACATTCTCCCTCAACCCTCCACCCCAGAACTTAAGTGTCAGGAAGGAGGCACGTGACAGAATCCTCCAGGACAGTGCAGTGATAGAGGGTAATCACAGTGCTTGGAGAGCAGTAAGGTCAGTTCCTAAAAAGGTGTCATTTGAGCTGAGTTTAAAAGTCAAAGGAAACGGACTAAAAGAAGAAATGGTGGGGAGTATGTCAGGCAGAGGAAATCCCACGGCTAGAGGCAAGAAGACTGAGATGACTGATGCCACTAGTGGTTCTGAACGACAGCAGCAAAGAGCCTTTGTTGGGGTTGCAAGGCAAGGTAGGAGGTGAGGCCAGCTAGCAGATAGGAGTACGATCCCAGGCCTTCTGGGCACAGATACAACCAATATCCAAGTTCAAATTGTTTCTTTTCCTTAGCTAGTCTTTCCTTCATTGATACCCACCCGCCAGTACATATACTCCTCTAATATTATTTTATGGGAAGAGGTACTGACTTGAGAAAACTAAAGTTTTGGTACCAGTTCTTTCATGTTTGACTTAGGGCTGACAGCTTCATTCCTCAAGGTCGGATCATTCTTCAGTCCATGGCGATGGAACTTGCATCTGCCTTGCTCCCTGTAGGAAGTTTTGTAGGAGTGATAGTGTGTGGCTGTTCAGCAGCTTTGTAAATGCACAGTATTAGACAGAAATTGGTGGTTGTATTTAGACAGCTGGTTTCATCATTCAGCTCCTTTACCTGAGGGGTAAAGCAGAGAATTGTGATCTTGCTGTCACTGGGTTGGCCAAAATAATGATGGCCAAAGTCACTGGATATTTTTGCTAGGGAAGTGGTCCAAGAGAAGTCATGGTGTCAAACTGTTGAAAGCTGTTGGCTCCTGACTTGAGAAGAGGCCTCTGCAGGCATATGTAAACTGCTTTATGAGATGGTTTATTTGTTTCAAACTGAGCGCTAAGACAAAGCAGAATAGAGGCTCAATACTCTGGCTTGCTGTGTAGAGTTCATTCATTTTAGGATGAGAGCTGCCTCGTTTAACTGATCTCTTCCAAGTTACTCATGGTGACGACTCTGACTTCAGGTAGTTCACTTAGATGAATCAAACCTGCGAGCTAACTTGGTAAGAAGACAATAATTAAAATGTCTAAAATAATGCAACTTACCATCTAAAGGAAAAAACTTAATTATGTTTTAAAGGGAAAAAAAAGAAGCATCTTCCAAATGCAGCTAAAGATGATATGGGGTTCTATATGTTGGATTCTTTTTCATCTTGGGCATATGGTGTGCTTGTGTTGAAGTCAAGGATGTCACGGAGAAAAAGCGAACGCAGACTTATGTGACTTTGTTCGGACTGCTAGAAGGTGCCAGGCTGTATTGTGTTAAGTATCAGAAAAGAAGCATGACACCGTGACATGTGGCCTGGTGAAATAGTACTAGCTCTTCGGGGGGCGGGGTGCTTCTGAAAGAGTTAAAGGTCTTTGGAAACCTTTGAAAAGTTTGTTTGCTGGCGTTACTCTTCCTGTTGCTCTCACGTCTTCCAAGGCCTAGCCCTTGCTTTCCCTTGCATCTTCTGACCTTGAGGTTCTACTTGTTGCCCAGCTCAAAGACCGCGTTCTGAGTGAGTCACTTTCAGCGCATTTTGTGTCTGTTCTGTTCTTTCTCCTCTCTGTCCGCTCCTATTAGAGTCCGTCTGTGGTAAATAGTATGTCTTGTGTTTTTTTTTGGTCATTGTCTGAGACCCAATCCTTCTTCACGTTCTTGCACCTCCTTTCTGCCCATGAGGCAGTCACGTGACTGCTCGTCAGGTGAGAGTGGCGTGTCAGCATCCTCATGAGCTGATTCGTTGAGGTTTAAACCCACCGTGGACCTTTGCTTTATTTTGAGACGAACCCAGTGGCCTTCAGGACGTCTTACTGTTGGTCAGTAGGGATAGCACCAATGGATTGGTGTGGTTGATGACCAGTTTGGGGAGAAAATAGGAACTCGGGTGCTGAAGACGGAGGTCAGGTTAGTGACACTCTCTTGTGTGTGAGGAAAGCATGCTTGGAATCATTAGTTCACTCCCTTAAGTTAATGTGTAATTTAATATTGTCTAGGAAGCTAAAAAATATAAAACCCTACAGATAGAGTCCGTTCTGTGCAGTAATTATCTTTCAGATGCTAAGTACAGCATTAATTCTTTAGCTTTAGTATAGCACTGATTTCCTTAACATTTCATGAGCACATAGAACAGACTGTGTTTTACAGCACAACAAAATGTCAGCAGTGTGCTTAAGATTCTTTATGGTAGTGGTTTAAATCCATCCTGAATAGATTATCTTCATTTATTTAATTATTAACCAGCTTGCTCATCAAAAGCAAGTGGCATTAAATTTACTAAGCTTTAATCAAACTTAAATCTTCTTAGATTGTCCTGTTTACTTCTGAGTTTATGTTCCTGGGAAAAAAATGTGAATCAAAAGTTAATAAAAGTTTCTTTTATAAATTAAATAAATAAATAAATAAATAATAAAAGTGAATAAAAGTTTCTTTTATTCACTCGCTTACTTCTCTTCTTCACAGTTAACTCCTTAGGAGGAGAAATGGGTGGATGTGGCCATGGGCTGTTCCAGAAACATCTGGAACAGATGTTCCTTGACAAGTATGATTGTGACATGTACCATAGTTCTCTTCATGATTGCCTGGTAGTAGCTTTGCATCCGTGTGTGGCTTTATTAAAATAAGTCTGAATGGATGCTCATCAAAGGGGTGAATTCTTAAATATTATTAACACTGTCCTTTATTTATTAAAATTATATAGCGTTCTTTTTTCCAGTGCTGAGGAGAAAATACTGAGAACTTTGACCCTGCAGTATCACCACTTGGTAGTTGAAAATTAGGGAGGAGTCAAGGGAGTAAACTCTTCTGGTTATCAACTTAAGTACTACCCTTAGACTCAAATTTTAAGAACTGAAACTTGAATTTTTACATAAGGGATTACTTCCGAGATCGGTTCATCCATCCCCTGTTTGTATTTGAAAAATTTGCCGTCTGAAGGATGACCATGATTTGGAACAAACGAGCACAGCTTTCAGCAAGATGACAAGAAAGATGAACACAAGGAGCGCTGAGTTCCATTAGTCCAGACAAGGCTGCCGTAGAGTGTCTTTAATAAAATAAAATAAAAGCCTTCTGCGCAGTTATTTTGCAGCAGGGATTGTGTTAAAAACAAAGTCACATTATGGTTTCCAGACTGGCTTCCTCGTTTTCTGTCATTTTCGGCCCCTTTCAGGCTGTCATCAGCTTAGCACATCTAGGATTGCTTTGGCCCTTGCTCAGTGGATCTGTGCTGCCTTTGAAGTTTTTACCTGAGACCTGGGCTGCTGGCTTTACAAAAACAAAGAGTTGTTTAAAGAGCTTTGTTTATGGAAACAAAGTTACTGAACTTGACAGACATTTTAAGATTAGTTTAAAAAAAATCAGTGTGGCAAAAAAGTATATCTAGACTATCTCTTTTTCAAAATGTTAAATGTGTTAACAGAAGCCGTTGATGTCTAGGTACAATGCCTTAAAGTGCTTTAGCATTTTCTTCCTTACATGGAAAAGAAAAATCATTGAGAAAATGCCATAGTCTTGAAGTGCTTTCTTTTAATAACATTTTAGCATTAATTGCACAAAAGTGTAAAGCTCTGGAAACTCCTGCTTAGAATTTTCCTTTATCCTTTCAGAGGGTTGTCGTCGGGTTTTGACTGGTGGCTTAGTATTTCTTTTCATTAGTGTTAGATAATGTCTGCAGTTAGACCTCTGGCTTGTGTGTTTGTGTACATGGCCATCTGGGTACCTCAAGTATGGCCCGTGGGTACACATTCCTACCCATAACTCATTGTGTGTTTGAATTAGTATGCATGGGCAATTCGGCAAGCTCCTACAACATTAGCCTATCTGCGAAGGGTGGTTAGGGAAATAAATAATTTGGAGGAGAGAGAGACTGTTGTTTGTGTCTTTTGGATTGTACTTTAAGGCAGTGGAGTGGACCCCTGGACCATTTGCCTAGATTTGAATTGCTTGTGGTGTGGCTTGGGACCTTTAGAGCTGAGCTGCTCAGGTTGTCTCTACAGGCTGGAGGGCGCGCAGAGAATGGAGTGGAATAGAAAGCTGAACCTAGGGAGTGGGAGCGGAGGGTTTAGTTGTAAGGGGCCAAGTGGTAGACTCCCCCTGGGTTGGATCTGGAGCTCAGAGCAGCAACTGTGGTAGTGTGTTGAGGTTCATTTGGAAAGAAGAGGTAGGGAAGAATGAACATTTCTAGAAGATAGATGTTTACCCAGACGGTAGTCCACAAAGTGTAGGGACTGTTGTAGATGCTTTTTGTTCTTTACCTTGTTTATTAACCTATGGCATAATCCGGTAAGGTCAGTTACTCAGTCGTTAGACAACTGGCCCCTGAGTGAGGTTATAGTGGCACATGGGGGTGCGTGGGTTTAACCCTGGTGTCTAGCACCAAAGCCCATTTCTTTCCGGTATATCGCTGTCATTTCTTCAGTGTAAACTTACAAAGGGGTTCATTCTTGGAGGACGAAGGCAGAAAATTCATAAGTATTAGTTGCTGTCATTAATTAATTAATTTAAAAGATTTTATTTATTTATTTGAGAGAGAACGCGTGCATGCATGTGCTGTGGGGAGGGGCAAAGGGAGAGGGAGAAGCAGACTCCCCCCTGAGCAGGGAGCCTGATGTAGGGCTTGATCCCCGGACCCTGAGATAATGACCTGAGCTGAAGGTAGACGCTTGACTGACCAAGCCACCCAAGCGTTCCTCTTTGTGGATTTTTTTTTAAATGAGGGATTTTGTACCATATTCTTAAAAAAGTTCATATTGATGACGAATGCTTTGGAAGCATTCTTTGGTTTACCTTGTGAATGTTCACTTTTTATATCAGATTTTGATGGTGTTTCATGATTCTGTATATTTAGAAAACATTAGCTTTCAAGTAATTTGCAGTCTGTTATTGAGTCTTTGGATGGTGGTGTGAAATGTACGTGTGATAGGGATGTCACAGGTTTGCAGGTTTGTGAGGGGGGAATTAGAGAAGTTCAAAGGGTGTTTATGAAGGTAGGAGTATCTAACATAAATGACCTTTATAGATGCCACCTTAAACTTTACAGGTAGGGCTGCAAAACCCTTAGTCCAGAGTTTTTCTGATAGGCCCCTTTCTTCAGCAGGAAGCAAACAGCATAAGTTAATATATTACGAGGGATTTCTCAAGTGCTGGAAGAGACTAACCCAAGGTGTGTAACAAAAAGTGCTCTTTTATTCTGTATGAGGTAGTCTGGACGTCCCTGTTCCCCCAGGGGGTAACCTGCAAAACTTACGAATCCGACTGGAGGGGGTTTAGAGACAGTCATAGACATGGTGATTGTGTGCATAACAGAAGGTCATCCAATTGTGAATATTTTGGGTTCCTTCTTCCTTTTCCACAACTCATCCTTTGAGGTTTTCTTAATGGACAGACAACCCCTTCTTGTCCAGTGGAATAAACATGACTGATTCCGGGTTGGTTCTGTTACCGCCTACCGAAAGTTTCCTCTGGGCCAGGCATTGGGTTAGGGACTGGGGCGGAGTCCTGGCTGTGAAAGCACCCAGCTACTAGGTGGTAGAGGGGAAGGAGACAGTGGGGACAGGACACTTATGTGTTGTCCCCAGTTGGGGGCCTAGAAAAAGCTGTGTTCTTTGGGATTTCAATCTCATGGAAAGGAGATGTGAGATGTTATGACTCAGTGGGCTTATGCTGTGTGCTAGGCATTTTTCTAAACTTGCTCATTTATTTAATTCTAACGACAGGCCTAGGGAGTAGACAGTTAGATTCAGGTTCATAAACCTGCCTTAGAGGTGGAGCTGGGTTTGGAACCAAGGTCTGTCTGACTACAAAGCGCATGTCCGTTATCACCATGTTGGCACCATTTCTTCCCTTAAACCATGTGTGGGGGCATGGCTGACTATGAAGGCCCTAGATTTTCTGATTTATTATGTTGTTAGGAAGATGAAAGAAGGACTGGAAATAGGACAGTGGGAATCCAGAATAAGTGAAAGAGAAATGAGGGAAAAAGAAAGGAATGATACTGGACCGTAATTGTAATCCGGTAATGACTTCCGTGGCATCTCTGATAGGGCTGCCACAGAGTACAGGGCTGTTCTGTAACTTGAGAGCGACTGACTTTCCTGACTCTACCACTTCTTTTTTCCCTTAAGAACTTCTGTTCTAACTTGATGACTTCTGATTGTGTCATTAATTTATTGGTGTTGAAAATTATGTGCTAATGTCGCTGTACCTTCCCTTTTGCCTACTGGAAGTCCTTTATTTTCTTAGTGCCTGGAGACCCCAGATGATGTCACTTGACTAGGGGACAAGTGTAGCCTTTTGTTTCACCATTCAGCAGTAGAGAGAAGGTAAGGAAAGGAATGGTACCTATCTCAGAAATCCTATTATCACCGTCTCCGGTTTATTTTTTATTATTTTTTTAAAGATTTATTTATTCATTGCGGGGGGAGGGAGGAAGGTCAGAGGCTTATTTGAGGGAGAGAAAGAGAATCTCAAACAGCTCCATGCTAGCACAGAACCAGAAGGTCTCAATCCCATGACTCTGAAATCATGTCCTGAGCTGAAACCAAGAGTCATACACTTAACTGACTGCCCCAGCTAGGCGCCCCACCATCTCTGGCTTAGAATTGAGAGAACGTAGGCCCCAGACTTGGCGAAAGGTGTAATTTGTACTGAAGTCTTTCAGCCTGCAAAGCATGTGTGCCCGTTATTACAAAGGGAGACTTTGTGCCTGCCCTTGCTGTCACTTGGAGACACTCAGCTGGGATCACTGGCTTTGATTTCATCTTCTGTTGGGGGAGGATGCTTGAACTGAACATCTCTTGGTGTTCCTTTCAGCTCTAGCCTTGAGAATGTGCGATTAAAGTTTATTTTAGCTGAAGAGAAGAGTTGGAAAGCTCCTTGAAGGCAGAAACTGGGGCTTGTATTTCCCATAGAATCCACCAGTGCTTTGTACTGTCAGGCACCTGAATATTTAATTAACAAACCCTCTTTTTCTGTTTAAAAGCTCATTCCATTGACCTTTCCTGAGTATTCTTGGGGATAGTCTCATCTAGTTTTTTCTGCTCTCCTCAAATTGTGTATCATTTGCATATTTTGTTTATGCCTTACTCTCGGGTGCTTCATTTTTTAAATGTTTTATTTTTTCTTCTAGAATGCAAACTCCTTTAGGTTCTGTTTCTTTAGTTTTTCCCAGTAGTGACTAACAGAATGTGTCTTCTTTTTTTCCAGGTACTTTTTAAGGACCACCCGCCCCCAGTTTTGGGGAGCAGTTTTAGACTCACAGTAAAATAAACAGTAAGGTAGAGGTTTTGGCTATACCCTTTGTTCCCACGTGCATAGCCTCCCCGGGTGTCAGTGTCCCCTAGCAGAATGGTACATCTGTTATGACTGATGACCCATCATTGTCACCCACAGCACGCCGTGGTCTGTAGGGTTCGCTCTCAGTGTCAGCTGCCTTTGGGTTTGGACACATGCATGGTGACAAGTGTCCACCATCATCATATCATACAGAGTATTTTTGCTGCCCTCAAAATCCTGTTCTCCACCTAGTCACCCCTCTCTCCTCTACAACCCCTGGCAACTACAGATCTTTTTACTGTCCCCGTAGTTTTTTTTCTTCAGAACGCCATAGAGTTGGAATTGGGCAGACTGTAGCCTTTTCAGACGAATATCTTTCACTTAGTAATGAATGTATTCTTTTCTTATCCTTTTCTTCTGCTAACTCCAAAGAAAGGATACAACCGTGGACATGGTCATCTTTTAGTGTTTAGTATGACCGTTTGAAATAAAAGCATACGTAAGAATAAAAAGAGTGATCTGCTGAAAAAAACTAGAGGTTTGTCCTTGTGGAGGCTTATTTGAATTCTCATTCTGCTGGTTGAATTGATTTGTCGGCGTATAAATGTATCCTGCTGGGCTGCTCGGAGATCTAGATCCGTGCTTTTTGACCTTTTTAAAGTCAGACGCTGCTTTACTAATTGGATGAAGGAAAGCCATGAATCACTCCTTAGAGAATCTGCAGGTGTCCTCATTCAGAACTTCCTCCTGTGATTTGGGGACAGAAGGATCACAGTTACCGTGGGTGTCTAGCTGACCTCTAATCTCACTCAGAACAGCAGAGGTGGAAAGAACATGAGAGGTAATTTAGAGAAGTCCTGAGAAAACTTCTAACGTTCATTTGAGTCGTCTTATTTTATATTGTCACTAGGTGTTAAATGACTGCCTGTGCTGCCTTTTCCCTTCAAAGCAAGATCATTTCTTTTTTTTCTGTACATATCCTGCTCGCTGGCCCTGAACGCAGAGCCCGGCCAGTCAGTGGTCATCAGTAAGCCTCTGACCTTGGACTGCTTCCGGAGTCCTGATTGCCCTCTCTCCACACTCCCTTCACGTTCCCTCGGGTCCGGACAGGCTTCTGGAGATCGCACTCTTCCTACCTCTTCTGACCCACCCCTGGCTCCTGCTGTTGGTGCCTACGACCCTCCTTACCACGGAGCGCCCACGCCTGTCGTCTGTCTCCGTGTCCCTGGCTTCTGGGCACCCTGTGGCGCTGACTGGTGCTACCCTGCCTCTGATGCTTTTCCTTCCCATCCCTCGTCCGTGGGGGCTCTCTCTGCCTTGCTGGCCCCTTTCGCCCACTCCTCATGGAGTCCTTTGGTAGTGCAGAGGGCTACAGGGTTTCCTTCTCTGCCTTTCCTCACTTTTCTTTCTCAGGTTCCCTCCCTCTGTCTTCACTTTTCCCCGTTGGGGGTCTCTTCTGCTGGCATTTACAGATGACCCCAGGCCTGGTCCGAGCCCATACACAGGGCTGTGGGGCCCTCAAGTGCAGCAGGCCCCGTAGCGCCCTCCCCGCTCCCTTCGCTTTTCCCCTTCCCGTCTCTTCCGCAGCGTCTCTGTGAGCAGGGCCCACGGCCACACAGTGGACCAGTTCAGTGACTCAGAGAGCCCATGACTCAAATCTGCCCCTTCTTCCCTGTCCCCTCTGTGGCTGCCTCATTTCCCCCTGGATGACTGTAATAGCCTCTTGACTGGCCTTGCTGTGTGAGTCCTCTCTCTTCTCTCCATAACAACGAGTTTCAAATATGCAAATCTGAGCTCAGCTCTTGCTTGCTTAAAATCGTTAAATGTCTCTCCATTGTCAAAAGAAAGAAGTTTAAATTTTTTTAAAGATTTATTTATTTATTTTAGAGAGAGAGGAGGGGAGAGAAGAAGTTGGGGGAAGGGCCGATGGAGAGAGAGAAGCAGACTCCCCGCTGAGCACAGAGCCCAATGCTCGATCCCGGGCTCGATCCCACAACCCTGTGATCATGAGCTGAGCTGAAACCATCCAGATGCTCAACCAATGGAGCCACCCAGGTGCCCCTAACAAAATTTTTTTTTAAGATTTTATTTTTAAGTAAACTCTACACCCAACGTGGGGCTGGGACCTACAATCCTGTGGTCAAGAGTTGTGTACTCCACTGACTGAGCTGGCCAGGTGCCCCTGAAGTTTGAATTTTTAAACAAGACCTGGAAAATCACTTGTGCCTGTTGCCTTTGATCACCAGCATCGTCTTTGCTTCGCCTGTGTTCCAGCCTTTCTTCCTTCCTAGTCCTAGTGCTGCGTAGAGGTGTCCGCCACATAGAACAAGTGTGTTCCTCCTCCTGTCTGCTGCTCCTCCCACTTCCCTTCAGGGCTCAACCCGGCTTCATTCAGTTCTTGAGGTCGATGTCCTGTTGCTCTCTCCACTCTCATGTGTCTGGGTCCATACCGCCTTACCTTTCTTAGTAAGGTGTGGTTGGTTTCTTTTTTTTTTTAATAAGATTTTTTAAATTTTTATTTATTTATTCGACAGACAGAGACCACAAATAGGCAGAGAGGCAGGCAGAGAGAGAGAGAAGAGGAAGCAGGCTCCCCACTGAGCAGAGAGCCTGATGTGGGACTCGGTCCCAGGACCCTGAGATCATGACCTGAGCCGAAGGCTGAGGCTTAACCCACTGAGCCACCCAGGCGCCCGTGGTTGCTTTCTTGACTCCCTTCCTCATTAATCAAGAAGACCTTTGCCTTTTTTGGACCATGTCTTTTGTCCCCAGATTCCCGTGCCTTGCACTGTGCATGGCACATGGCAGAGTCTCCGGTCATTCATAGTGTCTGGGTGGAAGAAGACTGAGTGAGGAGGGAAGTGGAAAAGAGAGGCGGGGGCTCTGTGTGGAGAGGAACGGAGACCCACAGGACAGCGGGAACAGCTGATCCGTGTGGACACAGCGCCTTCCACTTGGAAATACGTAAGGGTTTTCTACCCCGTGCGGGCACTTGGCTCTCTGCTGCAGACTTCTCTTCTCACCCATCCGTGCCTCCTGTTTCGGAGCCAGACCGGCTTCTCACCCTGCGTTCTTGACCCATTCCTTTCCCATCACATACGGTATCTCGCTCCACTAGTCAGCCTGCGGTGGGGTCTCGGATTTCTCTTCTGCTTCACTCCCGCCCTGTGCCTACAGATAGACTGGTTTCCCCTTCCTGAAAAGAAACCGCATGCCCCCAGACCTTCCCCCACTGAAGGGAATGCCCAGTCTTCCATCACAACTACGTTTCTGGAAACAGTGAGTCTCAGTTACTGGTTTACATCTTCACTGTCCTTGGAGTTCTCAGGCCTCACCCTCCGCGGACACCATTCGTAGTTCAGCGGGTTTCTGTCTGCGACACTTACTGTTGACTCCCCTGGTGAACTGCCCACCTCTTTATCATTTATTTTATTGGGTGTTGACATTGCCTAGGCTCTGTCCTCCGTCTTCCCCATTGAAGTGCCATTCTCTTCACGGTTTCTCACTCACAGTGCCTTCAGCTGTCACTTCTGCAGAGAGAATTTCCAAGTCTGTATCTCTGAGCAGGTCTTTTGATCCCTGCCTGTCTGGTTGTCATGAAAGCACCTCAGACTCCGCATTGTCCATACTGCTCCAGGATTCATCCTCAGTTCCCACGGAATGTGCCTTTTCTATCTTGGGAATGGCCCTTGCTCTGTGCTCGGTTGTCCGGAAGACCCAGACTCATCTCTCACTCCCCCTTCTGCACCTCGGTACCCTCTGCACCCCTGGGCTGCTATTATCCCCACTGCCCTGTCCTGCAGGTAGGCCCTGTCACGGTCACTGCCCGTCTCCCTGCCCGTTTCTGCTCCTGCCTTCTTCCCCCGCCTTTCAGGATCTCCTGTGTACAATATTCAGAGCTGTTTTTCTAAAACAGAAGTTTGATCATGTCATTTCTTTATTTTAAAGCATCCATTGGCTTCCTAGATCTTACAGGTTAGCGTTCAGAATTCCTAGGCCAGGATCAAAGCCTTTCAAAATTGGGCCACACTTTTTCTTTTTTAAACAGTGTCAACTTTCGTTTTCCATCTTAAACGACTGTAGTATTTATAAGCTGTTTAGAGTAAGAAAGGCATGTGCAAATATGTCTTGTTTCTGGTTTTTACTACATGTGGTCAGTGCTGTGGAGGCAATGGCTGTTTTCAGAACCCACGTCGGAAAAGAGAGACCTGTTTTTGTTTTTTTTAATCTCACACCTATCTTCCTAGAACTATTTTTAATATTTTTCCTTTCATTTCCTCATGCTTCTGTGCATTTTTCAGCTTCATTCACTTCCCTAGTATCCCTCTGTGCCCCTGTGATGTCCCCTGTGAAGGCCCCACTTTGATCACACCACACACACCACATGAAGCTCTCAACGGGGCTTCCCTGCAGCTCAAAAGGCGCTCCTTCATCTTTTCAGACTCCAGGACTTCCTTCAGTGTTCAGGCCCCCACCCTCCCTGCCCTCCTGTTTGACACAAAGCATTCTGTATTCATTTTAATGCAGCATTCAGTACAATGAAGAGGTAGTGTGTAGCCCGCCAGTTCAGAGCTGAGCTCGGGGTCAGACTGGTTGGATGTGAATCCTGGACCCGTGACCTGAAAGTCACGTGACCTTGGATAAAGTCTGAAACTTCTCTGTGCCTCACAGTCTTCACTATGGGACATGTTAGCGTTAAATGAGTTAACACATGTGAAGTGCTTAGAATAGAAGATCTGGCACAATTTTTAAAAAGATTTTGTTTTTCACTTTCATTTGTGTAGTCTCTACCCACAACATGAGGCTCAAACTCATGCCTCTGAGATCAAGAGTCATATGCTGCACTGACTGAGCGAGCCAGGCGTCCCAGACCTGGCACGATTAAATGTTAGCGAATGTCACTATCTTTGGTAATTTCTCTCTCTCTTCTTTTTCTTCCCAAAATATATCATCTTAGAGCCTCAATCCCAGATTCTTATTTCTTAATTCTGGATGGGTCCTGGAGTCATCTCTGTAGCTGGAGGGCTTAGCACAGCACCTGGACAGTTCATTCATCAGTTACTTATGGAATGCCGGCAGTGTGCTCCAGTACTCTTCTGGATACTTGAGAGACCAAGGTGAAAAACTGAAAAAACCTTTGCCTTACTGAGCTCATCTCCTGGGGGAGAAGATGGCACGAAATAAAAAACCAGGAAATATATATAACATGGTGCTGGCCAACGGGACAGTGGAAGGGGAGGGTAGGTATTGGGCACAACGTAGAGGGGTTTGGCGGTTCTGTATTAAAGAGGGTGATTAGAGAAGGCCGTTGTCCCTGAGAAGGTGATCTTTGAACTGAGACCTGTATCGAATGAGTGTGCAAGCCATACACACATTTGGGGGAAGAGCATCCCAGGCAGGGAGGGACAGGTGCCAGGCCTCAAGGTGGCATAGAGTTGGTGTGTTCAGGGACCAACAAGATCGTTGAGCCTGTGGAGGAGTGATGGAGTAGTTCAGGAGATGGACTCAGAAGGAATTTTCCTGGTGGGCCAGCCACAGGACAGACTTGGGATTTTGTTGTGCGATAAGAAGCCATGGAAGATTTAGAGCAGGAGTCCCTTTTTAAAAGACCACGGTGTGGGTTTAGGGAGAGTAGGCTCTGAGAGGTGTGAGATGCGTGGGTAATGGTATGTGTGCACGCTGTAAGGCTACTGCAAGTCTAGGCCCAGAGTGTGCGAGAGACTGCGGCGGTGGAGAGAATGTGGTGAGAAGTGCTCTGATTCCAGATCTCTTCTGAAGGTAGGTGTGGAGTGGGGAAGGAAGAGAGGAGTCTAGGGTAACTGCTTTTGGCCCAAGCACCTTAGTGAGTGGTGGTTCCTTTTCCTGAGATGGGAATTGTGGGTTTGGGGAAGGGGAGTGGGATCTAAGAGTGTTGCTGGGGCTTCAGATGTTTAATACACCTGCAAGCCATGATCATGGAAGAGGAAGGACCAGGCACGGATATATATTTGGTTACCATTAGCCTGTTAGGATACAGTATTAGAGGGAATACTTTTTTTTAATTGAGAGATTAGGTAAGCCTTTCCAAAAAAGGCGTTTGAGCAGAACTTTGGAGAATGAGTATGATTTCTAAAGGCAGAAAAAGAGGGAAATGGAAGATATTTTTCATCTCTCACAGCCTTTCTCCTTGGTCCCTGGTTGAATTTGTTTAAGCTGCTGACCTGGTTGAGACTCTCTTTTCACTGATATAGCCACTTAGGTTCTCTATTGAAAAGGAAACCAGAGCAGATTACATACTGACCGATAAACCACATTCTGCTCTTCCTTGCTGTTCACAACCTGAAAATGTAGGGGAACCATAGAGGAGCAGAATGCGAAATGCGTTCTGCTTCACTCCGTGTGTCTGCTGTGAATTGGGATGTGTAGATTTTGATGTGGAAGCTTTTCATGTGCCTTCATCCTCACTAAAGATTGAACATTTGGGGGCAGTTTTTACTTCTACTGACCTTATGTCCTTAACTTGAGCTGCTAGTTTGTAACTCAGTCAAGTTAAAGCCGCAGCTACAACCATGAGGAACCGGGACCCCTTGCTGTGTTAACTGCTTGTACCCCTCACTTGGGCATAATGTCTGTCTTGACTCATCTTGCTTTGTGTGGAAAAAAAATGAGCCCTGTTTTGCCACTTTCCTGTCTAGGTGGGATTTTATTTGGATTGTGCATTGAAGGGCACCTGGGTGGCACAGTGGGTTAAAGCCTCTGCTTTCGGCTCGGGTCATGATCTCAGGGTCCTGGGATCGAGTCCTGCGTTGGGCTCTCTGCTCAGGGGGGAGCTTGCTTCCCCTCTCTCTCTGCCTGCCTTTCTGCCTACTTGTGATCTTTCTCTGCATGTCAAATAAATAAGTAATATCTTAAAAGAAAAAAAAGATTGTGCATTGAAAAAATTCAGGTTACTAAATGGTACAAGATGCTTTTAGAACTGAAAGATGAAATTCATACTAGTCAGGTGTACTATTACCTTAAAATAATCTTCAGCTGTTGACTCTGTCTAGTGCTGAGTATAGATAGGGTTATGCAGTTTTAGCCCCTCCGTAGTACTCGTAGCTATTTTTCTATTTAGAAAAAAACGTATTGCATTAAAGAAAAGTAGCCATAGTGTTTCTCTCTAGAGGGGTAAAGACTTCTAGTCTTCACAGTTCTAAAATAGACTTTGTCAAAAATTTTAGTTTTGGGTTTTTGTCTTAAATTAATGAGACCACTGTTACTTTAAACATGTTTTTGAATGATAGCCTTGGTTTTTATAAATTACACAAGAAAGGCTGTTGATGTAGCTGTACTGGCTTTAACAACTCCACAATTCAGGATTCCAGTATTTTAATATATATACAGGGCATTCTGGTTAAGAAAATGACCTCAGACATTGCCTGGGTCTGACATCAGCTACAGGTAGCTTTCTTTATGTGGGAAAACACTTAAGTGCAGAAAAATACAGATAATATAATAAATACCCAAATACAGAATTACTGGATGTTAATAATTTTGTTAAACTTGTTTTAAATCTTTCTTTAATAAGTACATTGCACTAAGAATGTGAAGGCATGTCTGCCCATTCACCCTCCTCTTTCCTTCACTCCCCAGAGGGTTCGGGGTGAACCGCTTCCACTGTTGTTAGACTTCGTGCGCTGTTAGAGCCTACGTGTCCCGTAACATGCGTTTGAGACCCATCTCCTGTAGAAATAAAGGTCTGGCTAATTCTTTCCAATTGTATAGTATTCCTTCATAAGAATATGGCATATTTGTTTTGAACAATAATTTCTTTGTGTAGTCCAAATAATAAGTGCTTATCTGTTAACACAAGCTACAAAGAGCTTTCAGTTCAAAACGCTTCCTTGTTTCCAGCTGTGTCTTTTTCGGGTAGCTTTCCTGAGTTTGACCTTAGGCCGTGCACAGTACTGCTGTCTATTGAATTCTCAGAGTACAGTAGAGTGCTTTGTGGTCTAGCTTTCTCACCCATGGAGTTGGTGGCTGACTGACTTTTATTTCTTTCTGCTCCAAAGGAGCTAGAAGACTCAAGAGTTGAATAAACAGCCTGAAAGCTTGGTAGAGTCTGTGTCGGTGGCGCTGGCTTCTGGTGCGCCTTTGGGATCACCAGTGAGTGTTCCTGGTGTTGATTCTCCTGCTCCAGTAATGGGTATGACGTGTCTGTCTCCTGTGGGTATTTTATTTACTTTATTAATTTAAAGATTATTTTATTAATTGAGAGCACTTTGCATTCTAAGATTTCTTCAGGAACAGGATGTGTCTACGTAGGGTTCTTTATGTGCTGTTATTTCAAAATAGAGGTACGCAGTTAGGCTTTCTGTTGAAATATTGGAATCCAATGTCTGCCATTAAAAACACATTGGTTGCAAAGGTTTATTTTTGTTTCTAAAGCATTGATCTAATGTGTGAGATAACAATTCAATCAAGAAAATAGATTTAAAAAAAAAAACCACAACAACTTCTCCCAGTGTCCTTACTCTTGAATTCATTGTTATTTAAGAGCTCACCCTCTTTGACTGTCTGTTACTGTGATGTTTTTTTCAATTTTTTAGAGGGGGACGACTTTAAACAAAATTATCATAGAATAGTAATGATGAAAATATTATTGACTCAAGTGAACATTTTTAATACCTTCAGCCTGTATATGAACAGCATGAGTTTATCATGACTTCAGATCCCAGTAATGGAGTAAGCATCTGTTTACAGGAAATGTGCCAGAATCAGAGTTGAGTTGCCTCTAAGGAAGTCTGGCATTCATTGACGCTGTACACACTTACTGAGCCCCTTTACTGCTTAGGGTTGAGTGTTGTGGGCTCAGGGCCTCCAGTGATGAACAGGACAGGCACAGCTTCCTCTCACATGCGGGTTTACTCTAGGGGGGGCAAGCAGGAGAGGAACCTATGAGGTGTCAGGTGACTGAAGTCCTGTGCTGAAGGTAGAAAGGGTGAGCGTGCTGGGGAGGGGGGCGGCAGCAGTCTCAGGCCTCCATTCCCCTGGCGCCCTGGTTGTGCATACAGGGGAGATGTGCATGAAGAGTAAAACCTTTGCTTGAAATAGCTAGGATCACGGTATGGCCATTCATTCATTCATTCAGAAAATTCACTGAGTATTTTGCTTTGTGTCTGGAAGAATTCTAGACGCTCATGATTAGTAGTGAACAAGAGGGACAGAAATGTCTGTTTTCGTGGAGTTTCAGTTTTGGAAGGGGAACACTTACATAAACAAGGGGAAAAAATGTGAGGATTGGTGCATTGCAGATGGTTAGGAAAAGCAGGAGGATACTGTAATGGAAATAGCCTGCCAAGGGATAAATTGTAAAGACATCTGTGAGATATCCAACAGACTTGACTCATGGTGTCCGCTTCTCCCCTTCCTATATACTTTTCCCACGCACAGGATCTGTTGTATTGATACCTCCAGCGTGATTTTATTGTCATCATTAGTCCTAGGGTGCTAGAGACAGATTATTACTTTCCCAGAAGGTACTCTTTTCAGAATTGAAGTGAAATATGGTTAAGTTATTTTTTGGAAGTGTTGAAGAAAGGAGAGATGCTGTACCTAAATTGTGTTTGCAAAAATATAAAGGAATGCAGCTCTTTTTATGCAGAGGGAGAAAAGCTATTGTGGAGCTACTAACTTGACGTTTCTATCTGGAAAGCTGAGACGTGATAGATTATGTATCAATTTGGTATATAAGTTATTTGGTAACACATATAGTTTTGAGTTTCAGAGTATTGTAACCATGTGAAGAACATATTACAAACGAAGGATGTGTATTTATTTCTAACACCAGAATTTCATGAACTCCAGATAAAGGAAAAAAAGCAATTTCTTTGCAAAGCAAAGCATCTTTCTTCATGTATATGTATGTGTGTGTGTATATATATATTATGTTTACATGTATAAAATACATAAATACTTCAGAATTAATGTTTAGTATCAGAAATGTTGGGGGTGCTACCGGAACTTACTAATACAAAGTCCAAATATTTTTTTTTCTCCTATTTTTTGGGGAAAAAAAAAAAGCTCTGTCTTTTAAAGCAGTTTCAAGTTCACAGCAAAATTAAGCAGAAGGTAGAGATCCCATATACCCCAGCCTCCATAGGGGCCCGGCCTTCCCCACTGTCAGCATTCAGCAGCAGAGAGGTGCATCTCTTAAAACTGATAAGCCTGTGTAAATAACATCATTATCCCCCGAAGTCCATAGTCTGCCTTAGGTCAGTCTTGGTGTTGTCCGTCCTGTGGGTTTTGACAAATAGATACAGAGATATGTGCCTGCCATTGTAGTATCCGACAGAAGAGTTTCACTGCCGCGACAGTCCCCCGTACTCCACCCCTTCAGTCCTTTTTCTCCCCTCAAGTCTGGGCAACCACTGGTCTTTTTCAGTTTCCATAGTTTTGCCTATTCTGGAATGTTATATAATTGAAATCATACGGGATATAGCCTTTTCAGATTGGCTTCTTTCACTTAGTAATATGCATTTAAGACTCCTCCATATCTGAATTATGGTATGATAGCTCATTTTAGCACAGAATAGTATTCCATTGTCTAGATGGACAAATTTATCCATTCACTTACTGAAGGACATCTTCGTTTCTTCCAAGTTTGACAAGGATGAATAAGCTGCTGTGAACGCTGATGATGTGCAGGCTTTTGTGTGCACATGAGTTTTTGGCTCGTTTTAGTGAATACCAAGGCGTTCAGTTGCTGGATTGTGTGGCAGGAGTATGTGTAGTTTTGTTTTTTTAAGAAGCAGACAGACTGTTCCATAGTGGCTGTGCCATTTTGTATTCCCAGCAGGAAGGAAGGAGAACTCCTGCTGCCCCACACCCTGGCCAGTGTTTGAGGGTGTCACTGCTGCAGATTTTGGCCCTCTTGGTGTGTGTTGATATCTCACTGTTTCATTATTACTTTAATGTGCAGTTTCCTAATTGACGTATGTTGAACATCTTTTCATTTGTATTTTTTTCCCATTTATCTTATTTTCCATCTATATATCTTCTTTGGTGAGGTATCTCTTCAGATCTTCTGCATGTTTTTGTGTTGTTCCTTTTCTTACCGAGTTTTAAGAGTTCTTTGTATATTTGGATCACAGTCCTTTATCAGATACATCTTCCGCAAATATTTCCTCCCGGTCTGTGGCCTGCTTGTCTGCTTGTTCTCTGGACAGTGCCCATTGCAAAGCAGATGTTCATTTTAATGAAGTCCAGCTTGGGGTTACTGCTTTCATGGATGGTGCCTTTGGTGTTGTCTCTGAAAAGTCACCACCAAACCCAAGGCCATCTAGCTTTCTTCCATGTTATCTTCTGGGAGTCTTACAGTTTCTTGTTCTGTATGAGTGTATGTGTGTTTCTATTCATTCTAGTTAAGCTGAATTGCTGAGTAAAAATGAAATGATGTATTTACCCCGTAAAAACTTCTGTCCTGCTTTCTGCCACGAGGTGATAAGATGTGCTTGAGGCCACACTGATGAGCAAGGCTAAGATGGAATTTTGAGCTCACTTGGCAGTTTTCCCTCTTACCTTGTACAGTCACTGGGACCTGAGCTCTTAACTTCCTCTTTTGTAAAAGTCCTATTTGCATTTCCTGAAAGGAAGACTGTTGTTGGTCTTTTTCTCTCTGGGTCTCTGAGTGAACTAATGAATGGTTACAGAAAAGAGGTACAATACTTGCACTGTGCATAGATTGGTGAAATGCTTAAGGATTTAATGGAATACTTTTTTCTACAAAGCGCTCTTGTGTTTCCTGCCTGGTAAGTTTATCCAGCCATTTTTGATGACATTTACAGTACTTGGAACCTGACCTCTTCCCGTTGAGAAGTTTGCTGGATTGTGACCTTCTCTCCTTGGCCTTTAAACCAGCACTTTATGATTCCAAGGCTCCATGTTTGTAAGACTGAATCAATTAACTGTTCCTCCTTTCACCTTTAGAGCAACGTAGACTTCTGCTGGCTTTGTAGTCTCTGTATTCTTTGCTTTTAAGACAGGTGAGTTCCAGATCTTACTGTCTGAAAATACACACTTCAGAATGACAGTAAGTCACGCCATGGTGGAGAAAATAGTTTTTACTGTGCTTACTAGCTTTATCTAAATTCCATTTAGAGCATGTCAGGAAGACCATACCCAAGTTAGTCGTTGCTATTTGTGAGCAGCTACAAACTCAAGAATTTTCAAGATGAGTAGCGTAGTATAGGGCATAAAGAATATTACTCAAATTGTTAAGGCAAAAAATTAAAATGTTAAGGACTATTCCCAATTTCTCCCAAGTTCATATTGCTGCATTTTTTTGGCCTTCATTTCATAGTTGAGATCCTTAGTTCCTAGTTTTTTAAAAAAATTATCTGAAATAAGGAAGAGAAAATTGGAAAGAAAAATGATTAAAAGTATGTGCTGTGGTTCTAGAGGTTCCAAATCATTTTTTCATTTCTTGGAGGGAAAAAGTCTAACTTTTGAAGGAGATTTCATTTATAAAATTGACTCTGTACTTTATAAGCAATGTTTAAATTCATTGGTGATAAATATGCATGTTGGTATAGTAAAATCCCATTTTTTACATAATGCTTTAATGGAAATGGCAGTTTTATGAAATGAAAGTGACTAGTAAAAATCAGAATGATGCCCATAAGCTCTTACATCATTTTTATTGAGGTTTTTGTATATTCTAATTCATTAATACAGGGGAAAAGGAGATCACTAACATGGTTTATTTCCTATAATTACTCAAATCGAATATAATTTATTTTCAATAAAATTCTTAGAGTACATTGCCCAGGGTGGGGAGAAGAGGGCTGGCCTGTTTTTACAAAATGTCTAGATTTTAACTCATGAGACTTCGCTGTTTTAACATTGTAGTTCACTTGCATGTGTTTTCAGTAAGTTTCCTCTAGATTTTTCCATGTAAAACTGTGTAAGTGCAAGAAATCCCAAACACTTAAAGGCCCAGGATTGAGTGTTGAGGGAGAAATCTGGGTTATTTATTTATCCTGCTTATTACTACAAATATTGTTTGTCTTTTAATAATTTAGACTACTTTTTTTTTTGGTGATTCAAAATGTCAAACATTATTAAAATTACTGTGTAATAAATTAATTGGGGGGGATTTCCAAAGTCCACTTAGTATTTACAGTAAAATTTGGCTTATTTTGGGGGAATACCTAGAAGAACAGGTCAGTGTAAGGGGTAAACAGAACACCTAATTTTGGTGCACCCCCGACCCCCAACTTCTTGAGGTGAGGCGAGGAGGAAGAGCACTACCAACTGAGTTGGAAACAAGTAGATATTTTCAACCTCATCACAGTGAAATCTTGCCAACAACCTGATTTTCTGCTCAGTATACTTCAGACCACCTTAGGAAAATCTGTATTTTTTTGGATGTGGTTGTGGACTATTACGAATTCTTGGCATTCCGATCTGAAGATGCTTCCATGTTCTTGAGACAGAATTTTGTTGAAACTAATAACTTTAAGTTTATATCTGGAAAACGTTAAGGCCTAATAGTTTTATAAATCTCCATCAAATGGTAAGTACCTGCTCTCCCAGGCCCCGCTCCCAGGGCTTACATGGGAAAGCCCACCCCTTTTCAGGTGTCTCTTTGTGTAAACACATGGTTTGTCTGTTTTCTTCTCTTTTGTCCCAGCAGTGTAGAGTTATTTGAGCTGGAGTTGTGCGTAGGTGGAGTTCTTGTGATTGGTAGTTGTTCTGTAAAGGCCAGAGAATGTGTACATGTGTGGTGTGTGTGCCTTTGTGCATGCGTGTGTGTGTGTGGGTGTGTGTGTTTGCTGTCTTTGACCCCAGAAAATCAGAGTTGTGTTTAGCTGTTCTTTTTTTCCTTTTACCACTGCTGAAGTGATCTCCACTCTTCAGCAAGTGAAGAGTCTTCCTGGGGGGTAAGTCAGACGGTGTGCTTTGTGGAGAGCGGAAAAGGGTAGAGTCACAGGGAGCTGCTGCCTTCATAATCTCTCAAACACCATTTTAGCATGAAGGATACTGTTTCTCCCTTGATGCCAAAAACTTGATACAAGGATGGAGTGTTGTCAGCATGTGGCTCACCCTCATCTTAACTGAAACTCTTCTTAGGCCACAGAGTACCTGCCCGCTTGGGTAAGCTTTTGGTTCTCAGTAAGGAGATGACTTCGAGTGTAGTGAGAGGGTCGTTTGTGATGGGCGTCAGTAGGTGAGATGCACTGTCCAAGATGCTTTTACCCACATCTGGCTACAACTGCACCTACAAAATGCCGGATCCCAGAGGGCCAGAGGCAGGACTTACCAGAAGGATAACCAAATGGAAACACTCTCTTTAGGCATGTTATTCTTGAAGGTGCCATTGCCTGTGGAATGAGAAGAAATTCTAGTGTAAGTAACTTCATACGATAGATGACTCAGTGGTACCGTTGATTGTGCTATAATGCAACAACATATGCTTTCCTAAAAATCACCAGGCCACATAAAATAGCGTGATAAACACTGTAGGGCTTGCAAGAGGGAGGTGAACTTATAAGTGCACAACGTTCATAAACTTTGTTGATAAACTTTGTTGGTCATCTGCATACACAGACAGGAACCTGATTGTGGTTTTACACATATTAAATGGGTGGGAAACACAGTGTTGTATTTCAGTAAACATGGCACTTCACCTTGAAGAAGACGTGAAGTTCGCCTGTGGAGGTGTCGTTCGTGGGTCACTGTCCGGTGGGGGACGAGGGCAGGTGGTGACGCTGGGTGTGGGGGCGTGTGGCTGCCCGCCCCTAGGGAGCTGCGGTAGCTCATGGGGGTTGAGGTGTGTGTAGAGGGTGTAATTTGTGTATTTCTAGGCAGCTTGGTTCAGCTGCATGCACTTTTCCATGTTCACCTAGCATTTCTTGCAGATGAAATCATGCATAAGCAAATGTGAAATTTGTTTTATGCTCAGATTGTCCCCCTAATATGCACATCAATCACATTGGAACAAATTCACGAATTCAGACTCAGCTTTGTGGCAGAACTGGTCGTAGTTTATTTGATTTTGGAACTGAGTCCTTTTTCCTTTCTTCCTTTGCATCTTTATTGATTTCTTAATTTATATTTAAGTAAAACCCACATCAGATTGATTTTTTTTATACTCTGAGCACTTCTGAAGGTGAGAAAGTAGCGTGAGATTTTAATTTTGCTAGTGCTTATCCACCAGGTAGTTTCCTTCCTGCTTGTCTGTCTGTCTGTCATCGTCATCTATCTAGATACACACATTGAGACCTCTACTAGATGCCAGGCACAGTGCCTGGAGAGACCATGTATTCTGGAGATACAAAAACTGGTAAGGTATCATCTTTACCTTAAGAAGCTTAGAGTTTCGTTGAAAAACTTTCAAGGCGCAGATTTGAATGTCTTTGTTGGGTTTCCTTAGGGAACAGATGAACCAACATTAGGTATTTCTTGGTTTGTGAACATAGCAGCACAGACCTTCCCACCCCGCCACTTATTTCTTTGTAAATGTAGAGATAGTAGTAAAGCGCTTGTGTGGAGGAAACACAGAGATAGCACTGATTTACATGCTGAAAAGATGTCAGTTTGAAAAGAGGTTGAAAAGGACCTAGAAGGTCTTATAGTCAGCCCTCCCACTGACTCCTTAATAAATCTAGTGGTCAGGTATCCACAGTAGAGTGGTAAGTGGAAAAAAAAGCAGGTTTCAGAGTAACCTGAATAGTGTGATCCCATTTGTTGTCTCCCTCCTCGTGTGTGTGTGTGTGTGTGTGTGTGCGCGTGTGCTGTTTGTAAAAGCATAGATGATGTGAGAAGATCTCCCCCGTTAGACCTCAGGGGACAAGGGAAAGCTTATTAACTTCCTCTTTATACATCTCTTATTGTTTGGCTTGTTTTAAGAAGCGTGTTTTACTTTTTTAATTAAAAAATCTAATAAAGTAGAAAATGAATAAATAATAATAATAAAAAATACCCTCAGGGCACTGAGCTTTGTTTCAGTCTTTCCAGTCGCCTGCATAGTTATAAAACCGAATGTGACGTTTCAGGTGTGGGCTGCCTAGCAGGACTCTGAACTTGCTCTGGTTAACGCCATGGCAGCAATACCATATTGTGTGTTCCTTGGCGGGGGGTGGGGGTGGATTCTGTGTTTATAGACCATTAAGACCTCAAAGTCTTTATTACATCTGCTACTCTTGGCACCCTCTACCCTTGATAATTTTGGGACCTAAGTTTAATCCTTCAGATTCTCCCTGGTAGAGTTTATCTTATTGTGGAAATCAGTATTAAATGTAGGTTAAGAACTGGTCTTAGATTCAGGCTGCCTGGTTCAGTTCCTAACTACCCACCACTAACTAGCATGAGTACTTAGACAAGAAACACATATTCTTGAGGCTCTGTTTTCTTTTAAATTTTTTTTTCTCCCTTTCTTTCCTCCTCCTCCTCCTTCTTCTTCTTTTTTTGAAATTATTGAGCGATAGTTTATTGAGCGATAGTTTATTGAGCGATAGTTTATTGAGAGATAGTTTATTGAGAGATAGTTTAAAGCTCCTGAAGAGGGAGGGGACCTGAAAGGGTTGCCCAAGCCTCCATTTTCTTATTGGTAAAATGACAATAACCATGAAGTTGTGAGGTTGCAAGGAAAGACTGGGCATTCGAGCGCCGACCTAGGTAGCCCGGTGCTGTGGGGAGAGCATGGTGACCTTCTGATGCTGCTGTTCGTGCGTTCACGTCAGTGCCTTTCTCCCATCCGGGATAGGGAGCAACCTCCCCCGAACCCCATACTGTATCCCTCCCCACCCCAGAACGTAAATCAGTCAGTCTTCTAAACTTTCCTCACAAGGTGTCCAGTCAGTCTCTGCCTCGTTCCCCAGGTCCCTTCACCGATGTCGTCACCACCAACCTAAAGCTCGGCAACCCAACAGACCGAAACGTGTGTTTTAAAGTGAAGACCACAGCACCGCGTAGGTACTGCGTGAGACCCAACAGTGGGATCATCGATGCGGGGGCCTCCGTCAACGTGTCTGGTAAGTCCTGGAGCTGGAGGCCAAGGAGGGGGCTAAAAAGTGCCCCCTAGAGCCAGTAAGATTTCTTAAAATTTGCATTTGGTATAACAAAATAAGACAGTAGATGCCTCCCTTGTCCCCCACCCTCTGATTGAAAAGCTTCGTGGGTCCCACTCCTCTGTTGGTTTCTATTATTAATGCCTCTTTGGTTTAATGCTTACAGCCTTCTGCGCCTCGATAGTTAAAGCAAAAGTAAAGTGGTAACTTCAGACTTTGCTTCAGAATGAGTTTGGTTTTCACTCCCTTGAAATTAAATCTGCCCTTTGGCAATAAATAAAAAAGGGCTAAACAAACTTAATTTTACTTTGTGGTAGAACGCTAAATGGAGTTATTTTCTTATTTAAGCTAAATGGTTTCTGACATTAGGCTCATGTCATTCCCAATGATTGGTAACTGCGCTTTACTGGTGGTGGAAAGCTCGGGGAGGTGAGGACAGAGGAGACAGGAATATATCCAAGGGTGAAAGTTCTGTGCGCGTCTGATGGGTTTTCCCCTTTCTGTCTGAGAATGCATCTATTTTCCAAAGTCCAGCTTTTGAAAAGATGCTGGTGAAGTGCCCAGATTGAGAATTGGATTTTAGAATTAAGGAGATGTAAGTGATGGGTTTGAGTTTCAATGTTTTTTTTAGAAATGGAATAAACTTTCAGCTCATTAGAACTTCTGGATCCAAGATGCCTTTTGTATTTGTGGAGGAGCTGTGGGGGAGTGTGTGTTTATCCTGTAAAAATCAGGAGACTGTGTGTCACAGAGGGTTCTGCATCATTAGAAGCTACTATTCATTGAAATGGGTACCTGACTGGCTTTTTCCATGACAGATTTTGATTGTGATGCATTTGGCTATTCATTTGACACGTAAGAGAAAATGATTCATCTCTTTGGAAAGATATAAGGTGTTTCATTATCTGATCATTTCTGCAAATTCTTACTCCCCACATCCATTGGTTTCTCTCATTACGGTGCTCCCTCACCAGCTCTCCCCCGTGTGCTTCTCTCAGAGGCTGCGAGAGCTGATCAGGACTCTTGAATTGGGTTGTTATTCAGGAAGTCAGGAGCATGAGAGCCAGATTCCATCGAGGGTGTCCTTTATGCTGAACCAGCACACGCATTATCTCCAGTAGTTTCTGTCGTTTGGCCTGTGAGGATGCATCGTTACCTGCCCCGCACTGAGGAGGAGACCAGTGGCTGTGGGCTTACAGAGCCGGCAAGTGACCCCGCCTGGATGGGGGTCGCTGGGTCTGGCTCCGAAGCCCAGACTAAAGGCAGTGTGCTGGCTCAGGGAAGGGGTCTGAGGGGTTGGCATTTCTGTGCCTCTTGGATCCATATGGTTTCCATTTTGCTATTGTAATCAAGGGCACCTGAAATCTTTATTCCCTTCTTTTACTGACTTTGGTTTTCCTCTTGATTTCTTTGCCCATATCAGATTTGAGCAAGGTTGTCAGTAGATGAGGATTACCAATTTTCATGGTAAATAAGAGGGCAGCAACATCATTTCTGAATAAAATGGCCTCAACAGGCAGTTGTACAGTGTAGGTATACTTTCCAGTATGAAATATAAATGCGTGTCTCTTTCAGAAAGATTCATCCCTCCCCCCATCATAGGAATGTTTTTTAAGATTTTATTTATTCATTTCTTTGAGGGAGAGAGAGAAAGAGAATCTGAAGTAGACTTCCTGTTGAGCACGGAGCCTGATGTGGGGCTTGATCTCATGACCCCGAGATCATGACGTGAGCTGAAACCAAGACTCGGATGCTTCACTGACGGAGCTACCCAAGTGCCCCTATTTCAATTTCTTTTAATTAAAAAAATTTTTTTTGGAATTTTTTTGAGGTAACGACCCTGGGCATTTGGTTTGATTTATAATTCCCAACTTAAGGAACACGAAGATTGTGTGGCTGCGGCGCTTCTTCTGCAGATAAGAACGGGGGCACAGAGAGTGGGTGTCATCATCTCGAGTCGCATGAGTGATTAGTGGCAGAGCTGGTACTTGAAGCCAGTTCTGCTCCTGCCTCGGTGGCTCTTTGGTGATATGAAGCTGCCTCACCATTGGTTATGGTGGCCCCCATTCATTTACAATGCATGTGAAATACAAAGTAGCGTGGTTCTCGAAATGTTATGTACTTGGGGGAAAGTAATTGAATAATAGAATGCCCATGTGTCTGCAGGCCTTACTCCTGCATGTTTGCACATGAGACAGGGCTCCCTTGTTTCTGTTTGGTGTGTACTTACCTCACTGCACGAGGTGCACCACTTGCATTTCCGGGCCGGCATCGCCAGCTGGCAAAGGAGGCTGCCACGCATTTTTGTAGTTTTCTGTGCAGAGGGACCATTGTATCATTGGTTAGACATTCCTATCTTGAGGTGGAAAGCGCTGGGGTTTTCAGGGTCCTCTTCAAACGCAGCGGTATGATGACATCGTGGTGAGTACGTAGAGTTTCTAGGTTCTTCTGGGAGAGAAGCCTCAGGGAGCCTCAGGACACGAAAGACACCAGCAGACAGGCAGTGCCGATTGTCCAAAGGCCAGGTGTGTACATGGCCACGTTTGCTGTCGCCCGCTCTCCTCAGAGATCACTAGCTGTGGGGTCTGGAGCCTGAATGGGGAGCTTAGTTGTGCTGTTTAACCTGCTGGGTGATCTTTGTTTGGCCGATTCATTCATGTCTCTAGGTTCTAGTTTTCTCATCCGTCAAATGGAAGAAGTAGTATCTGCCTCACGGAGTACTCTCCAGTGCCGTGTTAACTGAACGCATGGCACAGGATGGGATTGTGTTATTTTCCCACTAGCTTTGACAAAAACTGGCTAGTTTTTGTTGAATGTAGATTGTACAGAATTGAATTGCCTTTTTAGAAAAAATTAATTCCATACATATTATTAATTGACTTTTTCTAATTTTAAGAAGAAATATATACCTTTTTCTTTCTAGGATATGCATTTCTTTTCTGGTGAAAAGCCACTAGTGAATTTTCAAATGTAATTTACAAAAAGGTGGCCATCAAATCAACTTAAAATACTACCAGCATTGCCCTGTCTACCACACAGAATGTCACGGCATACTCGCAAAGGACATGCCTAGTACATTATTTCTCTCCCATTTCTGAACACCCTTGGGATGTGCTAGCTGTTAGGGAAGGTTATAAATCATCCTTTGACAGAAGGGAGCCGGGAGGGAGGGGAGGAGGAGGAGGAGGAGGAGGTCCGCCCACATAGCTGGCCCGGGGCACTGAGGTTTGGAAGGCACACAAATCAGGGTCGTGCGGGTGGGGACTCAGGGAGGCTTTGTAGCTGTCAGATACCTTTCTGACACACCCTCCGAGACTCTTCTTGGCTTTCAAGGGAGCTTTCGTTGTGCTTCAGAAGTCCAGACACTGGCCTATCGTGTTATTTTCTCCAGAAGGTGGCAAATTACTTATTGAGTCCTTAAAAAATAACAGCTCTGTTTTAAAAACTTAGGTGGTAAAGTAATGGTTAGAAACAGGCATAACCTAAACTTTTTGTGTCTGTAGGTGAAAATGTGTGGATTTCCCAAAGGGATGGTTTGGGGTCCAGTCCCCTGGGTCTACGACGGGCGTCCTTTTCTTTGTCCTTCATGGGGGCGCCCGTCTGTCTCGTCCCCTCTCGTTCTTTGAGCGGCTCCCTCTGCAGTCTACCTACTGGAGGAGGCATTGTAGTAGGTGACGGGGTGCGGAGTGCTTTTTCTTTGCATTGATTGGCCCAGAATGCCATGGTTTTGGCCTTTGCTCCTTGGTACACCCCATCTACTAGAGATGGTTTTGAATTATTCCATTCTGGACCTCAGCAAAATAGCTACACTTAAATGGAGATTGGAGAAGAGGAGATTGGATTTCCCCCGAGATTTTAAATGCAAGGGAAATAGAACTTTCTGAATTAATGAATTGTTTGAAGCAGTGAGGGGGGCTCCCCATTTGTTCTACCTTTACAAAATTAAATCTATTTTCTGAACTGTCTGGTGGGAAAATATTTTTAAGGTAGATAATTTCTGAAAATGTCTTCGTGGTAAGCTGTTAGTGGTTGTAGGGTTGTTTTCTTTTTTTTAATACTGCAGTTTAATAATGAGGGAGTTTTCCATTAATATTCCAAACCATGTTTGCCAGCAGATACAGCAGGTGAAGTGGTAAAATTATGGGCCCATCAAAAATACTTATGCTTCCTGTAATATGATATTAAGTTTAATATTTTTATAACCTTCACTGAATTCTAATTTCACTAAAGTAGCAAGCGTGCTTCCATTTGCAGTTCAATTATGCACATTGGTTGCCTTTGTACCAGGCAAATTAGAAATGCAAAATCTCTGTGTGGGGGGGCATTGGAAAGAGTCATTAAAGATACCAATATTTAGGTACAGATACACTTTACTAAGTGAACCCTGGGAATTGAAAATGGATGAAAGACAAACACACACCAATCTGCTAGTGTCTGAATCAGTATTTTAAATTAAAATTCAGAGAATTAAGGAGCAGTGTTCGCTTCTGACGCACAATCCTTTCCAGCACTCCTTTTAATCACGTTAAAGCCTAAAGTTCTTCCAGTAAAATCCTGAGGACAGAGAATGCATATCAGCAGCTCTTCTTGGATGGAAACATTGGTCAATTAATGTAATTGGGTAGTATTGCAATTGATAATTAATCCTTTTAAGATTTTGCTGACTCAGTTTAATGGAGCTGCTTGCCTGCCCTGGATCAGTCAACCTTGGGCTGAGCTTTTAGGTGATTAGCACCAGCGTGTAAGTGCACTGCCCGTAGAGAAAGAAGCCAGGCATTCGCCTGTCAAGTGCTGATAGCAGGAGCTCAATTTGAGGGGTTTGGGCATTTTAACAGCAACATTGTTCTTTGTTTGATCATTTGCTTTGGAAGTCACTGATAAGGGAAACCTTTTTATAAATGGTTTTCATGAACCAAGTTTAATCTTCTCATATAAGAACAACTTACATTCATACCTAAAAGACATCTTTAGTCTTTATTACCACATAAATGAGAAATTGTTTTTTTACAAAAGGAAATTAATTAAAATTCAGGCTAATTATGCTTTTTAAAGATTTTTTAAAAAGTTTACTGTGATATTCAAGTTTCTTACGACTCCCGTGTTTTACTTTTTAGGAGTATGACACTATTTATTTATTTGGGGCACTGGGGTGGCTCAGTTGGTAATTGGTTAAGTGGCTGCCTTCTGCTCAGGTCATGATCCCAGGGTCCTGGGATAGAGCCCCGAGTCCAAGTCCGGCTTCCTGCTCAGTGGGGAGTCAGCTTCTCACTCTCAGTAAATAAGAGAGCATAAGCATGGGGAGTAGTAGAGTGAGAGGGAGAAGCAGACTCCCCCACTGAGCAGGAAGCCCCTCCTGAGGCTCGAGTCCTGGGATTGTGACCCAAGCCAAAAGCAGATGCATAACCAACTAAGGCACCCAGGCACCCCTATTCTTTATATTTTCAAAGATCATGATCAAGAGGACTTATCAGGTACACTGAACATCTCACTTAGTGAATGGTAACTTCAGCTTTCTGCAGAAATTAAGCTCAATTTCGAGCAGCCAAGAGTTATGTTCTTTTCTCTCATTATAGCTTCTTGCATATTTATATTGTTTGAGAGAGGGAAAAAGAGAGAGAGAAGACACAGAGAGAGAGGGGGAGGGAGAAGCAGACTCCCAGTTGAGCAGAGAACCTGACGTGGGGCTCGATCCCAGGACCCTGAGACCTGAGCTATAGGCAGAGACATAACCGAGTGAGCCACCCAGGTGCCCCAGTTTCTTGCATATGTAAACACTTGAGCTCCTCATCTTGACTCTCTTGTTTACTCTTGCTTTATTTTTGAAATTAAAAAAAATTTTTTTTAAAGAGTTTATTTATTTTTGAGAAAGAGCACATGAGCACACTTGGGGGAGGGGTAGAAGGAGAAACTGGTTCCCCGCTGAGCAGGGAGCCCAGAGTGGGACTCGATCCCAGGATTTAGGGATCATGACCTGAGCTGAAGGCAGATGCTTAACTGTCTGAACCACCCAGGGGCCCTTTTTAAAAAATATTTTATTTTTTTTTGGAATCTTTACACCCAGTGTGGGGCTTAAACTTAAAACTCTGAGATCAAGAGTCACATGCTCCCCCGACTGAGTCAGCCAGGCACCGCTTCTCTTACTTTTGCCTCACTGTTAGCCTTGTCCTGGTGTTCTGCCCATCACAGGTCAGGATGAAGTGAAAGGGCTTGAGAGATAGCCACAGTGAGGGACTGGATAGGAACGCCACGAAGGGTGAGTGGGGAGAATGTTCAGAAGTAACCGAGGGACCTGGAATTATGTAAGCCTCAGGGCAGCCTGTTCTCGGTATTTCGGTTCATCGGTCCCAAGAGCCATGGCTTGTAGGTCTTTCTAAGAGAGAATGTAATGTGTGTTCATAATCCCAAGAGTTAATCAGGAAAAGGCTGTGTCGTGTCATTCCATTTACATTATAAAATATTATAGGAAACAGGAAAGTGTGTTGGAATTTTTAAAAAGATGTATGTTTTAAATACATTTATAAAAAGGAGTGAGTGAGGTCTGTTCTTTGGTCAGTGCTTTGCATCTGGCACATCTCATCTTCCAGTGACACCGAGGTACGTTTGCACTGGTCTCTGCATGAGGAAGTCAGCCGGACGAGGAGGAGTTCACCATCTAAAATGGGCTGTACTGAATTGGAAAATCCCATAGCGAACACAGAGATAATTCAGTGTTAACTTACTTATAAGTAGATACAGTCATTTGCCTGCTAGACTCGTAGTTTCATCCGTAGGTATCTGTAGGCAGAGTCCCAGGAAGCAGTTGTATTTTCAGCATTTTGAGAATCCTAAAAGAAGTATTGAGTTTACTCATGATGAGGGTACACAGCCCACAGTGCTGAGCTGCTTTGCTTTCGGCTAGAATTACTTCACCTCAGTGTGGTAATGACATTGGTCTTTTAAGCTGATCAGGTTCTGTCTTGTTTCTGGTCACCTTAAAAAACTAGAGCAGGAACTACATTACTCTGCCATGAATGCAGTGTGGTAGAGAAGAGCCTTTTGATTATTACATATAGAAATTATATGGAGGGGACAGTTGTGAACCTACCTGAACCTATGGGTGGGAGAGAGTGGCTCTGGGAGAGAGGACAGAAGGGAAGCCACATGGGTAAGGGTAAAAGAAGGCCTCCTCTCTTTGTGCTACCCCAAGGAGTTTTTTAGAGGGAGCATGCTTCAAGAGTTCTTCGAATGTTGGGAGGGAAGAAGGTACCCATCTGCCAAGCAGTTAAAAACTAGTACCCAGAATGTGAACTATCAAAGCATGAAGTTCTGGTCTCAGTCTCAGTCGGATTGGGTCGAAGGGCAGACATGTGGAGAGAAGCTTAGGCATTTCCGTGTCAGCAGGTGTCCACCAGCAGAGTCCAGTGCCCAAAGAAGAACGAGGGTGTGGGGTAGCGTCCTGGTGGCGGCCGCAGCGTTTGGGGATACACTGAATGTGCCTTCTCTGGGAGTGGTCCCCGGGCTGGCAACATCAGTGTTGTGTTAGAAATACATGTTCTCAGCCCCACCCCACCCCAGATGTTTGAATCGGAAACCCTGGAGGTGGGATCCCATCACCTGTGTTTTAACAAGAACTTCAGGTGATCCCGATGCGCGCCGGACTTTGAGACGCCCCTCATTACCAAGTCGGATTAGGGGATGAAGTTCTGAAAGGTTGGTATATTGAGATGTGAGTAGGGCAGGAGGACCGGGAGAGACGTGCCAACACGACCAGACCAACATGATGGGAAGAGACCTCGGTGATGCCAGAGCACCCTGGGACTGGGGGTGTGGCCAGCGTGTGTGGACCTGTTCTGGGGCCATACCAGGAAAGCTGAGGAGACTGGGAAGAGTTGAACGGATCGTCTTTTACTTGGGAAAAGGGCTTTTTTTTTTGAGGGGGCTTTTGGTCAGGAATGTGGTGAAGGTGAGTAGGGTGCGCAGGGGAAAGCAGACTGACAGGGTCTGCGTCGGAGCTGTGCGGGGTGATCTGACGGGAGAGTCACTGGGAGCAAGAGCTCCTAGTTGGACGAAGCGAGGTGTCAGTGGGGCCTGAGCTGTGATTGCGGCCGTGGAAATCGAGGAGAGGGACATCCCGAAGGTAAGATTCTGAGACCAAACAAATCCTAACGCATGTGCTGTGCTGCTTGTTAGCCTTGCACACCTTTGCTCTGCTCACACTGCTGCACGTGGAAGGGCGGGGGCCTGCCTGGGCTCTCCTGGGGAGCCACTGTGCTCCCCAGAAATGAGGTCATCATTTCTCTGAGGGGGGCTGTTTAGGAACATATATTCTGCATTTCCTCTCTTTTGAAGAAAGTCTGATCTTACTGACCCACCGTTTTATTACCCCCCAAAGACCCTTTCCTAACAGGACCCCACTTTTGCCGTCTGACACGGCAGACACTGACTCACGAGGCATTAATGCTGGCGAATGGTGAACGGTCTCCTGGTAACCGGCTGCTTTTTAATGTAGTATCAGCAGATATGTTTTAAAAGTAGGATAGATGGTTTGTTTAAGAGGGTTTTATCATCAGTGTCTCTGATATTCAAGTGAAATAAATTAAGTTAATGGGAAGCTCTTTTATAGCCTGTCACGGAAAAAAGTACATAATTTCTGTCACAATTTGCATGTGTGGAGCTGCAAGAACAAACGATGAACAACATTTTTTCTGTCATGTCCTCGTAAAGTTCTAGCCAATCGGGTACAGCAGATCGAATTGGACAGGGGATGATAGTAGCTGAGAAACACAGACTTTTCGACCTGAGTTGGGGGCAGAGGAGGATGTGGATACTGAGGCCCAGCGAGGGTTCGTGAAGGCTCTCGGGGTCTGGGTGGCCACTTGACTCGCTCACTCTTGCTTGCCGATGGGGAGCCCCCGCGGAAGGAGAGCTGATGGGTGCAAAGCCTTCCTTGCCACTCGCTGCTGCAGCTGCCGGGAGAGTGGCTGCGGTGGGGGAGGGGCCGAGGCCACCCCAGAGCCTGCGGGAGCTTCCTGGAGGTTCACCGGCAGACCACGGTGGTCACTCCCAGTTTCACGTGTTCAGCTCGCCAGCCTCATGCTTGTTTATATTTCACAAGCCCCGGCCTCTGGCTGTGTCCAGCGTTCTTGTAAGGTGGTCTGATAGCTGTCAGTAGCCGCTGCTTTGTGTCTCCGCATTCTTGTCGAACTCAAAGGTCCACGTGTAAGTGATAAACTTGCAGCTGTCCTTCCAGATCTGCACCGTGGCAGCGTGGGAGGTAGGCAGCTCTCTTAGGCCTGCAGCTGTGTGGGTGACCCCTGCGACACCCAGCGGCGCCTGTGGACCCCCACAGCCCTCTGCAGAGGTGGAGCAGGCCGCTGCCGGGTGGTTGGGTAGAGGAGCACAGGGAACCCTAGACCCCTTCCTGTAGCAGATATGCGTGCGTGCCTGCGCGTGTGCTTTTGTCTCTACCCCAGGCCTGGATGCATGCCGTCCATGCAGACTCAGGCTTTGTATGAAGTTGCTTTCTCCTTTATTTATTTATCTGTTCGTTTAAAGATTATGTTTTTAAGTAATCTCTATACCCAACATGGGGCTCGAACTTACAACCCGGAGATCAAGAGTTGCAGGCACTATCCACCGACTGAGCAAGCCAGGTACCCGGTTGCTTTCTCTTTTAAACTGTGCTTTCTCCCAAGAGGCACTACACAAAGCCGATGCCTTAACTTGAATTATTTAGCCACTTTATTTTTCTCCTGGAGGGGCTCAGGCTTTTGGTCTCAAGACCCCCTTTATACTTGAAATTGTAGACCCAAAGAACCTTTTCATTTGGGGGTTATATCAATATTTATCATGTTGTAAGTTAAACTGGGAAATTTAAGGAGTATTAGTTCACTTAATAACATTAGTAAGTCAATTACATGCTAAAAAGTGACATTTTTAATGAAAAATAACTTCAAAAATTCAGTGAGAAGATGGGCATTATGTGACATGTTTTGCAAATCTCTTGTATCGTCTGGCTTAGAAGATAGGTTGGATTCTCTTGTTCTGCTTTTACACTTGTTCAGTCTGTTACAAGGTGTTATTTTAGCCATTTTGCCTCACCATTGTAGTTGGGAAAGGGGAGAGTTTTCAGTAGCTTTTTCAGATAATTGTGGACATGATACTTTGATAACACACCAAAACTTAACAAGTGGCGCTTTTCTTAAAGTTTAGTACAATGTGGAATCTTGAAACCATGATGGTGAACTGTTTGAACTTTGTTTCACTAAAATGCACTGGGCTCCCTTGCAACTCTGAATGGGTTTTGCGATACTATATGTTAGTGGAGTTATGTAGATCTGCCAAATGTTGACACATTTTATGACACAATATCTGAAACATCACTGATCTCATCAGAAAAGTCTTCAAGTATTTGGGAAACTGAGCTCTTGAGGTCAGATAGATGTTTTTCAAGGGTCTCCTTTTGGTAGAAAGCCTGGATTTTATCACTGGCAACAACTACTTTAAGTTGTTTCCCTTGAAATACAGGTGCGGTTCATTCCTTTTTTTTTTTAAAGATTTTATTTATTTTATTTGACAGAGAGAAATCATAAGTAGGCAGAGAGGCAGGCAGAGACAGAGGGGGAAGCAGGCTCCCCGCTGAGCAGAGAGCCCGATTCGGGCCTCGATCCCAGGACACTGAGATCATGACCTAAGCTGAAGGCAGCGGCTTAACCTACTGGGCCACCCAGGCGCCCGGTTCATTCCTTTTTGAGCAGATACCTGCCATCTGCTTAGCTCTGCATAACCATTGTTTGTCTGTCCATTGTTCTTTCTAGTAACTGGTGTTCCAGGAGAAGCCTTCTAGTTCAGCTCACCGTCTAAACGTGGGGGAGCCGCCTTTCCCAAGACAGTGGAGCACTTCATGTGTGTCTGCATTTCCTCACACAGAGTGATAAGATGTGTTGTCAAGGGTTGAAGTTTGGCAGAATGAATCCTTTTTGTTTCTTTTCCAGGATATTAAAAGCGAAAATGGTCTTTTAAAAAAAGCTGCAAGTGTGTAGCGATGCCTGATGAGGTGACCCTGCCTCGCGGGTGCTGAGGCACAGAGTTTTACTTTGGCTCTGCACCAGCCATCACCGTAGAGCTCGGCACCAGCAGAGGGACAGAATGTCGTGGTGTTCTCATGTCCGTGCTGTTGACTTTATGGATCAACTCATGGGGGGACCCTTGGGGTCTGTGGGTAGTACCTTGAGAACCTGGGTGTGGAATCTGACTCTGGAAGCAAAGCCAGTGTGGGGCTCTAGCTCTGTCTTCTAATATGTTGGCCGTGGGGTCTGAGTGAGACTGGGCTGCTTTGGTGGATTGTTGTGAAGACTGGATGGGAGATGCAGTGCAAGCGTGCCTTCTCTGGTGCCTGTACGTAGTCAGCACTAGTCAGGTCCTGTTCCTTTCCTTCCTGGGGCGCTGTGAAGGTACTGCGGATTGGGAGACTTGGCTGGGGTGGAGAGGTGGAAAGGGTCAGTTTTGCCTTAGTGCATGCCTGGTATCCACAGGAGAGTCTCTTGGCTCTTTTTTCTTATGTGCACTGCAGGGGTTTGCAGGGGGAAGAGCAGATCTTTCTGAGGCTGTTTGCAGGTGGAGGGGGCTTTGGTTCTCTGGACCTGTTGGTTGTCTGTGTGTCCCCCAATGTAGTTTGAGTTACAGAGCCCACTCTGAAAATTAACAACGACTTCTGATTACTGTCCTCTCCTGTGCGCTGGGTGCTTTTTACAGATAATGCTGGTTCAGTCCAAGAGCTCTCCATGGTGGCAGACCCTAGGGGGCCTTTCACGGCTGGAAAAATAAACTCAAGGATGAGGCGGTTGTGCTTCTAGAGCTTGTGTGCTGCTGGGGGTCTGAGTGTCGTCTAAGGCAGAGTTCTCTTTTTTCCCGTACTAAACAAATACCAGGGCAGGGTTTTATCACAGCCAAGTGAAATCTGAAATTCTCAAAACCTAATTCACATTAATTTTTAAAACTAACATTAATCTAGGATTAATGGTTGGTTGGGGACTGCCTTCGGCTCGGGTCTGGGGTCCTGGGACGGGGCCCTGTGTCTGTGTCCCTGCTCGGCGGGGGTCTGCTTCTCCTCTTACTCCCTGCCGTCCACTCGTGCTGGCTCTCTCATTCTCTCACAGAAAAGTTGTAAAGAAAGGAACATTCATCAGACAGTAGTTGGAACACCGTGACCCAACTTCAAAAAAGGTTGTCAGTCCCTGTCCAAGAAATATCACAGCACATGTGAAGGCATTGGCCCTCTAGTTTATCAGGTGTATTTTCCCTGTTGCATTATTCCTGGAGGTGGACAAAGCGCGATGGCAGTTTAGCTTTCAGGAGAAGAGTCTGTGGGGCTGACCTGCTCGTCTGCTCATTTGTTCCCAGGGTTAAGTGTTGAGCCCACGTGTGTAACAATGCCCCAGGTCTGTCCACAGGAGAGCTCTTGCTAGCTTGGTGGTGCCAGAAAGGGCAATAGTTGTGTTCCAGGTCCAAAGCCACCAGCAAGAACTGCTTTTTTGGGAGGGAGCTGTGCTTCTCTACCTGGAAGAGTGAAATTCCAGGTGGAGTGATCTTGGGTTTTAAATGACCTTTTGTTCTCTCTGCTGATGGTTTCACTTAGGATTTGGGGTACTCAGAATATCTCTGTTGCTATTTAGACTTGATGTCTTGTGTGTGTAAGTCCTGAATTTTTTCTTTTAAAGATTTATTTGTTTTAGAGAGCTCACTCCCGATGGGAGGACGGACAGAGGGAGGGAGAAGCCCACTTAGCTGTGAGTGTGGAGCCTGACGCAGGGCTTGATCTAATGACCCTGAGATCGTGATCTGAGCTGAATCAGGAGTTGAATGTGCAACTGACTGACAGGTCGAGTGCCCCGTAGAAAGCCCGAATTGAAGAATGTTTGTAGATATACTGATTTTTGTCCTGAAGGAGTCTCCCCGTAGAGTGCCGTAGCTGAGAGCACATCACATGGATGGTGTGGGTGGCAGAACTGCCCGGATGACTGCGTATACCGAAACCCCGAAGTCCGGTGTGGTATGGGATTGTGGTAGACTTTCTCTGTCCCCAGGGTCGAGGGGACACTCGCATTCTGTGCCGTGTCATGTTTACTTTTATAAGATGTGATGGGGAAAGTGAATTTACAGAATGTGCCTCTGTCTCTTATTGGAGTGACCAGTGTGTGGCGGAAGGGTGCTGGGCTGCCCTTGGCTCTTTCTTGAAGTTTTGCTGCTTGAGCAAGTCACGTCACTTCATTTCGCCTCAGGTTCTTCATTTGTGAACTGGCGTTCAGGACAAACTTAGGTTTAGGACACGTGCCCTTTATCTCCCGCAGCGGGTAGTTGATGGTGAAGCTTTGGGGGAAGCCGTGAGATGGGGCTCAGAGGCCAGAGAACCCTGGTTGGGTGCCCTGCACGAAAGGTGCTGGAGAAGGACAGCACTTGGACTGGTAGAGCACAGGGAAGTCCCTCATGGCGGGCCACCCACAGGTGAGCAGCCCCTTTCGTGGTGTGACCTGGGGCAACTTAGTTAACCGTCCCGTGCTCCGGATTGCTTGCCTGAAAACAAACCGGCGTTAAAATAACCTCCACAGCAGTACCTACCTCTTCAAGTTTAGATGTGGTCCTAACAGACGTGCCGTCTGTGGCCAGGTTTCTGGCTCACGGGGATGCTGAATCCGTGTTCACGCTTTTCATGGTCGGGGTGATAGGAGCCTTTTCCTGTGTGAGAAGAAGGTGTGTGTCAGGGAGCTTAACCGGATGTGTGCTTTTGCCTGCACCTTGCAGCAGGTCGCGCATCTTAAAGGAGCCGCCATTTAACAAGGGTGGTCGTTTCTTTTTTTTTTTTTTTTTTTTTAAGATTTTATTTATTTATTTGACAGACAGAGACCACAAGTAGGCAGTGAGGCAGAGAGAGAGTGAGGAGGATGCATGCTCCCTGCTGAGCAGAGAGCCTGACGTGGGGCTCGATCCCAGGACCCTGAGACCATGACCTGAGCCGAAGGCAGAGGCTTAACCCACTGAGCCACCCAGGTGCCCCAGGGTGGTGGTTTCTAAGGAAGCCAGTAGGAGCGGGGAGGCGCCTCAGTGCAGTGGGCGTGACTTGTCTGCGGGAGCTTTTCGGTGCCATTCCTCTCGGTTCTTGGGGAGGAAAGGTGGGGTGTACGCTGGTGGTGTTTTTCCTATGCTGTGAGTGTGCTGGTTGTGAAAATTTCCCAACATTGCATGGGCGAAATTGTATTTGAAGCAGTAAAGAATACTTTGATAAGGGAAATGGACAAAGAAAACTAAAATGATACCATCACATGTCTTGGATTATTCTAGTTCACTTAAGAAATCATTTCGCTCTGTTGTCTTGAGCAAAAAGGCATGTGATGTTTACACCTGGTTTACCTGGTCTGTAGGCCCTGTGGCCGACCTCTGTGTCAGGCGGGCGGTGGTGAAAGACCCCGGGGCTAGGAATCAGAAGACCCGAATTCCAAACCCACGTCCCAGCTCTGCCACTACCTACTGTTTGACTTGCGGCAAGTCCCCCGACTTCCCAGGATCTCAGGTTTGAGACCTGAAAAGCGGAGAAGATGCCGGGCACCTTGCCCTGCTGGCCTCACCCGGGTCGTTGTAAGGCTCAGATGAGAATCCTGGTAAACTGCTGTACAACCGAGATACAAGTTTTAACATAAATGGCTGCTGGTAACCAAGCTCTGACCCACCTAATGAAATATTTTCTTTCTCAGTGATGTTACAGCCTTTCGATTATGACCCCAATGAGAAAAGTAAACACAAGTTTATGGTTCAGTCTATGTTTGCTCCGACTGACACTTCTGATATGGAAGCAGTAGTAAGTACTGAATGCTTCTTACTTTCTTTTAGTAATTAAAATGATTAGGTACAGAATTTTGGGTGCATGCATTTCAAGATATGTCAAAATTGTTTTAAAAGGGGAATGGTGTTTGCAAGGAGGTTTGTACTTTGACTACCTTTATGGTTTTTCTCAAACTTTGATTTTAACATTGTATGTGACTTAACAGAACACTACTGTTTCCTGACGTCTACCTCTCAGTTCGCTTCAGCAGCTGCTTGTTCTGATGGGTTGTGTCTGGAATAGTTTCAGGATTCCTTCCTTCCCTTTATAACCCCTTCCATCTCCCATAGAAAAGGGTGTTTCTTAGTCTAGGGAATGCCTTGACCATGTCTCCCTGCGCCCACCCCCATCCCCAAGAGCCCGGATGTGAGGGAGTGGGATGCTCAATGTCCTGCAGCGCTTGAGGGTTTGCTTTTCACTTGGTTCTGCTAAGCAGGATTTTTTTTCCCCTTCCCTAGTCCCCCCCCCCCTCCCCCCGCCCTGCTTAAATACATGTTTAACTCTGTCTCTGATTTTGGTAAAAATAAGATAACTTTGTTTTTATAAAATAAATGATATTATATTATTGTTTTTACTGGGAAAAGATTGTAATGGAAATTCTCCTTAAAGTGAGCTTTTTTTTTTTTTTTTAAACATTTGAATGAATCGGCTGGCATTCTGGTGTCTGCGGGAATCACACTGTACAGATAAACCTTACCTTGCACAGTCCCAGCGAGGACAGCATGGCCAGCCCTCAAGCGTACAGATAGGAAAAAGAAGGCGGGGCTCTCTCAACACCCCACATCGCTTTGCCGCTTGCCGGTCCAAGCTAGGGGACCGGCCCCCCGGGGAGCACCTGCACATGGGAGTCAGCCGTGGCTGACTATGGTTTTTCTCTTTCAAAAGTTTTATGCGAGGGGCTTTCTATGCACTGCTTCCCTTCACATCCCAATGTCACCACTCAGCCTTTTCTGTTAGTGTTAGAAAAGCATTAAATGACCATCTTTGTGGATGTTCAAGTTTGGGGCAGGAGATGAGGGCGAGCTGGATACTTGGAGATTTGAGAGAGATGAGTGACCATAGGGGACCTTCCCCTTTCATAAGAATGATTATTGAGGCATTTACTACTTTCTCTTTTGTTTCCCAGAACATGGGTGTCCCTTCATGTTAATTTGTGTGAGCAAGGAAATGTATGGCAAATACAAAATTTGGAATATCCAAGATTGTGTTCTTTTTTTTTTTTTTTTTTTTTTTTTTTTAAAGATTTTATTTATTTATTTGACAGAGAGAAATCACAAGTAGATGGAGAGGCAGGCAGAGAGAGAGAGAGAGGGAAGCAGGCTCCCTGCTGAGCAGAGAGCCCGATGCGGGACTCGATCCCAGGACCCTGAGATCATGACCTGAGCCGAAGGCAGCGGCTTAACCCACTGAGCCATCCAGGCGCCCCTCCAAGATTGTGTTCTGCTTGGCTTTTGCTGCATGGCTTAGCGACAAGAGCACGGGCTTGGCGTCTCGGGCGTGGGACTGAGCTCTGCCTTGTACTAATGTTGTGGCCTTGGGCAGTTTTCATTAACTCTCTGTAGGGTTGGGTCACCTGTAAAAGGGGTTTAAAAACCTGGTTCACACATTGTTGTGGGAATTAGTGTGCTCTGGGTGTCAAGCACCTGGCACAGTGTCCAGAGCCGCTGATCTGAGTGCTGCTGTGGTCCAGGCCTCTGTATCCAATAAAGATGAATTTCTCTCCTTTTATGATAGTTTGTGTAACAGTTAAAATCTTTTATAAACGTACATTGGAAGAGATTTTGGAGATACACAAATAAGCAAAAATAAAACTAAAAGTGACCTATAATTTGTTTATACTAGACCTAACCATTGTCGTTAGAGCCTCATGCTATTTTTTTTTATTTTAAACTATATTTTGGTATTTTGATACACAGAAAGCAGAAAAAATTACACAGTGATCAGGTCTGTGACCTTCACGTAGACTCGCCATTGAGCACTTCGCCGCATTTGCTTCATTTCTGCCGTAAATTGTTTTTGCCCGACCACTTAACTCTTAAGACACAGACTTCATGGCACTCACTCCTACTCCCTTCAGCACAAGGACAGTGTCTTACATCGTCCCAGCACTGTCCTCATAGCTGGGAAAGTTGACATTCATCCAGTCATACTATCTAACAGAGAAACCTATATGTAGCATTTTCTAGTTGCTTCAAAATGACCATAGTTGTTACTCTATTGAAGTATAATACCCTCAAGGCTTGTGTTTTTCATGACTTTGAATATTTTGAGTCCAGGCCAGTTCTGGGATTGTCTGGTTATTTCTTCATGATTAAATTGAGGTTAAATGTTTTTGGCAAGAACATTCCATAAGTAATGTCATTGTATGCATCGCATCAGAAGGCATTAAGTACTGGGTTGTCCCTCTATTGACGATGCTAAGTTGGATTACTTGGTTAAGATGGTGACTGCCAACTTTCTGGTATCAAGGCGCAACTGCCCCTTTGGTTAATAGGTCATCTGTGACACTCCGGAGTGATGGGATACTCGGAGAGCACGTGAATGTCCTGCTCACCAGTGGTCGCACCTGGTGGTTTTGGTCTGGTGATGAGCCTTGCTTACTGCCCTTTCGACACAAGCACACAGGCACACGTGTGCTGGTGTGTGTGTGTCCATAGAACAGACTAAAATATAGTCTGTGGCTTTCTTCCTTACGATTCTGTGCATTTTCCCTATGTACTGTTCAGTCTCATTGGAGTGGCCTGCTAGTCCACTGAAGGGGTCTCCTGGGGCTTATTTGGCAGTTCCTGTTGTTCGCCACACACACGGTCTCCTGGTTTTGGCTCTTGGTACCTGTGTTGCGCTAGCTGCCTCCTGCATGGTCCTGGGGCAAGGGTGGAAGAGTTTATTCTTGTTTTCCATACTATAACCTTCCTGCTGTGCTGGTCTGCCCTCCACTGCCCAGAGGAGGATTAAGCCAAGAGTACGTGCTCCTGGAGCCTGGAGTTAGCCAGGAAGGTCTCCCCACTAGCAGGCTGGAGGGATTGGGGGTCAGCCCAGACAGCGGCATGCTCCTGAATGTGCCCCGTTAGTAGTTGGCAGTGAAGTTCTCAAACCACTCCCCCGTGGTATACACTTACTCTAAGAGGGGTGCCCCCTGCAGAGTAAGTTTTATTTTCCTAAGGAGAGCCAGAGTTACCTCTGACCGCTCAGACATAATTTAGAAAATTCCTCTTCCTTCAGCGGTGGTTGTCTCTGTTCCATGTGCTTCCCACAGACTAGCAACAGGAGCAGCACTGGTTGGCTTGGAGGAATCAGCAGCAGGGCTGGGGTTCGTGAAGTGTAATAAATATTCAGGAAAGCTACTGTATTTAATCTTGTCCTGTTAAAAATACTGAAATCTCAGCAGACGTAAGTTCTTTATTTGATATACACCCGGGCTTTCTCATTAAGAATATTTTTTTGAAATTGTCAGTTATAGGAAGAAAATTATTCTTCCAGCAGCTTTATAATATCCTGATTATTAAATTTAAATTGTTTTAGTGGAAGGAGGCAAAACCGGAAGACCTTATGGATTCAAAACTTAGATGTGTGTTTGAATTGCCAGCAGAAAATGATAAACCAGTAAGTATGTTTATCGTTAACAATAATTGAATGTTGCAAGCTGATACTCATTTGCATACCATCTCCTGCAAAACCAAGATTTAAGTTGGCAAATTATTTTCCTACTTCTGATGTCTGATGAAAAAAATAAGCTGAAGTCAACAAATAAGGGGCCTTCATGAAATCAGCCTCTGAGAGACTGGTGGAAAGACAACTAATTGAAACAATTTTTTTTCTTGGGAAGTGCAACCTGTTGGCTGGTGAAATGTCATAAATCCTAAAGAGCTTCTCTGACTTGGCAAAGTTATAGTTTGCTGTAAAGAGTGGGTAGGTCCCCAGCAGGGAGTGATTTGCTGTTTATCATGGGGCTCGACGGACAGGTGGTAAGCTCTCGGGTTCTCTGGTTTCACAGACTACTGTCCTAGGTCTCCTGTCTGCTCTTTCCCTGAACGCCACCTCGCCACCCCCTTAACCCTCCTGCCTCTTTCGTTAAACCTGCTTTTAGATTTAGGGTTTCTCAACCTCAGCACTGTTAACACTGGGGCTGTCTCGGGCCGTGTGGGATGTTGAGCAGCAACCCTGGCCTCTCCTCACCGGATAACCGGTCTTCACTCATCTTGCGTGACAACCAAAACTGTCCCCAGACGTTGCCCGGGATGCACTGGTGGGGGCAGAACCGCCTCCCAATGGGAGGCCCCCCCCCACCCCCATGCTGCGGGAGGGGGCGATGGCAAGAACTAGCTGCCCCCGAGCTATCCGCTCGTTTTTCTCTGTGAAGCCACGGGGCAGACCTCTCGTGGCCCTTGCTCATGCCCTGTTGAGAGAGCAGACTGTGTCTGAAATGCAGATTTGGACCTTCCTTCAGCCTAGTCAGAGGAGCTTAAATTGTTTCAAAAACCACCCTACAGAAAATCTCACTACCCCGGCCATTAGTCGCTGGAGTTGGGGAGTCGAGAAGCTCACATTCTGTGAGCTTGGTCCATAGCGGTCTGCAGGCTCGCCGCTGGCGTGGGCCTCTGCTACTCAGTGTTTCCTTCCTGCTCGGCCACTGACCGCCGTCCTGATCCCGCCTCTTTGAATGGGTAATGGGAGTTTTTTGTTGTCGATTTTGTCTCTACCCATTGCATATTTTGTCCCGGGAAGATCATTTTGGGAACCTGTGAGACCTGTGCTCTGTTCCTGGCTCTTTGCGGTACCAGCTCTGTAGATGGGGGCCTCGCCCTTTGCGGGGCTCCCGTCTTCTCATCTGGAAGAGGAAGGGTCAAGCCCAAGAGTACGATAGGGAGAGCTGGTCGTTTTCTGTGAGCGGCGTGGAACCCCCAGGCCAGTGATCCCCAGCACACCTGACCACCCCCGTGCCCTCACGGGTACCGGCTCCTCCTCGCTCACTCTCCAGAGACGGTCATAACTGTCTTGGAAGCGAAGTGGGGGGATGTGCGGCTCCCCTCAATTGAAATATTGCAGACAAGGAGCTAGTTTCACCTTCAGCCCAGCTCCAAGTTCTGACTTGGTGAAATAAATCGCCCTCTGTGTAATGTCCTCCCTGGCTTCCCACCTCCCCCGTCCAGGCCCATCCTGGGGATGTTGAGGTCTTCCTGGTGACAGTAATTTGTGGCTAATAACTCCTGAGCTTGCACGATTATGATATGCTAATTTTTGCATGGCAGGAATTTGATAGTGCGGTATGCACAGCCCTTTTTCTCTTCCTTTGAAGTATTAGTCTCAGCCGAACTTCATTATTTGCCCTTATCCATAATTTCTGGGGCCCAGTTGCTTTAGATTATTAAGATACTAGATAAAATGATCCATTTTTAAAATAAATGTGACATGTTACAGTGTGGATGAAACGCTACCACGTGTGGTGTTTGCTGAGAACTACTTTACTTTGCATAAAAAAGTCCTTTATTACATAGTTGGTGACACTTGGGCTTTCATTTATTTCTGAACAGCATGATGTAGAAATAAATAAAATTTTACCCACAACTGCATCAAAGACAGAAACACCAGCGGTGTCTAAAGCTCTGAGCTCTTCTTTGGATGACAGCGAAGTGAAGAAGGTGCTGGAGGAGTGTAAGAGGCTGCAGGGGGAGGTGCAGAGGCTCCGGGACGAGAACAAGCAGTTCAAGGTAATGGCGTCTTTTCTTTCCTTCAAGATTTTATTCTTTCAAGTAACCTCCATGCCGAGCACGGGGCTTGAACTCACAAGCCCAACAGCAAGAGTCACATGCTGTACAGACCGGGCCAGCCAGGCGCCCGCGGTGGCGTTTCATTTCCTGCTCCTCTACCGAAAACAAGGGCTATTCCGCTGTGATCTTGTGTCGGGAAGTTGACCCATCCCTGGTTTTTTGAATTGTTTTGTATTTACATATTCTTTCCCTAGAGAGAAATTTCTGTGGCTTTCATCAAGTTCTGAAAGAGCTCTGATGCATGTCCCCCAAGTTTCTCAACTATTCAAATTCTTGTTCGCTGGTACTTGACATGTTATAATTCATTTAATCTTCTAAACCCTTCTGTGAGGTAGGGTTTTTACCATCCCCAGCTTACAGATGAAGACACTGAGGAACAGGGAGGTTAAGTGACTGGCAGGTCACACTTGCCGTGGGACCTGAACCCAGGCTTTGTGTCTCAGAGTCCACATCCGTCCTGTTCTCCTCCGCAGTGTGCAGGCTCTCGTCCTCTTGTAGGGAAACAAAGCCCCTCTTGCCCTCCCATGAGTATAAATTGAAGACAAACTCTGAGATTAAACACAAAAGAGCAGTGGTTACCTTGAATTCACAGTGTCAAACCCTGCTCCATCCCGGGTGGGTGAGAATCTTTCCTCAGTAGAGGAAATAGGTAAACACCGACCTGTACTCCTTTAACACGGGCATAATTCTGGTCTTTGAAGATTCTAGGTGGGTCTGGGCAGTAGGGTCTCCTCAGACTGGACACATGATGATGAGACTGGAGATGGGGAGTCGGTGCAGTCGACAGGTGGAGATTATAGAAGGAGAAATGCGAGTCTCCAGCTTGTGGCTGTTGACGAGGTAGCTGGCGTTGGTGTTAGAAGGTCAGGTCGCACTGGGTGGTGAAGGCAAGCGGGCTGCACTTCATTTGGCCTTGGCGGCCTGAGATGTTGTGCCGGTGACTGCCCACACTTGACTGGCTTTGAGTCTGTGGTGGTCACAGCATCTCCCGGCCTCTGCTCACAAAACATGTTGAAGGCCCCTTTCAGCTTTAAAAGTATGTCTGTTTCTGACAAGGTCTTGAAGAGAATGTTTCCAAACATCTAGTCATAGGAACTTCTGTTGCCGCTTAACTCTGAGGCTGGTCTGGTCCCTTCTTCTCGATCATGCCACTCACCCATGCCCTAGGCTTTTGCTCTTTAACCACCAAAGCAGCAGACACACGTAATAATCCATCCCATTCAGGTGACTTCTTCTTGTATTCTGACAGTGCCGTCAATACAGGAAAATCAACAGTGCCTGGAGAATGGCATCATTTTCTTTCTTTGCAGTAATCTTAATTTGCCTCCTTCAGTAACTTCTTTTAGTATGGAGTAAATTATGAAGCTGACACTTTACTTTTGGGCTAAAAATCCAAGATATGCCTAAAGCTTCTCCTTGAGTGTATTTCTCTTCAGAAACAGAGTCCTGTGCTGTTTAAAGTGATAAATAGGTAGAAATAGCTTCTATATAAACCCAATAAAATAAATGCTGTATTTTGCTCTGCCCATTTTTTTTTTGGGGAAGTTAATCGAATAACATCGGTCGTTTATCACTATGCAGCGATATTGGCCATACCCCATGAGCAGAATATCTTTAAAATATTATCAGACTAGTCTTGACAATAGAAGATTCTTTATCCTGCCAAACACTGATTTCTTGTTTCGTGTTGTTTCATTCTTTCATTTGGCCAACACATTTCCCAAGGCCCTCCCATGTTCCCGGTGCTGTGGGCGCGAACACGAGCTGTCCCTGCCGCTGAGGAGCTCTTTGCTGACTAGGGTCACTGGGGACGCAAATACTGATGACCCAAGTAATGAGTGGCCCCACAGAGACGGCCACAAGTGCCATGGAGACTCAGCTCAACGGGCTGGCTGGCTGCCTGTTGTTTGCAGGACTGACAAGTGTGGGGACGAGTAGATGAGGTAGTTAGCCCCTGAGCCCGAGAAGGGAGGCCTTGCTGCGCGCCATGTTGAGGAGTGTGGACTTGGCCTTGGGAGCAGTAAAGGAGGAAAAGGCTCCTATTCCGTGCATTAAGTAGGCAATGTCCGAGATGCATAGATCAGCTTCGGTCACATTTTAATATTCCACTTACCATGTCTTCTGCACAGCAGTCTGCACGTAACTCACCGATACAGAGCTCTGCGTTTGAAAGCTTCTGGGCCCCCCATTTTGTAGCTTCTTGTGATCTTTATGTTTGTGCTTTGGGAAGTACCTGTCATTTGAAAACCTTTGGTTTGGTTAGGGAGGCCTGCTCAGTAGAGGAAAGGAAGACAGAGGGTTGGAGTGATGTAGGAGAGGGGCTGGGAGGCGTGGCCAGAGCGGTGTGGATGGTCCCAGGGTGCCAAGGACCTGGCTGACCCTCTCAAGGGGAAAGCGATGGGGAGCCAGGGCGAGCCTGTTCAGATGCATGGTGTAAAAAGGTGCCTGGCCGTGTCGTGTGGGTGGGTGGCAGGGAAGAGGGGCTTCTGGTAATGTTTTCTCAGTGGCCTCAAGCCAGTGCCTTCTCCGTGGGATTCACTTCTCCCTTTGAAAACTGAGGAGGCCGGCCCACACCATGAGGTTCAGGTCTGCTTACAAGCGCACCCTGCAAAGCTGGACGCTTGACTGCTGCTCCTGGTCTGTTGGGTTGTCTTTGAAATGTGCATTTGCTCCCGTAGGAAGAAGATGGACTTCGGATGAGGAAGACCGTGCAGAGCAACAGCCCCGTTCCTGCGTTCGCTGTGGCTGGGAAGGAGGAGGGCCCCAGTGCCCGGCTCCTGGCGCTCGTGGTGTTGTTCTTCATCGTTGGCGTCATCATAGGGAAGATCGCCTTGTAGAGGCGGCCGGCGGAGGGTGGCTTTACTGGATTGATGGCCCGCCATACCGTGGGCTTTGAATTGATCATAACCATGTGTAAAAAGAAGTTAATGTGTGATGACATCTCACAGGTCTTGCCTTTAAATTACCCCCTCCCTGCGCGTGCGCACGCGTGCACATACACACACACACACAATTATAATGTAACAATCTTTTAGAAAGTGAAAAATGTATAGTAAATGATGGGGGAAAGACTGGTCTTTATTAATGACGAGGGAAACCGTGATTAAATCGTAATGGCATGTCGTAAGTGTCACTTTAAACATTTGTAGCCTTGGTACCTGTGGCTGGGTTGATTACCTCTCTCAGAACAAGACACTCTTCCTGCCTGTTGGTGCTGGCCCTTGGGGAGCGGGAGCCCAGTGCGGTGGGAGGGCCGTCCCCTCCACGTAGCAACCCCCGCCCCTACTCACTCACCCCTGGGCTGGGCTGCTGCTCCACGTCCTGCTCTGCTCTGCCCCTGGCCGTGGTTCCCTGGGACTGATGAACGGGGTCAGAAGCCAATGGCGTTGTGCTGTGGCAGCGTTGGATATGCCCGTCGGGAGTGGGAGGCGGATGCTGACCGACTAGCCCAACACTTTGGAAATCAAAGTCAATGCTTTGTTCTCTTAAAGGGACCAAGCTAAATTACTGTGGGTTCATGTAGCGAGATTCACTTGTTATTCAGAGATGTTTAATGCATATTTAACTTATTTCATGTATCTCATCTCATGTTTCCTTATTGCCACAAGATTATAATTACTGCTGTGGGCTACACATCACCTGTGCCCCTTGGTGCCGGTGGGAGCTGCTGGCATTGCGGCTGGAGAGCTGTGGGCTCCTCTCGGGAGGTTCTCCGGGCCCTGCGTACATGTGGAGGGGTGGTTTGTCTGACTGTGGGAGAAGAGCTGCCAGGAAGGTTTGTCTGTGTGAATAGAGGACAGCCGTCCGAGAGGGGAGGTTCTTAGTGGCAGCAGTCAGCTCTGTTCCCCTTCGAGTGGAGAAGACTGGCCGGGCTTCTGTGTTGTTCCTCATTGCCCCTCCGCTTCCTGTGCTCCCTCCAGCACACGTGCCCTTCGTCTGGTACTGACCTCTCCCGTGTGGCCCTCGCTAGGAGTGGGGCGGCAGGGGCGGCCGCAGACAGGGAACCAGCGGGGTGGGGGCGGGGAGAGGGGTGAGAGTCTCTTCAGGTAATCGTCAAGTAGTGATTGAGAGTTTGACTGTAAATTAATTTTATGCCATAAAAGACCAATCCAATTCTGTTTGACTATGTAGCATCTTAAAAAGGAAAAAAAAAATAAAGCCCCAGAACTAAGAGTTCTTTTGTCATTTTGTCACACTTGCTATGGGGGGGATTATTATTCTTATGATCTTTGTTATTGTTTTGTCACTGAAAGGTTGGTTCTAAAATGAGCCCTATCAGTGAGCAATCTGTATGTTTAATGATGGAATATATATAATCGTGTGTGTGTGTGTGTGTGTGTGTGTGTGTGTGTGTGGTTGGCTTCAACGGAGAGCATAAAAATAAAACTGCTGAAAATCTTAAGCAGCTGGTCACCCTTGCCCTTCCATTGCTTTGCCCCTGGGTAGAAAGAACTCTCTTCTCTGGGTCAAGAAACCGAGCAGAAGAGACGAGGGACAAGTGTGCTGAGCGTGGCTGCGGGGAGCAGGTGGGTTTGAAAAGACAGAGCCATCAAAAGGAAGACAGTTCTTAGAAGTCGTCCGCTTGACTCATTCCTCCTGAGCTTGGCTGGGGCGGGAGGGCCTTGGTTCTGGCCCTGAGGATCTGGTCAGGGACCTAGAGCCTGGGAGCTGGGCATCTGAGTCCAAGTAAGTAGCTTCTGTCTTCGTGTGCGGTTCCTGGGTCCCGAGTGCTCGCGGTTCCGGGACGTGGAGCGGACCTAGTTCGCAGCCACACACCTGGTGCTCGGACGGCGTTGAGTGCGTGCATGGGGAGGGCGGCCCAGTAGAAGTTAGGCTCCGGTATTCTCTTGTCCTCGTGAATCCAGGGACTTACGGAACGGGGTGGAAAGATGGTGCCTTCTGGCATTGATTTTCTGTGAGTGGACTGCGGTCTTCCCAGGTGTGGGAGCTGCAGCGAACCGGTCCTGGTAGCTTCCAGCCTCTCACAGCCTCGAAAGGACCAGGGTTGGGTAGGTCTCGGACTGTTCCTCGGAGTGCGGCACGGTCCCGTTTCTCTGGAGCAGGACTCCCCAGGCATTTTCTCAAGGGGTGTGGCTGTGTGTTCCCATAAAACCCGATGCGCAGGAACAGCTGGTGGCATTTGGCGCAGGACGCCCGAGCTTGCCTGCGCTTGCACTGGGGCGACCGAGTTCTTAAAGACGGCGCCTCGGATATCTGTTCTGTTCTCGAACCTGGCAAGGTACTTTGTGTTTTGTGTATATGCAGGAGACGGCATTCAGCTTCTCAGAAGATGTGGACCTTTTGTTTGTAGCTGAAAATGAGAATTTAAAACCCACCGTTGCCTTCTTTCTCACTAATCATCCTGTAAGATCTCTCGCTCCTTTAGAGGTTGAGATTCGGCGAACGCAGGTTAGTTTACAGGGCTTTTTGACTGAGCAGAAGAAGGGAGCTCCCCAGGGAGAGAAGGAAGGCAGTGCCGGGAAGATTGGATATTATGTAAATCATCCAGGCAGTAAAGAGCGAGCCGGGAGAGGGAGCGTGCGGCGCAGCACGGCTAAGGGTCAGGGACCGTTTGAAGAGCCACAAACACTCAAAATCTCAAACGTGGGCAGGGATGCACCTTTTGAGTGTCTTTCTTGGAATGACAGGAAAGGAAGCATGAGAGTCAGGCAGAGAGGTAGATGCACGGTCCCTCCCATGGCCTGGCCTGGCCGAGGAAGAAACGAGTCAAAGAATCAGAACAAACTGGCCCAGCCTGAGCAGGGCTGACTAAGTGAGCCCTCCCGCCTCCTGCCTGGCACCCCTTGACAGCAGCTCGGAGAGCGGTGCCTTTGTTTCAGAAATCTGCCACCGAGCCCACAAATACATAAGGAGGCGTAAGCAATAACAGGGTCCTGTAAATTTTTATGGATTGAATTTTTTAATTGATAATTTAAGCTCCCTCCGCACAATACAGAATGCTTCTTAAAGTACAAATTCTTATTAAAATACAAAGTACTTCTTAAAATACAAAATACTTCTTAAAGGCAGCAGGATGTATTATTTGTAGGTATGAGGACCCGGCTTTATTATTTTTTATCCTTCTAGTTTGCATGTTTTCCTTCTCTCGTCTTCTAAATTGCCTGCACCAGCAGTAATAAATACTGATAAAATCAAAATTGATTTTTAGCAGTGGACAGTTTATGCCTAGAGAGACGGCTTATACCTACATAACACAGAAGTGGGAAAAATGAGGAACCGCCAGTGATCCGTGAAAACCTAAACGCTTTCGAACAAATCCCAGGAACAGAACTGCTATCCACTGATATCAGTGCCGTCTTGCAGGCTCTGCTGGGTCAGATACAACTGAATGCAGTGATAGCTCAGAGCTAAATAGCCTTTCAAATTAATTTGAAAACAAACTGTGTGTGTGTGTGTGTGTGTGTGTGTGTAGCATATGTATCATATGTAAGTAGCTTAACATTTTTCAAAGGGTGCCTCTATTTTTTGCACACACAAATCTTTATATTTGCAAACTCAGAAATCCATGCCAAAACACAATACTGTTTGTCATTTTCAGTCCCTCCTCTAAACTGGACCATTCACAAGTTTCTGGTTACGGTTTGTGGAATTCTTGGTTTGAAAGGCAAAAACAGGGAGTGAGATGGGGCCCAGGCGTCCCTGTCCCCTTGAGCGTGGATCTGCCAGTCCCCCCCACCCGGGGAGCCTGCCTCAGGTGACGAGGCCGCTGCGCCCTCTGCTGGCGGTGGCCGCTCCCTGAGGGCATCTCGCGGGCTCGGGGGTCCAGGGCGGCCTCCCCTGTCCCTGTCCGCGATCCATCTGGCTAGAGGAGGAGCAGAACGAGGTCCAGCTCCGGAGTTACGAAGTGACCACCGCGAGGTGTCCGCCTGCAGTTAAGCGCGGGCTCCCCTGCCCTTGGTGCGAGCACTGGTGGGAGGTCGCCGGGACGGGACCTGTCCTGAGAAAGTCCCCTGACGCACAGAGGGGTGGCTCCGGTTCCCACGCACAGATCTGCTAGGGCCTGTGGTCACCACAGGTGCCACACGTCGAGAGGGGCCCCTCGGGGTGTCCGTGGCCCGACTGGCTTTGTGGACGGCTCGTTTCCTTTTTTAACCTTCCTCCGGTGGAACTGCGTTGATAGGAACCTCTCGGGGAAAGTAGCTGCTGTTCCAGTGCTGCCTCGGCCTTGTGCAGAGCCCTTCCAGAACGTTCCAGAACGTTCGCTCAAACAGCTGCGATGGGAGGGCGGGGCTGCAGGATGAGGGCTTTGTTTCGAAAGGGAGGAAATGAAGTCTCCAAGAGGCTACACTGAGCAACTTCTCAGAGCCTCTCATTAGGAACGAAGTGGGTCTCAGGGAGCCCACGGGGAGGCCGGCATGGCCACGGCGGGGTCTGGCCCGTGGTCCCACCCAGACGGGCCGTGCGGAGGCTCTGCTGAGTGAGCTCGCGGGCTCGGGCGCTCCCACCGCTTGTGCCCTCACGTGTCTGTCTTCCTACCTCACGCAGTTGCCCTGAAGATCCAGTGGACAGAAGCCGGACACTGAGATGCTTTTTTTTTCTTTTTGAAACCAAACACGCTCAGACAGGGAGGGACAGGTCTGCTTTCCATTTTCTCTTTGCCTGAAGAGCTCTGCCTGATGCTCGTGGGGGGTGAATTGGGGGGAAGGAGATGCCCAGTCCGTCTCGGCGAGCGGGGCACGAGGCTGCTCTCTGCGGGGCTTGGCATAGCTCGTAAATTCAGTGTGAAGCGAGGGCAGTCCATTGAGGTTGGCGTCACAGCAGTGGCCTGCGGGGTTTCAGAACAGCCAAGCTTCTGGGTGCGGACCTCTCCCCGAGTTAGCGCTGCCTTTCTCTGGGAGAGCCTGGGAGGAAGCAAGTCCCAGGGCCCAGAGGCGGGCTCGGGAGGCCGTGAAAAATGGGCCTCCAGCAAGACTTCCAACCCTCTCACTCCAGCAGCTGAGTCCCGTCTGCCACACGCACAGTCCACAGGCTCAACCTCCCTAGAATGTCAGTTTGGGTGCACGAGAGCCCCCCCCCCCCCGCACCGACCCCCTGCAGCGGGATCCAGACCTCCCTCTGCGGGGTGTTAGTGACGTCATCTAGGCCACCGAGAAGTTTTCGTCTTACTACTTTTCATTACAGGGGTATTTTGGAAAATGTAGAAGACATGAACACACACAAATGGTTGTGTATAATAGTTGCAAGTGAAACCCGCAGAGGTAGATGAGAGGTTGTCTTGGGTAAGATAATTACTTGAGATTTTTTTCCTAATGGAATTAATTCATTAGAAAATATCTGCATTGACTCGGTAGAAGAGGAGGAAAAGCTAGCAACAAGAGCATAGCTGTTACCCGACTTGCCGTGGATATTCACAGTTGCGATACCTTGGAATGTTGCCACAATATGGATTGCTTTGATTAAAAGATGCCAGTTGCATAAAACAGGACCATGGGGTAATAGTTTTCTGCCGCTAGATAAATGCTAATGTTCATTTTTAAACCAGGAAACACTGATCCTGTGACAACGCCCTATTAGAATTACTTCATTAGACCACAGGGTTGATGTCTATTTAATCATTCGGCTAACGGACGTGGGTGCGGGACCACCGTGTGCCCACTGCGTCCCGCTGGGCCCCGGAGTGTCCATGTCCCTCCTGCCCAGCGCCGCAGCCGGCCCCAGTGGATCCCATCTACTTCTTGTTTCCCTTCAGTCCATGCCAAATAGGGTAGACAGATCTGATGATCTGTCAGATCAGTTTCCTTAAGGCTTAGTGCTCGCAAGGATGCATAGCTTTTTGTGACTTAAAACACTAATAAACTAGCATGCTTGCTTCTCATGTCAACTCAGTGGCTTTCCGTGTGATACGAAGAGGTCTGGTTGTTTCTGTGAACTGGACACCTGCATTACCGTCTTTCTTTTGTACTTACGAAGTCAACTACATTCAGCTGTGACCTTCCACTGCGGCATTCTTTTAAAACGAGGCTTTTCCCTTGACTCTTGTAGTTGGATTCAGAGGTCAGAATTTATTGTCTGTAATCCCGAGACCATGAGTGCAAGAACCGCTTGCCTTCAACGTTCCTGTGTTTAGCAAACATTTTATCGGTTTACCTTCGGTATGTTAGATACTGGAGGAGACGCTGAGGAATTAATCAACAGGAGTGATCTGTTTTTGTGCGTTTCATTCGTAAGCACCCTCAGTAAAGTGCTCCAAGCTTACGTGTAGAGAGCCGACTGCAAAGTACATTGGGTTCTCATGTCCGCTGCTTACTTTTTAAAGAATTTATAAACTGCTGCCGTTGGGAACTTCTCTAAGAAACTTAGAATGATCTATTTAAATGACCCCTTTACCACCTCTCTCCTTTGTGAGAAAAGAAGTCATTTCAGTGGCGCACGCTGTCCCCTCTGCTTTACAGCTTTCTTCCTGTGTCGGGGAAAAAAAAAATCTCTGCAGTTTATAGTGTGTGTTTTCATTCTGACTTCAATGTACATTAACATTTTGGGGGACCGCGTCTTTTAAGAGCTGTCTTACAATGCTATTGTTTCCATAATTTTTCTTTTCTGTATTTTGAGTTGTATTTCCTGTTTTGACTGAGAATTCATTTAAAAAGTTGGTGCAGGAAAGGACTCTACCATCATCCATTCTGGTTATCTGATATGTAATAAATTCATGGTTTTATGGCTGACTTTACATTTCCCAGAGGGAAGGAGATGTATTTCTGCAGTGTCCAGATCGAAAGAGCTGTTCAGAGCATGTTCTCACATGTTCTGCCGTGTCGGCCTGATGAAGCCCGCCCTGCGAAGGCGTAAACTTTTGTACTAGCTGTCTCCGCATTCTGGTCAATAAATTCTGTGCTCTGAATATGTTTAAAGGATGCTTCGGTGTAAAATTATTTCGAAGAGATGGCTTAAGAGCATTTGGATATGCTTTAGAGAAAACACCAGAGCCCATCGCCTTGCTCTGCCACTGAGTCTTAGGAACATAAAATCGGTTTAAAATGAAAAATCTTAGATATCTCGTGTGACGGAAACAGACCGAAGGGAACTTCCTCATTTTACTGATGAGGAAACTTTTGCCCAGTGTGGGAGCCAGGCACGTATTCTCGTCCTTCCTGCCTGTTGGGGGTGGGTGGGGAGGATTCGTCATGGACTGACAGAGCCCTGGCTGGTGGATGTTGCTAGCAAGTCTGCAAGGTGGGGCAGCCTCTGGCTTTAAGCGGTGGTGGGCAGCTCTCCATCATACGGTGTTATCCGGGTGAAGCGTGAGTGACAACATTTCCATTTCTTTTGAAGAAGCGACACGCAAACGTTAAGACTTAACACCGGTCCAAGAGACAGCATGAAGATCCACCGGCTCCCCTGCCCCTGCCACCAACCAGCCCACACACCCACTGCTCTTCTCCAGAAACTCCTGAATGTCCCATTTCCCGTTTGCCTCTTTCCGGAGATCCTCTCCGCACATGTGTCTGAGCACACACCAGCCCGTGTCCCCTTCCTTACACACAGAGGGCAGCACACGGAGACTGCCCTGTCATGACTGTTTTTTGACTTTGTCACATGTTGGAGATCATTTCCTGTCCACACACATTTTCTTGATGGCTCTGTCGTTTTTCTCTGTGATGTGCCCATAATTGACTGAACCAGTCCTCCACAGAGGTGCACGTCTCCTGTTGCTAGTCTTGGCTGCTACAAACACAGCTACAGCGGGACCCCTGCCCACGAGCGGGAATAATGGGGCACAGTTCCTTGGGGTGCCTGCATTTAAAATTTGATCCCGTGACTTCCCCACCGGGTTTCGCGGAGGACATGCCAGCTTCTGTTCCAGCACCGTCTGCCCGTCCCCCGCCCACTGCTAGCACGTTGCCATGTCAGATTTTTGCCTTTCTTTGCTCATCAGGAAAGGGCACACGGTTTCTTGGCTTCAGTCCCCATTTCTTTGCATGAGGTTGAGCCGCTTGTTCGTGTAAAGGTGGTTTGACCACACACGTGATGATCAGGAATGAAGGACGTTCAAAGGAAGGGGAGTCTTAACCACGGAAAGGGCCAGGGCTGGAACAGCAGAAATGCAATTGTAAAGGGGTACATTTACGAATGTGGAAATAGGAATGTACAGTATTTTGGTCCTGGGAAGAGCACTTGCCGCAGAGGATATAGAAATGGATTGGGCGGGGGGCGGGGGTGATAACACTTTATTGCCAACTGATCAGGCTCTCGTTCCTGACCTCTGCTAGCGACGTCCTGATGGCGTTAGTCTAATGAGCCTGTCGTCTTGCTGCCCAGGGGTCCTTATCACAGAGGCCGTAAGTGAGGCACATTTCAGTGTTCCAGACCCCAGGGGGTTCTGGAAGAGGGACTAGAGATGGTGGTCATTCTTAAAGCTGTGAAATAGAGGTGTTTTCTGCTCAGCAGTCACAGGAGCTGTTCTGGCATTATCTGTCGTGAGCATCTCGTCATTAGCACATCAGGAAGACAGACGCTGTCTGGGAAGTTGCCAGGGTCCTGTGATTGGGGGGAGATGTGCCCTGCCAGAAACAGATCCCCCCGCCACCGAATCTGCACTGAGAGTGGAGGCTTTCCCTTGTCCAAGTAGAACTTCTCTTTGTTTTCTTAGCAATGCTTGACCACTAAAAGAAAAAAAGAGTAAAAATGTCGAGAAACACATAAGTGCTACAGACTTTTCGAAGAACGGACCTTTATGCTACTTCAAAAACGTTACGAGAATGTGTACGGCAGGCAGGAGGCTTTTGAAAGTCAAGCCAAGACCCATTGTTCTATCTTGACCCCAGCCTTGCAGTCGCAGTGCCCGACCTCAGTGCAGCTCCAAAGCACAGGAAGTGTTTCCCGTTCGTAATGGTAAAACCACCCAAAGGTATCTCTCCACTCGCTGAGAGCTCACGGCTGGTGCTTTGGGCATTTTCTCCCTTGTTTCCTTCAGTCTCAGACTCTGAGGATGAGTCTGATTTGTACAAACTCAGCTGCTCCCTCTCCCCCACCCTGGGATGCCTGCTCCACCAGCCCTGTCCCCCCAAAGCATTTTGATGCCTCTCTTGCCATAGTCTGTCCATACTGGATTGAAAGCAATTTGAAGGGAAGTTCTAGGTTTTGTTGTTGGATTTGGTTTTGCATTTTTTAAAAAGTTTTTTATTGAAAGTCCAGCTAGCCAACATGCAGTGTTACGTTAGCGTCTGCTGTTAATACGGAGACTCAGCACTCCCATTCATCGCCCAGCACTCATCACAAGTGTGCGTCTTCATCCCCATGCCCCCCGCCTCCTGCCCCTTGAGAACCGCCTTTGTGTTCTCTGTAGTTAAGAACCTGTTTCTTGGTTTTTCCTCTCTCTTTTTTACCCCTGTTGTTCATTGTTTCTTAAGTTCCACATATGAGTGACATGATATGGTATTCGTCTTCCCCTGAAATACGTTGTCGAGCACAATATTCTCTAGCTCCATCTTTGTCACTGCAAGTGGCAAGATTTCACACTTTTTTGTGGCTGAGTAACGTTCCCGCATATGCATACACCACATTTTCTTTATCTGCTCCTCTGTTGGTGGACGCTTGGGCTACATTCACAATTTGACTATTGTAAGTAGTGCTGCTGTAGGCATCGGGGTGCACGTGTCCCTCTGGATTCGTGTTTTGGTGTTCTTTGGGTAAAAACCGAGTATTGCAGTTGCTGGGTCCTAGGGAAGCTCTATTTAACTTCCTGAGGCACCTCCGTGCTGTTTTCCACAGTCGCTGCACCAGTGTGCATTCCCACCCACCGTGCATGAGGGTTCCTTTTTCTCCACGTCCTCGCCAACACGTCTTGTTTCTTGGGTATTGTTGAGTTTAGCTGTTCTGACAGGTGTGAGGTGGCATTTCGTTGTGGTTTTGACTTGCGTTTTCCTGGTGTTGAGTGATGCAGAGCCATCTTTTCATGTGTGATGTGTTTTGCAGCATTTTTCATTTTACCTTCTACCAAAGCATTTCATGTGCGTCGTATAAAATGCCAGATAGTTCTAACAGGCTCATAGTGAAAACCAGCAGACCCTCCTGGCCCTGTGCTTCCATTTCCGGGAGGAAGCATGTTAGCACTTTCTGTCTTCTCGTATTAACATCTATATTTCTCAGTTGTGTGCTTATATTACCTTTTCTTTCACTTCTAGATCTTATCTGTTGATTTCCTTCTAAGGAAGGTAAGGAAGTGGCTCCAGCAACCTTTCTCTCCACCCTTGTCTGAAACACAGTCTCCTTCCCCTCCCCCTCAGAGTGTTATGTCATGATTTTTGGCTATGTCAGTATCCTTTTGCTTGATGGAGACTTAAATATTGTTCACAGCAAGGTATTGTCTGTTCTGTGATTTTATTTCCCTTTTATACTTAATCCTGCACCTCTCCACTTCTTACTTTCTTACATATCTTTCATTAATTCAGCCCCAGACTCTGACAGATGTGTAAGAGCATTCACACATTTGGTATACTATGATTCTTATGTATTTTCTCAGGAAGGTCCCTCCTAGAGAGCACCCTGTTCTCTTGTTACTCTGTGGACTGACTGGCCTCCAGAGCTGCTGCCTGACTTTTATCCCAGGAAGGCCCTCTCTTCACCATCATCTGGGGAATTCCCTGTGTTCTCTTCTGGGTGGATCTCCTGTTTCCTGGATCTCTAGCGTCTTCATTTTTGTTTTACCTTCTGGTTGCGGTGGAATACATCCTCAGGCTGGTTTCTGAGAAAGGAGCATGTGGGTGATAACTTTTCTGAGAAGGTTACATATCTGAACATATTCCATTCAGCCCTTTCACCAAACTGATAGTTGTACTGGGTATAAAAATCATGTTCAGGATCCCGAGAATGTTTGCTGATTGCTAGCTTCCAGTGTTGGCCTTAAGAAGGTTAATGCCATTAACTCCTGATGCTTTTTTAAAAAATTTCTAGAGAAATTCAGCTTTAATTTCCAACTTTCTCTTGCTTTGTCTGTCATCATATTCATAATTTTCAAGAATTCTTTCCTTTCTAAATACTAGTATTTGTTTTTTAACAACCTGCTTTTGCTAGATATTTATATTCTTTTCACTGAGGATATTCTAGTTCCTTTTTTTTTTGTTGTTGTTCTTTTTCTGTAAATAGGAGGGACTGAAAAATGTTGATGGTCTTTAAAAGGTTAGCATTGTTTTCACCCAAGGTGGTATAGGTCTTTTTGTTGTTCTGTCCTCTGCATTATCTGCTTCTTACTGGTTACTTTGAGTGTTCTTTAAGTTCATTTATTTATTTTTCAGTAATCTCTACACCTAGTATGGGGCTCTTACTAGTCTCTTTGGGTTGGGTTTTCATCTCTAGCATTTTGGAGGCTTTCCTTAAATGCCTGGTAACCCTTTTATGTCCTTTAATGTATTTATGAGTGAGGCCCTGAAGAGCTATGTTTGTGTAGGTGGGATTTGCTGGGTTTTGGGTCTCTGTGCAAGCGAAGGGCCTGGGGACCACTCAGGTGCCTCCTTGGGGGAACTTCCAGCTGTCAGTATCTGAATTTAGTTCAGTATGGGCTCGTTTCTTGGGAATCTTCCTGTCTCCTGCCTGGCAACAGAAGACTGGCCGCTATGTCTCAAGGAGAAGGAGGCTGTGCAACCCAGCTATTTAATGGGTAGAATTTTCTTTGATATCTCTATTTTTAGTGTGACACCTTGCTCTGGATGGTCTCCCAAGTCCAGACATCTGTTTGACCTTCTGGTTTCATACAGGGGTTGGGAGGAGGACCTGGGGATAAAACTCCTTTGTAGACTTTTGCATAGTCCTGTTTTCAGCCCCAGTGCTCTCCTACCCCCAGACTTCCTTGGACCACTGCTTCCTAAGACTTTGGGGGCATGAGTGGACTTGCTTCTGACCCCTGCTCCGAAACTGGCCAGGCAGCACCTTTCTCCCTGCTCTCTGTCACCTCTCAGCTTCTTGCCCATGAGCCCTCCAGACTCTGGAAGTTTGCTACCATCTCTTCTTGACTCTTCTCCTTTCCTGTGTATCTGTGTGCCCTTGTGCCTCTATTCCTTTCCCAGAATTTACTGGGGGCTTCAGAAAGAAGTAGATGTGAAAGTGTGTGCTCCCCCTGGCCTGTGCCGGGTACTCAGTACCTACGTGGAATTCTTAATAAACTGACTGTTGATGTTAACAGTGCTAATGACCAAGAAAAATAAGTTTTCTGTTAATTATTTTTCTCTTGTGGGATTGAAAAAATACCAAGTGTAGGAGTGAGAGTAGCAGATTATTAATTAATAACCCTTAGGAAGTAAACACGGCATTGCTGGGAGAAGACCCATCCTCCCAGAGAGTTTTGTTTCAAGCCATTCCTCTTATAAAAGGACATTGCTGCTTCGTGAATCTCCTGCCAGGCGTGGACCTTCCAGGTGTTCGAGTTCATTTTCCTGGTGAGGAAACTGCAGCCGGGTGCTCCGTAGCTAAGGACGTAAAGTCTTAGGTGCCTGCACAAAGCTGAGGGTCTCCCTGTCTCCATGACCTTTATACATGTGAAACCTGAGGGGGGCTGTCAGGATCCTGCCGATGTCAGGCGGTGTGGCCCCCTATTCTGGGACAGCAGCTGGCCCCAGTACCCTTCCTAGGAAGAGCCTGGGTAGGAGAAAACAGATTTGCTCAAGTTCATAGCTCTGGGCTCTGCTCTGCCAATCTTATAATAATAATGATGATGATAATCAGTGTCAAAAATTCCAAGCCAGATTTAGACAGAGTATGTGGCTGTCCTCTGGCTGCTTGAGTTCATAGCCTCCAGTCAGCCTTCAGAGGGTTTACTCCCCCAGCCCGTGTTTACTGAGCTCCCGCTGTGTGTCAGGCGCTGTCCACGTGCTGGGGGCGTGGTGGGCGACAAGATGGACAAGGGCGAGCCGTCAAGGGACACCTAGAGGCGAGAGGCCGATGATGAGGAAGTGAAGCTCAGGGTCCTCCATGGTGACTGGTGAGACTAAGGTGCTGAAGCTTTCCAGGCAGCGGGGGGTTTAAGAGAAGGCCCTGACGGGGGGGGGGGGAGCAGGTTAGCCCTCGGTCCTCACACCCGGCTAGTGGGGTTTGTGTGAGGGGGATCAGCTTCCAGGCGCTCAGGCCAAGCTCAACCCCACGGAGCGGAAACAGCTCCCCAAGCCCTCCTGGGGCCCCACTGATGGCCCTGATGCACCTCCCCACTCCTCTGCATCAGGAGCTGCCGCTCCCCCCACTGCCCCGGTCCTCTCCAGCCTCCCTAACGCCTGAGTCACCAAGGCCCCATGAGACCGGCCTGAGTGCGGCAGAGCCCGCGTCACTGCAAGCTGCTCTTTCTCAGGCCGGGAGCACCATGGGGAGATTAAACACATTCGCTTAGAAGAAGCAAAGAAATAGCTTCTTTTGATAACCAGCATCTGTTAGTTAATGGGCCTCCGAGAGCTGTATACAATTTAAACTTTTTATTAAAAAAAAAAAAAAAAGCAAGCCTCATTTACTCTCCTGGGAGCTTGCACTATGAAATTATAAACTGCACGGGGTTTTTTTTTCCCTTCCCTTTTAAACGTGACTGAACACGGAATGGAGAACATTAATTTTGTTTTTGTTTTGTTTTGAACTAGAAGTATGGGTTTTACTTTCCCCTCTGTTGATTAAAGCTATCTTGGGTTTTATGTGGAGGGTTCTCCAAGGAGCCAAGAAAGGGGCCAGAAGGCTGGTGTCTGCGGGCTTCTCCCCCAAACCCCTCGGCCCCCTGGGTCCTCAGATGACGCCTTCTGGTTTCAGCCCAAGGGGAAAGAGATTGTTGTCCTTTCTCTAGCCGTGATTCTTTCTGTCGGCGTCCACTGCTCCAGAACCAAGAGGCCCGGGGAGGGAGGGCATCTCGGTCCTGTCAGGAAGACTTGAATTTGAAATGACTCATGCTTTGTCCCATGAAGCAGCTCTGACTTCCTTTTCCCAAATGCAGTCAAGGAGTCCTACCCCTATGAAGAGAACTAGAACCCTGGAAGGACACCCCAGGACAGATGTGCAGCCCTCGGGGTCTGGGGCCCGGCTGCTGGCGACCTTGGGCAAAGCCCATTCTCCTCTGTGAGCCTTCAGCATCCCCGAGAGCAGATACACCCCTCACCTTGTGGGGTGCCCACCCACCCGCCCTGCTGCGCCTGGAGGGGTTATGCCAGCCATGTGCCTGTGTCCTCGTCGTGGGTCTTGGTGTGAGGATTAACTGGGACCGTAAACATTTGTTTCCTCGATTGTGGTTCTGAGCATGTGCAAGCTCTGCTGGAGAAGATGGCAGAGACTGACTTGGTCCTTCCCTGTTGCACCGAGCCTACGGGTGTGGTAGAGGAGGCGGAGAATAAGCAAGAACCGATGAGGTCATCTCCGACAGTGAGCAGTAAGCGTTAGAAAGAAGGGTCCTCATGATGGGACGGGTGGACAGACAGAAGGACAGAAGGGGAAGGGAGGCTGCCATTTGGGGGTACTGATGGCTGACATCCCTAAGCAGGTGGCATCTGGTCTGAGACTTGAAAAGGTCAAGCTTCTGAGCATCTGGGGGATGAGAAGCAGCAGTGACATGCAAAGGCCCCGAGGTAGGGAAATAGTTTGTTGTAATCCAGAGCCAGAAGGGAGGCCGGTGTGGCCTGTGTGTGGGGGAGGCACTGCTGGACCTTGCAGACAGCACTGACCCAGGAGCAGGGATTTTCTTCCCAGTGCATTGGAAATTTCCAGAGAATTTGCAACAGGGCAGGGCAGTCCCCTGAACCGAAGGGGCGTAACAGAGAGCCGGGGTTTACCTCCACTGGTTTTATTCTCTTTCACACATTCCCTTGAAGACACTTCACTTCCTTTCTTTAGAACCGTAATCCCCTTGGTTGACTTTAATAACCGGCAAGAACATTTTTCAGGCTGTTTAATTTTATTAAAAGATTCAAATTTGATGACAAATGGCGTCACAGTCGCCTGGAGCCTCAGACACGAGACTTGCCGAGCCACGGCCACACCACCACCCCCAGCCTCAGCCCCACCGGGAACTGCACCCCCGCCCGCGCAGTCGGAGACCGTAAATAATCTAATTATTTCTTGTACTTCGGTAAATACTCCGGAAACACACGTAGCTCTCTGAGACCTACAGAGAATATTAACTTGGTGGGTCTTTCTTCTTTTCAAGAACAACGGGTAGATAAGTTGGAGCCACTTCAGTGGGCTGATGGAACCCCACACAGTCTAACGGAGGACCAGGGCTTCCCTCTGAAAGCCCCGTTAACCTCACAGACAGTTGTTCAAGATCAGTGATAAGAGCCAGAGATAGGGATCGGGGGAGAAAGGAGGGGCGAGTCCTAGGCACAGAGTCCCCAAACCCTCAAGCCCATGAGGATCCCAGTCAATTTCGCAGCGTGCAGATGAGGCCTCGGGAACACGGGCAGGGTCCCTGCAGAGGCACAGACTGTCCCCCACCTGGATGACAGCCCCCTCCTAGCAGAGGAGGACATCGGCACCTCAGCACAGGGGCGAGCAGGCTGTGTCCCCCTCCAGAGGTTGCCATGCAGCCTGGTGACCCCAACCTCTCCTTAGGGTGGTTCCAAAGACCCGTTCAGAGGTCTCTGCCTCCTCGTCAGTTGAATGCAGAGAATCCTGAAAACAGAGGACGCCTGTACAAGGCTGATTACGGAGCACCTTAGTGTCACCGCTGTCGTTAGTATTAATTACTTTCTGAAGGCGGCAGGTGCTGCACTTCTCCACAGACCTGCCCCCAGCAGCCAGCCGGGTGTGGGCAAGGCGGGCGCCCTTGTGGGCCCCAACGGGCGGCTTCCTTTGCATCCTGGCCCGGGAGGGCCGGATTCAGCTGCATGCGGTGTCGACAGCTCCGGGCTTGACTCGCCGACGCACAGTCAAACCCAGGAAAGCCGAGTCGCCCCAAAGAGACAGGCGCTCTTCCAGAAAGCCGCCAAGCACCGAAAGCCCGAAGCAGCATCTTTAATTCATAGCCCTGGTTTGAGTTTGTATTGCTAAATTCAAATTAATAAACTTTAAAATAAGAATCCACAGGCTCAGCAGAGCGGCGGTGGCCTCCCCGTGCAGGGCCTCACTCCCGTCCCCAAAATGCCAAGGACGGGGTGGGAGAAGGGCCTGCTGTCCTCCAACCGCCCCGGAAAACCAGGAGCTCGCATTTAGAGCCGTAGAGCCCTGGCCATGGCCACGCCCACGCCCAGGTGCACGGCCAGTTCTCGAGGGCAGACCTTGCAGGTGCCGTGGGACTCGGGGGCTGAGCACTGTGGGGCCCAAGGCTGGTGGACAGCAGTAGGCGGGGAGGATCCGCAGTCGAGCGGAGGGTAGAGCGGGCCCTTCTCGCCGACGCAAGAGGAGTCTGTGCCTGGAGGGAGGCCACGGAGCACCTAGTGTCCCAAGCAGCGGTCTAGAGCTCAGAGACCGATTTCAGAGCCCCTTGAGGAAGGCCAGCCCTAGAGCCAGGGGCAGGACTGGGAGAGGGGCCGCTGGAGGACATGGCCCCCCACCACGGAAGGGCTTCGGCAGAGGTCTGTGCTGCAGGGGTCCGGACACCGCCTCGGCCACCCCGTCGCAGAGCACCAGGGGCGCTTGGTAGGACGTGGGGCGCTTCTCTGGGGTGTCGGGACTTGACCCGTCCGTGGGCCTTTGTCCGATGAAGAGCAGGCTTTGCCCGAGGGGGTCTAGCTCCATCTTGAAAAGCTCGTACTCCACGTGGGGGAGCCTGATGCCCAGCGGAAGACACCCGTTGGTGGCTGTGACGTCCCGCTCGGTCCCCAGGGACCAGGCCCCCGGGCCCCCGCAGCTGCTTGGTTCAGAGAAGTTGAGCATGGCCGTGGTGACCTGGTCCATGGGAGTCACTCGGGCCCGGGTGACCTGAAACACCAGTTCGGTGCCGCCGAGGACCTTGCTGGAGGGCCTGCCCCTGGTGTAGTGGCCCGCAGCGTAGACCGTGAAGGTGGGCTGGCGGCAGGCGGGGTCTGAGAAGTGGCGGTAATACCCTTCCCAGGAGCGGTTGTGCCCGTGGAACGTGAAGAGCCTGGTGAGGAAGAGCACGGCGGGGCGCACCTCGCACCCGGGGCTGACCCACCGGCCCCCCAGGCGCAGGGGCAGGGCCGCCTGGGGGGGCAGCACGGGCGGGTGGTGCTCGTCAGAGCGCGCGATGAGGCTGCACACGGGGCAGGGGTGGGCGTGGTGCTGGCAGGAGACAAACAGAAACAGGACAGCGATCGTCCGAGCTGCGGGAGCAGTCGGGGTGCGGCCGGGGGTGGGGGTATCGCGGGGTCCCGCCTGTGGGTCACTCCCCGCCTCCCACCGCAGTGGCCACTTCGCTCTTGTTGGATCTCAGGGAAGTCCTCCCTCTTCTGGGCCTGTGCACCTGCTGGCCCTCTACCTGGAAATCCCCCCACATGGGGCCTGGTGGGCTGCTTCTGGTCTGGGTCTCGGCTCAGTGAGGTCTTAGCGAGAGCTCTGCAGATCACGGACCTGTCCCTTCCTGCCTCCTTCCTGTCCGCCCCTCTGCCTCGCTGGATGGTAGGCTCCCCAAGCCGGGGGGTCCCTGTGGCTACTTCTTCCGGGGGGTCCCTGTGGCTACTTCTTCCAGCCCCTGGGCCTGGCACAGGGCCTAGCTCATAGTAGCCCCATGCTGATGGGATGAATGGGTGGATGGATGAAGGAGAAAGGCCTTGGGGTTTGGAAGGGACCTTTTCCACACCTATCCGGCTTGGTCCTGGGATTCGACTGTTCAAGTTTATCTCCCTTCTCCTGGCTCACTGTGACTCCCCCTTCCCCTGAGCCCAAGCGCCAGGTGTTGGGCTCAGCCCTCCTCAGGCAGGTGTTACGTGTCCGGGCCGAAGATGCCGGGCTTCAGTGGACCTGGCAGCCTGCCGCGTCTCCAGCCCGAAGTGGTGGACACAGGCTAGAACGTGCCTCCTGGTGCCCCTTCCGCATCCCCTCCATACTGAGAGCTTCCGTGCTCTCTTCTAGCTCCAAGAACCTCTCCCGGGGAAGGCGAGCATCGTTCCCTCACTGCCTTGGAGAGTGCACATGGTAACAGGCACAAAGTCCCATTTAAATACCCCTGCACGTGTGCCTGCCCCCGCTAGAGTCTGCCCTGAGGAGGTCGTGGGAAAGAGATGGCGCGCAGAGGTGTTCACTGTAGTGTTATTTATAATGGGGGAAACCAGCCGCCCTCCAGTGGCCAGCTGGACCTTGGTCCCCGTTGTCCCAGGCTGTGCATTGCTTTGCCTTCTCTGTGGCCTCATTTACAGTTGTCCGTGCGTTCCGGAGTCATGGAGCTGGGCTCACTGTGAAGCACGTCAACGGGGAACAGATGCCAAACCAAAGTGTGTGGGCGTGGTCACTCTGCATTTTGGAGGGAAAAAGCTCAACGGAGGGTCAAAAAGGAACCAGATAGAGACACCTTGGTGGGGTTTTTTTGTTTTGTTTGTTTTTGTTTTGTTTTGTTTTGTGTTTTGAAAGGGAGCTCTTGCCCAGAGTTCAGTCCAGAGCATCACTCTGAAAGGTAAACACCCTGGGAACAATGGCTTGTCTAAGCAAGGTTGATGCGGGTACTAGCAGGCATCCCCTGCTTTTGCCATTCGAGAAGGAAACCTCAGGCCAGGGGCGCAGGCAGGACGGGCAAGGACGAAGAGGGACATTTGGAGAGCCCAGCTGGGAAACAGCTCCATTTTTTCTTTTCCTTGCAAAAAAAAGAAGATTTCTGCAGGTTGCTGTTGGGTGAGTTTTATGCCAGACAAGTGGCGTTCAGGACTTATTGTCTAGAAAGGAACTATCGGAGGACTAAGAAACTATTTGTGTTCTTTTTCAGTTTGTCACATATTCAGCTCTTATTTGTGTCTGTGATAAACCTAAACTTGCCTTGATCTCCATAATATGGAAGATTATATTATTTTTGGTTTGGGGGATTTTGACTCGAGGACAGAGGCCTCGAAGGCACTTGGAAATGCTAGTAAATGGGTCCAAAAGTGTGATGGGAAGAAATGAGCCGGCTGGGTGGTAAGCTGGAGTGCTGGTAATTGGAAGTCCGGCTGATCGGAGTCTAATTTAGGCATTTTAACCCACATTCCGACTGTTGTCACGCTGATGTGTATTGACAGAGCAGAAAGCCTTACATCAAAATAATACCAGGGCTGTCTTCCCCGCCTCGCCCTCTCCTGCAGGCAGGACATTTGAAATCCTAGTTGGTCGTTGGGGCAGGGCAAGTGGCTTTCTGCATAACAGAAACAAACTGAGAGCTAGTGAGCCATTCAGGTGAGAGATGCGAGAACAGGCATCTCCTCCAGTTTCAAAGGGGATGAAAAACAGCCCCTTCTGGCGTCATTCTGCAGGGGTCCGGAGATGCATGTGTTAATAAGCAAGGCCCCAGCCAGCAGAATTCACACTTGCGAGGGAGCCAAACTCTTACTGGTTCAAACCTGTTACATAAAGTTATTTCTCGAACAGCACATAACAGTTTCTAATTAACCCCCAGAGGTGACACCAGGCTTAGATGATTTTGGTTGAGTGTTGGCTGATTGATTAGGATTCTACATCCAGGCAATGAATTTGGGGATCAAATTGGTTTTAAATTAACTTCTAAAAATGTTCATGTGTACCATCTGGTTTGGGTCATGGACAAGGCTCAGACCCTGGAGAGCACAAGGTAACGACTGATTCGTTACTTGGGGGTTTATATGCAGCATTTTCTTCTTTGAAATTGTGTCTCTCTCTCTCTCCTTTTTTTTTTCCCCCGGGTGGGGCGGGGGCAGTTGCTGAGCAGGTATTTGATTTAAGGTGCGCACATCTGGCACGGCTCGTCTCTGCTCACATTCCGGCTCTGCGGCGCGATCACAGGCTGGGCTGTGTCAGCTGTGCTGGCTGGTGAGGCAGCAGGAGCGCAGAGGTCTCCAGCCCCACAGCCCTGCCTGGGGAGACAGGACAACTGTCATCTGCTGTGCCCCAGGGGGCCATCCTGTCCATGTTCTGAGCAGTTTGCCCTCCTAATGGGGGGGGGGTGCCTGTCATCACCCCGCTGCCGGCACCTTCTCCTAAGTAGGATTAACGTCAGACCAGCCTAGAATGCTGGTTGCCAAAGAGAGCATAATTTTGAGGTCATGGAAAGAACTCAGGCTGATTTTCTGATTATGAGGACTTCTGTGCTTCTTCTCTGCTCCCCAGAGGAGGGGGTGGGAGAGGAGAGGGCAGTGGGGCTCATTCCTAGGACGCTTCTTTGGGGTCCTTTGACAAGTAGCTGCTCCCAGAGGTGAGAAATTGCCCATCTGGTTTAGTTCCTTGAGTACTGAGTACACAGTAGGCACTCAATACTTGCTGAATGACCTGAGGGTTGCCCAAGGGCTCACTTGATAGGGGCTCCTGAACTCATGCCTCCAGTCTCTTCATTCTCACTTTTGAAAAATATTCCTGGGTTACGTAGTAGAGACATTCTCCTCATGGCATCCTACCTTGACTTCAGTTTCAAGAAACCCCAACTGATAAAAGTTAACTTGTAATTGTGGGTGTAGACAAGGGAGCCCTGCAATTTCTGGAACCTCTGGCTTTGTTTCCTGTCTCCTAGTAACAATGTTGCAGATACTGGGAACATGTTTACACTCAATTAGGGAGAATAAAGGTTCCTGTGTCACAAATTAATGCTGTAAGACTTGGGTAGCTATTTTAATAGAATTGGTTTCTGTCTAAATTCGCTATTTGATGCTTCTGCAAACATTTTCCTGGGGGTGGGGGTGGTGTGGTGGTCCCAAGTCGTCAACCAGCTGCACTGGAGAAGTCCTGAGCCTCCATGCCTTGAGGGCCAGGCTCTATGCCACGTGCCCAGAGTACATCTCACACACAAGAAGAGCGGATTCTTTCTGCCTGTGTGCTCATCAGGCAGAGAAGGGCTACCAGGTCTCCCCCAAATGGGGGCAGTGTGCTGTGATCACTTAATTTAAAATCTAGGTTAAGGACCTCAAGTGAAATTCACACTGGAGCTGGGTTGGGGGAAGTACATCTCCCTTCACAGGGCAGCCTTCTGCCCAGAGGGCAGTCCGTGGGCCATCTGGGAGCCTGTTGGAAATGCAGAGTCCCAGGCCCCACCCCAGACCCCCCCCCCCCAGGACCTGACCCTGCATTCTCAGAAGATGCCCAGGTAATGGCATCTTGAGAACAGGGGCTGAGGAGTGCTGCTTTACCCAGCATTAGTGTGAATGGGTACACTCAGCATCTCTGGCTCCAGACACCAAAGAGGTGCACGTGGGGCTCTTGGGGTCACCTTCTCTGGGTTCTGTGGCCGTCCAGCAGAGCCCTGGAGAAGGGACTGACCTCTCCTGCATTCATTCACTAAGCTTTATTGGCCCCCACTGTGTGCCAGACCCTGGGCCGTGTGCAGGGACCCAGGAGAGGACAGGGCCCCACCCATGCAGAGTCTACTGCTAGAGAAAGTGGCAATTAACAAGTAAACAAACCATGCAGCCCCGGGAAGCTGAGTGCTGGAAAATGTGCAGAGTGGGGATCGGTGGGAACAGCTGATCTGAGAACTGAGACACACTTGCCCAAGTGCCCAGCACGAGCAGAAGAGGACCCTGTGGGGACCACAAGAAGGATGTCAGGAGGACCAGGCACAGACAAGCTGAGCAGTGGTTCCTTTGGAAAAAGCCAGCCCTGTACAGACCTGTCTCAAGCAAAGGGAACAGCATGTGCAAATGCCCTGAGGCCAGCAGGCCAGCAAGGGGGTACGGAGAGGGTCTGAGGCAGGGACCAGACCGTAGAGGGCCCACTGGGTTGGGGCCCAGAGCTCGCCCTCCCAGGGCCCCAGACTCACCAGGGCACTCTGCAGCGGGCGCTGGTAGCCTGTCGGCCGGTAGTGCCACCTCTCCCCTCGGTCGGTGTGGATGTCCCCCAGGTAGAGCTCCTCCACCAGCCGGGGCCCAGCCCGAGGCTGCGGCTGCAGGTGCCGCAGCATGCGGACCAGGCTGAGCTCGTGCATGGTGAAGCCCAGGGCTTCTGTGCAGTCCTGCTTGGCCCGGGCGCTCAGCAGCTCGTACAGGGCCCCGGGCAGCCAGGCCCGGGCTGGGGGCAGCCGCTGGGCACAGTCCTGGCCCACCCGGGTCTGGTTGAGACTCCCGGTGACATCGAGCAGGCCATGGCGGCTGTGAAAGACGATGCCCACCTTGTGCAGGTGGTAATCGGCCTCAGTGGCCCCTCTCGTGACCCAGGAGGCCCGACGCAGGCGGACTTTGCCCTTGATGAGCAGGGAGTGGGCAGGCTCCCGGCAGAAAGGGTCTCTGTAGTAGAACTGGTAGGCTCGGAAGAGGCGGTTAGGGTAGAAGGTGTAGGAGCGGGTGAGGAACTCAGGTCCTGGGCGCACCTCACAGCTGTCAGAGAGAGAGAGAGAGACGGGGGTTGGGCAGAGCAGGGAGAGCCTACACGGTGAGCCCCTCTCCCTCCAGGTTGGACTCTGCTCCCACAGCCTCTATTTCAGACCTCAGTCCAGAGCTGGGCCCTGACAAGCCTCGGTTTCCCTAATTGGTCTCAGCCACCCCCTTTGGGGCCGAGGGCCTTTCACTTGCCTTGTGGCCTCCACAAAAGCCTCCTTCTGCTTCCTCCAATCCTAACTGCCTCCTTTAGCTGTCAGCCTCCCTCAGGGCATGGGTCCTCATACCTGTGGATACTTGGGCCTCTTGTGGCCCAAGAAGTACGCAGACTCTGCAGCCAGAGGACCCAGGTTCAAATCCCATTCCTGTCCCTCAGCGGCTGGGGATAATGCACAGCTCCTTCCTCTGTGACACGGAGGCGTCAGACCCGTAGTCAGGGTCTCCAGGAAACATGAAGAATGGTGGTGGTGCCCAGGAAACGGGCTCTTTTGCACCATTTGGGGGGCCCCATGCCATGAGCCCCAGCAGGCAGTGGCCTCCTTGTTCTTGGCCGAGTAGCTCCTTGACCCCTGGCTCAGAGCAGACCCTCCCCAGGGCCTCATGGAGGGAATCGTGGCTAATGCGCAGTCACTTCCGGTCTCCCCTTCGGTTGACTTCCCTGACCAAGTTCCATTCGTGCCTGTGACAGGTTTGTCGATCTAAACCAGGGATCACCAAGCTTTTTCTGTAAAGGGTCAGGTAATAAGTATTTCTGTTTGGGTGCGTGAGCCGGTCTCTAGCGCTAAAGCAGCCAGGGACAATAAGTAAGTGGGGTGAGGTGGGGCATAGCTGTGTGCCAATAAAACTTTATTTACAAAACAGGTGGTGGGCCAGACCTGGCCCCCAGGATCACTTCTGCTGGTGGTAAAGCAAGCACGTGGGGTTGGGCACAAAGGGAAGCTGAATGACTCCTAGATCCACGGCCACAGCCGGGTTTGGGGGCAGGGGAGCCTCTGAGACTGCGTTGAGGGCGCAGACAGGGGGGCGGCTGGGTGAGTTCTAGGGGGAAACAGCGGGCAGGGCCCCCTTCACACGCTGCTGAGAACTCTCATAGTAGTTTTCATAGCAAGACGGATGGAGCGAAAGAAACATGTTCTTACCCAGCACGAAAACAGTTCCTTTTTCTTTTCTTCCAATCTTTCTGATTATGTTAAGGAGAAAGTCTCTGTTGGAGCTAACGTGTCTGTAACTCCCACCTCCCTTCTCTCCCCGAGAAAGCGGACTCGGGGCCCAAGGCAGGCAACGAATCTAGTGAGAATCTAATTATGTTGTTTTGTTTTCATTGACTTTCTTTTTTACATTTGCCTCCTATTTATGGCAGGTGGTTCTGCCCTCCCTCTCCGGGATGATACTACGCTTCCTTTAAAAATAATTGCAGTACGCTGTAAAGGCGTACAGTTTACTGTTTACCAATTATGCCTCAGTAAAGCTGGAAAAATAAATGAATATATTTCGGTAAACGAAAGCAAGACGGTGTAAAGAAAAATGGTAAAGAATTGCCAGGACAGGAGGTTGTTGAACACGGAGAGAGGTGACTCACACACATGAGCAGGGTGCCGTAGTCCTGTCCTCACCTGCGTCTCGGACAGGGCTGGGGGCAAGAGATTTGCCTAACGGGACGCAGCAGGTCACAGTGAACAACCTCAGTGGGCCCCGGACTCTAGATCATTCCCTGCATTGCCTCCAGGAAGCAGCAAAGCCTGTCTGGAGAACATGAGGAGGAACTTTCTAGGAAGACAGTTCTAGAAGTTTCTAGAAGAACTGTCCTGGAACACTGTTATCTCAGGGCAAAAGGAGCCTGGACCCAGTTCTGACCTTCCCCACAGCCCAGTTCTGTCTTGGGGTGACCCACACCAGTGGCGCCTGGATCTCACCTGGACTGGGGAGTCAGGATGGGGACAGAGCCTGGGAATGCATCCAAAGTGGCTTAGTAGCGCTCACGTCCCCTCCCTCACCAACAGAGTGCTAACAGATGTTTGGCAGTTGAGTTTCTGCCTGACCCCAGGAGGTGCATGGAGGACGTGGAGAGGCCAGTCCCTGACTGCAGGAGAGGACGGGCCCGCAGTGGGTGGCGGGGGAGGAAAGGGTGTCCTAGGTGTGGAGGAGGCCACGGCCACCCTTCGCCGTCTCCTAGGAGGGAGGACTTAGACAGCTGTTGTAGCGTCTGTGCCCCATGGTTGAGGGTTAGAGCACAAATCCCATTGGCCGGAACAGCTAACAGGGCCTCTGAAATGTCAGGCAAGCCTGTCCGGTTAGGAAGAAAATTCGACAGACAAGCGGGATGCCTGGACCCTCTCCACCCTCTCCTCTGCCTCGTCCTGCCTCAGGACCTTTGCGCCAGCTTCTCCCTCTGCCTGGCTCCTCCCCTGGGCCTCTGGATAGCTGATTCTTCTTTCAGCTCTCAGTGGAACATTGCCACCTCCGAGAAGCCCCCCCGGGTTGCTGGCTCTCACATCCGTGGCTCCATGTCCTTCGTGGCAGAGCTTAGCACCATCTCAGGCTCACCACACTTACTTTTGGGTCCGCATGTCTGCTGCCTGTTCCCACAGTGGCTCCCCCGTCCCTAGTGGGCACTCAGTAAGTCCTGTAGCCTGGGTGCTCAGTATGTCGCACACATGGATTTCATCCATGGCCGCATGCGACTGGGACACATTCCGCCCACCGGGCTCGTGCTGTGGAGGGGGGTCAGCAGGGCCACACGTTTGGCAGGTAGCAGGCATCTTGGACGACCAGTTGAATCGGGTCGTGTGGACACTGAGGCCCAGAGTGTGTGCAGTTTCCCTGCCCAGGGGCCTGTGATCAGGGTGACCTCAGGGTCTTACCCGGTAGAGACCCAGGGCCCGTCGAGGCGTGGGGGCAGCAGCACAGTGACGGGGGCTCTGCTGGGCGCGGGCTGTTGGCAGCGGGGTTCCCAGTGTAGACGGCCACCCCTGGCGGTCCCAGTCGCCTCTGTGGTGCGGGCTGCAAAGCAGACAGAGAGGAGTTAGGGGTCCTGACATGCTCCAGAAACTCTGCCTGCCCTCCCCAGCCATCCTGGGCCACAGCGGAGTCAGAGGCCAGCCGGGGTCTGCCTCCCCCTGCACCGTGGCCCTGCCCTGGGCATCCAGCTCCGCCTCAGCCACACCTGAGTCTGGGTGCCTGGGTCAGCGCCTGGAGTTGTCACCTGCGTCTCCACCATGGAGGGGCACGACCCCAGGCTCCTGAGCTGCTGTGCAGCCAGGCACTGGCATGTGGTGACTGAAGGACTCCACACTCCGGGACAAGGGGCCTCTAGACTCAGCCCAAGGTGCTGGGGCAGTGGGACTCCTCCCCGCCCCCCACCGCCCCAAAGAGCTTAGGTTCTCCTTGACCTCTGCCCTGCGGAACAGACCAGAACTGCCGCCAGCCTCTGGAGGCCGCTCGTGGAACGGTCCCTCCTTGGTGCCAGGCCCGTGTGTTGCCCGCCTGCGCAGCACGGGCCCCAGGCAGGTGCCCGGGAAGCGTGTGGTGGGTAGCAGGGCTGATGCGTGCAGCTGGCCTGGGGCGGGGGACAGGGAGGACTCGGAGGCTCAGGGAGGACGGCCGTGAGCAGCCGGGGCCTCACACCCTCCTGAGTGACCCCCATGTGCTCATCTCATGGAGACAAGCCAGGCACGGCCTTGGGAGTACGCCCGGTCTCTTCTACGTGTTGCCCCAAGGCGAGAGCACCAGGGCCTTCAGCTGCTAAAGAGCAGCGATTTCCCCAGAAACCGTCATCTCCACTCAGAGGGCTGGGCTTGACAGAGCCCAGATGGCGGGATGTGTGGGAAGCCTGGCGGCCAGCGAGGTCCAAATATTACAGCAACAGGCTATGCTGACGGGCGGCCTTGACCTGCTGGCCGCCCCCGCCGCAGGCCTGCCAAAGACACTTCCTCCCGCCGAACCTGTGGGCCAAGTGCTTGGGGGCCGGCTTGGTGACACAGGCCCAGAGGGGCCCCGGGGGATACCCAGGAAGGCTTGTGGGCTGCATGGAGAAGCACGTGAAAGGTACACTCTGCCCCCTTCTCCACCGCACACCGCAGCTTCCCGGCGCCACCAGAGAAGGCCTGGGGAGGCCTGAGGTCCCCACACTGTCCCTCGGCAGCTGTCTGATGGGGCGGGTGGCCCCGGACAGCTTCTCCGAAAAATGAGACAGAGTAGATCCCTCCCCTCCTGGAGGCCTGGAGGCTCCTGTGGAGACTCAGGGGGTCCCCAGAGACCCACAGACACAGAGAAAGCGCAGGTGGGACCTGCCACAGCAGGCACGGCAGCCACTGGTCCTGTAAACCGTGTATCCATCCCACGGGGTTTCGCGGCCTCCTGATCTTCGCGACGACACTTGGAGACGGCCGTGAGCGTTCGCTTCCTTTCTGGGACAGAGAGACAGCCTGGGGGACCCCAGATGCTGCTCAGATGTGACAAAGGACAAAGCTCAGATGGTCAGACCGTTGGCCGTCTTCCATCACAGCCAGGGGGAAGGGGCTTTTTTCAAGACTTGTGGGGGATGAATTTGCTGAATGAATGAATGAATGAATGAGCAAGCAGACGTGCTGGTGCAGCTCAGGGTCCTTGCTGTATTCCTGCTTTGTCCTCCCTGGTTTTAACCAGCCAAATAGGAGAAACGAAAACCACCAGCCAGTCAGCCGGGGCTGGTCTGGCCCCAGACGACACAGGGCCACTCTGCGGGGAGCTCACGGGGAGCACGTGGCGAGGGGAGTCTTGAGAAAGAAGCTTGCAGATAGTTCCGCAGTATCTTGGGCACATCTCATTTCTTGAGGACCAGAAGCAGGACCTTGTGGCATGTGGGCAGGCACTGAAATCAGGCCAGATGGCCAGCATGGCCCTGTCAGGGAACCCGAGCCAGGGCCGCCTCCGAGTCAGCTTCTCCAACCTTCTCGTGCTCCTGCAAGCCCCCTCCTCGGGAGACACGGGGTCCCCTGGATTCAGTTCTGCGGGTTCACGCGAACACCATCAGTGTCAAGGAGACCTATCCGAATGTTTCGATTTGGGGAATGTTGATTCGGAGAAGCACAGGGAAGAAAAGGACCAAAAGGGTCAGCGTTACTTGCCTGGTCGGAAGATCGAGATTGTATCTCAGGAAAAAAGAGCAAACGGGCCCTGAAAATTATATTGACATTGTTTCCACAAAGCTCTGTTTCTTGAGGAAATGTTTTCTGTTGAAAGCAAAACAGGCCTTCTCCCCTGTACTCCCTGAAGCACCGAGAAAGCCCTAGATACTGCTTTTTTGCTTTGAATTCTCAGATGGCATGTTCCTGCGGAGGGTGTTTTAGTCTGTTTTGTTTTTCAGTGAGAAACTGGGATTTAATGAAGTCAGGAGACGACGCGAAATCTCGCTGTATCCACAACAGACACACAAAATGCAAAACACAACTGGAGGCCTTTGTGGAAGGACCGGAGGGGAGCCGGCCTTGGCCTCTTGGCCGTTTGCAGAGCTTCAATTTAAAGGTTGCAAAAATTAAATTAATTACAAATGAACCCGGGCAAGTTGTTCTGTTGTAGCTTTTGAAGTAGCTTTTTAATTTTTTTCTTTCTCTCCCCTTTTCTTAACCGCCCCCAGTTGGCCCCCCTCCCCCGCCCCAAACAGTCTCTGCTAAAGGAACATCTGAAAGCAGATGGTACCGCAGGCCAATTGCACAACTTTTCACAGGGACCTGTTAGACTGAGTTCAAAGCACAGGCCAAATTGATTTTTATCAACCATGGATTTTTAATTAACAGCAGTGTCCACTTACCGCCATCCATTATTTACTGTTTACCCACTAATTAAAAATTATGCTGCTTTTGCACTCGTAAGAGCAGGGACATTTGAAATTAGATAGCCTCGTTCAAATTACCTGCAGAATTACATCCAGAGCGCCCAACTGCTCAGAGCGAGCTTCTGGGGTTTAAAATATGATCTGCTCCAACCTTTACGTGTTACCGTGAGTCAGGATGCCAGAGACAGCCCACACAGGCCCGCACCGTAGGGAGCCTGCCTGGGATCTTAAGGGGGAAGGATGCTTGATTTTCTCGGCTGAGCGCAGACACCCAGCGGAGACCATCTCCAGATCAGCGGCTGCTGAGTCCTTGTAGCAATCCCAGAGGGAGCGGCCTGTCTGTGCCTTCCATGTGCCCATCATGTCTGTGGACCAGCAGGCGTGGTCTCACTACTACCCAGGGCATAGGTTCTGTCCATGCCCCCATTCTGAAGATGAGGAAACAGGTTCAGAGAGTGGAGATAACTTGGCTGGTGTCACTTACCCCAGGCAGACGCTTCTTATCCAATTAAAAAATAAATTTTGGCGAAATAAACCCAACGTACAACTCGTTGTTTTAACCCTTGTAAAGCCTACAAGTTAAAATTCAGTAGCATGTAGGCCATTCCCCAGGCCGTGCAGCTCTTACCACTGTCTGGCTCCAGAATGTTCTTATCACCCCAAAAGGAGGCTCTGTACGCATCAGTGGTCACTCTCCATTCTCTCCTCTCAAACCCCAGCAACCACTAATCTGCTTTCTATCCCCGTGGATGGGCCTATTCTGGGTTTTTCCTAGAAATGGCATTACAAATAGGTGCCCTTCTCATATCTAGCCTTTCGAGCACGTCTGTTCGGTGGATGTGGTGATCCTCATTTTAGAGATGAAAATGAAGGCTTAGAGAGGTTCACACCCCGCTCCACGATGAGTGTTTTTTTCAAAGATCACGACAAATATGGGGCCGAGAGACAAGGGGAGGAGGTAGAGAGAGACACGGGGTGCCTAGGCAGCAAAACATTAGGTCTTTGGAGGTCATTCTTTTGGGGACAAAAAAGCAACAGAAAAGCAGTCATATCTCCTATCCTAATTGGCTTGTGCCGGGGTCCCAGGAGGTGAGCCCGGTGATTTGGGGGCGGCGGCGAGCACTCAGCCGGCTGGTTTTGCACCGATTTCAGAGGGTGTTAAAAAGCAGCCACAGTTCCCATAGCAAACTTGGGCTGCACGGTCCACATTGCTGAGGACAAGACTGAATTTTAAAAGGGGCTTGGTCTGTGCTTGATTTGAAAATATTAAAGAGTGCTTTACGTGAATAATCCCTAATGAGTAAATGCATAAGTGACTCGTCTATAGCGCGAGGGGCACACAGAACGAGGGGGGACGGGCGTGAGGTTCACTCATCACTGCACACCAGCCATGCAGAAGGGCAGTGGCTGTGTGTCCTAGAGCAGCTCTTTCAAAAGACCACAAGTGGGGTGACCTAAACAACACGACTTCATTCTGTCAGAGCCGGCAGACCGGAGGTCTGAAATCAAGGTGTGGGCAGGGCCATGCTCTCCTGAGGCCGTAGGGGAGGATTGTTCTGGTATCTTCTGGCTTCTGATGGCTCCAGCCATTCCTTGGCTTGGAGGTGCATCGCTCTGGGTTCTGTCTCCGTCGACACATGGACTTCTTTCCTGTCTTTCCAGCATCATCCGACACATCCCATCATAGTTCTTTATGGAGTGTTCCTAGGGAAGGACAGGGATGAAACTTTCCTGCCTCAGGGCTGTTGTTCATGCTGTTCCTTGGGCAGAGCACTGTTCTTCTGCTTAGTGCTGTGTTCTCCCTCTGTGCGGAGGTCTGAGGATACATGGCAGTTCCCACTCCCTTCTGCTATTTTCTGCTCCCTTTTTGTTCTGTGCGGCACTCACTGCAGCTGACAATTATTTTTTTTTGCTTTCTGTCTTTTATGTACTTTTATTTTTTGACTTTTCCATTTGAAATCATTTCAGACTTACGAAAATGTTGCAAAAGTAATAGAAAGTTCTAGCAAACTTCCTCCAGTTCTCCAAATGTCACTATCACCCACAGACATGGTACTTGATCAAAACTCGGACACTGACATTGGTAAGGTGTTACTAAGTAACCTACAAGCCCTAGGCAGGTTTCACCAACTCCCCCATGAGTTTCTCCTTTTTTGGTGTAGGATCCAGTTCAGAATCACACAGCACATTTATTTTTCACGTCTCTAGTCTCCTTTAACCAAGAACTTCCTTGGTCTTTGTCTTTCACAACCTTGACACCTTTTGAAGACCTCTGGCCCCGTATTTTGTAGTGTGTTTCCCAACTTGGGCTTGTCTGATGTTTCTTTATGATTCAATTCAGCTTTTGCAGTTTTGGTAAGAATGTTATGGAGGTGATGTGTGACTCTCAGGACAACATCTCAGGAAGCACACGGTCTCACTTTATCCCAATACTGGTGATGTTCACTTTGGTCAGTTGCTTTAGGAGGTGTCTGCCACGTTTCTCCACACTGTTAAATTACTACATTTCTCTTTGTAATTAACAATTATCTTATGGGGATAGACTTAGATAATGTAAACGGTTTGTTTCTCATTATACGTTCCCCCCACTAATTTTAGCATCTGTTGATGACCATTGATGATTCTTGCCTACAACAGTTATTCCTGCAGTGTTTTCCAAATGGGCGTTCCCGAATTCCGTCATCTTTTCTGAATGTACTGATTGGAATTGTGCTGTAAGGAAGCACTTTCTTTTCTCCTACACATCTCTTTGTTTAATTGTTATTTGCATTAGTATGAACCCAGATATATATGTTTTATAGGTTATGACCCTTTGCTATCATCTATTCACTTTGTTGCTGAATTGTCCCTGACTTGGTCTTTAGGCGATCATTCAACTTAGCTCTTATGTAACTTCCTACATGACTTTGTCATTTTTTGTGAGCACTTCCTTATTTTCTGGTACTGAAAGACCTTCTAGGCTCATTGCTCTGGAATCAACCATTTCTTCAAGCAGTCCTGGTTCTTTTTCTTTTTTTGGAGGATGGTGTTTAGAAACCAAGATCTGGGTGCTAGGTGTGCTCGCTGCTGCTGGGGTGTCCCTCTAGGTTCCTCAATTTTTTCTTTCCTTCCTTCCTTCCCTCTCTCCCTCTCTTTCTTTTTTTTTTTTTCTTCTCTTTCCCTTTCTTTCTTTCCCTTTCCTCTTTTCTTCCTTCCTTTCTCTCATTGTCTTCCCACTAATCTGCCTGTTCATGAGGACAGGTCTTTATCTCTCTTGCTTTCTGCTGATTCTTCAGCACCTAGCATAGTGCCTGATGGATGCTCAATTCATATTTTTTGTCATGGCATGAAAGCACTTAGAATAACATCTGTACATCGTAGGTGCTCAATAAACATTAAGTATAATTGCACCTTTAGTTGAATGAATGAATGAATGAATGAATGACTTGTGTACCAGAAGACTGATGCCCGTGAGCTCCTTGTTGACACTTCTCCCACCCTTTGGGTTTCTTCTCTTAAAAATCACTGGTAATTTCCATTATGTGTGTGGCTATTAGAGTCAGGCTTATTAGAGAAAGGCTTATTAGTCAGGCTATTAGAGAAAGAGAAGGCTTATAGTTGTTGGGATAACTAACAGCCTGGCTAAGGGTGGAAGGATGGTTAGTAAGGGAGTTCCCAGCAGGCTGGGGATCTTGGATGAACAAAGAAAATAGAGAAGAAAGAGAAGTAGGTGGAGATATAAGTGTGGGCATTGAATTCTGCTGAGAGCTTTGAGGACAGGCTGGATCCAGCACCAGGACCTGATGCCAGGTACTTTGCTCAAAAGCCTTTGTTGAACCTTGGAGCCCACCCCAGCTAAACCAGGACCCTGCTGTGGTTGCACACCCCAGGGAAGGCTCCATCTAGCTCCTGGCACTGTTCAGTAGAAACAGAATGGAAGTCACAAATGTGAGCCGTGTATGGGATTTTACATTTTCTAGTAGCCACGTTAAAACAGCTAAAAGGTAACAGGTGAGATTAATTTTAATGATATTTTGTTCAGCCCCAAATACTGTGTTTTAACATGTAGTAAGTATGAAACAACTAAGATAAATGCTTTTTCTTCATAAAAGACTTGGAAATGAGTTATGTATTGACATCTTGACACAACTCAATTTAGACTGACTGCGTTTCAGGGGCTTGGGGCCACATGCGGCTGGTGGCTGCCGTCTTGGGCAGCCTAGCTCTGGCTCAGGCATGGAGTGTGTGTCCCCCCATTTTGTGGTATTGGAGTTTTTCAAGCTGGTTTCTGAAGACCACTGGCATCTGAGGGGGGAGCAGAGGGGAAACCTAGTGAGTGGAGCTCTAGCCCCACCCCCAGCTTTAGCCCAAGTAGCCCCTCGTTTATATAGTGGGATGCTGATTAAAAGATCTGCTTTGGGGGAAAAAAATAAAGTGTTCTCTTGCTTAAAAAAAAAAGTCTGAAATCCTCTGGTTTATTTCAAAATCCTCAGCTTGAGGTAATTCACCTAGAATGTTTGGACTTGGAAGCTTATGCACATTTTAAATGAAAATCCCCCCCCAGAAAACAACCTCTCTTGATTAGAGGTGACTGCCCTTTACAGACTGAGATGTGCTGGCGTGTAACGGTGCGCGCTGGCAGCTTGGCCAACAAGCTTCAGAAACCGGCTGTTGAAATGGTGGCCGTCGCTGTGTTGTGCTTTCCAATGAAGTCATTGCACAAAAGGCACGCAGAGTTTCCATTTAAACTCCCCCGAGAAGACTACAGATCGTCATGCTACGACAGTACCAGGCAATCGCAGAAATATGAAGACAAACTCAGAATCCCAAGGAATCTAAACTTCCTTTTTGGTGTGGATGGCTGCTTTCGGATCCCTTCTATGTCCCTCATTTGGCCGTAACTGAAACTCATCATCCATCTAATCCGAGGCCTTCGTGTTCAAGGCCAAGTGCTGGGGCGGGGGAAGAGATGGGCTTGCGTTCTTAGGAAATGCAGAGATGGTGTGCACAAGACGAAGTCCGCTCCACCGTCCACGCCCCGCAGCATCCTGGACCCCGAAGCATGCCCTCCTTTGCTGGCAGAGCTGGGAGAGTGGAAAGTTGCCCCCTGGGCCTTCTGGAGGGATTAGGTGCCCGGAGAAGCAGATTCCCAGCTGGCGGGAAGGAAGAGGGCATGAGAGTCAGATGTCAGTTATTGAAAGGCTGATGATGGGTCGAGCGTGGTTTGCCCCCATCTACCCAGTTCTCCGTGAAAAGTCCCAGGTCAGGCGCGACCATGGGCGGGGTGGGTGGATAAAGGTGGGTCTCCCTCGGTGCTGCCTGGAAGAGGGGATTGCTTTATGTTGGTTTCCAAAATTGGAAACATTTCATATGGGGAGCGGCCGCTCACACAGCCGCCCCACCCCCCACTCCAGCCTGCGCTGAGCATTTTCTGCAGAGGGAGAAGGAACCGTACAGCTCCTGGGCTGGGAAAGGAATGCGGGGGTTTGGGAGACGAGTCTCGCCCACCAGGCCTGGCTCATCAGCCAGCGTTTTTTTGTTTGTTTGTTTAGGAATGTTCCAGAACAAAACCGGTTCACCTCAAAACTCTCCCTCGGCCCCATGATAATGCTAATTACTGCTCGTTCTGGCTGGGACTTCCACCCAGATGAAGACTGGGAAAGCCCAGCCAAAGCCCAGCTGTTAGCAAATAGCCAAGGCATTAGGGTGATTGATGGAAGGTTTTGCTTTTTCACCCAGATGTTCTGGTGACTTGGAGACAAGGCCTCGTCAGCTCAGTTCTAGTGCTTGTGTTCCCAGATGTGCATGCTGGCCCTCTGATGTTCATAATTCATGCCGAATCCAGTCAGCGCTGTCCACTGATAGCAGCGTTCCGTCCTGGGCTTTGAGGAGGGGGCGACGGGTGTAGGGGCTTGGAAAGAAAGCGCGTGGGCTTCCCCAGGCCTTCTGAGTGTGCCTGGGCCAGACGCCCTGGTGTCTGCCATGAGGGTGTAAGTTACAAGTCAGGATTTGCTCAACAGAATGTGTCTCTCGAAAGTCTCCCTTGTTCGCCCTCTTGGCAGAAGACTGAAGCTTCCATTGTTCTACGGAACAGGAATTTGGTAAGATAATCACTAGGTTTTGACATATTCAATAAGAAGGAAGACATGTGTGTCATCGCGGTGAAGACTCTGGTAAAAAGTAAAGGAAAAGGGATCTTCGGGCCGAACGTTGAGGAGCTCGACTCTTCATGGGGCCTTGGGAGCTGCTTCTCCACCAGTTCTTCCCTGGAGGGGCCAAGAACGTTCTTGTCCCACGGAAATGTTAGGTCTTGAAGAGAGAAGGATGGAGTTTGGTGGTTTCTATTGAGCGTCTTTGGGCCTGAGAACTCCTGGGAGATGTGGGGGGTCCCAGGGAGCAACCCGGCGTTGGGGGGGAAGTACACCAATTACTGGGCTGTTTGTGGGAGTCTCCACAAGGGGGCCCTCTTGAGCTTTGGTTGGGGTGGTTGGGCGCCCTGGGTGTGTCGGAGAACCACCTCCTCCAGCACCGGCCTCTAGTCCCGGGCCACCAAGGCTCCCTCATCCAACCTGACGTTGGTGAAGAGCGAGCCCATGGAAGGCCAGCGCTGGGCCCCATGTTTTTTCCCATGGGGCATCGTGCCTGCTCCCAAAGAACATATTTGGAGACTGAAGGACATGGGTAATGGGGTCACTTAGCCTTGCCTCCTTTCAAAGAAGTTTGCAGCACAGAACAGAAACTCCAATGGGAACCACAAGAAAGAGCATCTAGGAAGCTTCATAAACAATGAAACAAAACATCCTGCCTCCTCGGGCCTTTCCCTAAAGATGCAGGTGGGGGAGGGGGTCCTTTGGGTCAGCGGCGACAGGAAGCACGGAGATTTTAAATGCAGGAAAATTATTGTAATTTCACAAATCAATTTTTCTTACATTGTGTTGAGATTAAGTTCGTGGTCTCTTCCATACGTTGAAAATAACGAATTTCCCTAGAGAGCAATTTTGTGGGAAAACCTACATCATGTTTCGAAAAACCCATTTTGTTAGGAGTTACCAGATTTTATTTTAAGAGAAATGGTAATATTTAATTATGGCATTATTTTACCGTCTAGAAAATTAATGTGCTTTCAGAGTTTCAGGAGAAAAGCCTGCTGTAAGTCCAAACCCTATTTTTAAATTACCATACAAATAGAATCCCAAAGACGCAAATATTGGCTTAAGTGTTGCAGATGAGGTCCAGGAAAATGCGTTGGTTCCTAAATGTTAAATAAACAGGCTTGTAATTCTTGCTTTCCCCTGCGACCCTGGGCCAGGGCAGTCTCAGGCCACTGGGGAGACACACACAGCTCACAGCGGGGACGCAGTCGGTGCACGGGGGACGGTCACCACCGATTCGTCATCCATGTCCTGCGACCATCCCGGGAATGATCCCACATTTCTGTAAAGCTCTAACGTCTGCAAAGCCTGCATTTACTTCTCCGATCAGTTGTGCCAACGAGCCTTTGGGGCTGGGAACTGTGATCGCCCCATCTTCCAGATGGTGAAACAGAGGTACGGGGAAGGAGAGTCTGAGAATGTTACCCAGGTCAGTGGGTGGAAAGTCCCAAACTCCAAACCAGGTCTGTTACCTGTCCCTCCCGGCTTCCTTCAACCTCCCTGCAGCCCCTGGTCCTCCTCCCCATTTATTGAACACCTACTGTGTGCCTGGCCTCTCACCGTAGCAAAGATGCTTCTACGGCGGCTCAGGGTCTGCCATTCCGAGCGTGGCGATCAATAGAACCTTGGAGATGTTCTGCCCGATGCTGATCCCCTTTGCTGATGGGAGATACAAGGAGGGGCCTCGAGGAGGGGCCTCACTGCCCACATGCTCCCTGAGAGCCTTGCAGGGCGAGGAGCTGCTTGACAGGTGGACGAGAGCCGTAATGGGCACTCGGGCTGAGGCTGCGAAGGTGGCAGGGAGGTGTGAAGCAGCAGACAGGCTGAGGGAGACGTAATTAGTCCCTGTGACGTGCGGGCACAGGGCGAGGGCTGTCGGGGGGGCGAGGGGGAGGCAGGCAGCTCTGGGAGCCCTGCGGGGGGCCCTGTGAGCCACTTCGGGGATTCTGGAGTGTTCCTCAAACAGAGGGAGCCATGCGGGGGGCTGAGGTCAGGTGGGCATTCTGAAAGACAGTGCTTTCCAAGGACTCTGTGCCCATCTGGGGAGACGCTGGCCGGGATTCGGGGGGAGCGTGCTGGACAGCTTGCATCTGACTAGTGACATGTCCCCATTTTGATTCGGTTCGATAACTGACACATGCGGCCAGGGATTTTGTTAGCACGAGGCTAACGCATACAGGGTTAGGTTGTTTTTTCTGAAATAAGTGAAAATGAGTTACTTGCTTTAGAGAGAAACGGTGACCCAATTATGGACAGTAGCGGTCAGATGTGGCCAAATTGTCATGGAGGCATAGGCTGATAGGCGGGGGCCAAGGCTCAAAGGTCTCCTGACTCGGGTTGAGGAGATCTTGTGTGTGTGTGTGTGTGTGTGTCTGTGTGTGTGTGAAGGGTGCGAGGTGGTGAAGGAAGGGCTCTAGCCCGTGAGTGACCACCTCAAATCCCAGGCCCTGAGGCCAGGCTGGGACAGGCAGCATGGAGGGGCCAGCGCTGCTGAGATGTGGGGCGAGGGCAGGGGAGAGGTGTTGTGGGTGTGTGGGTTTGCAGCCTGGAGCCTGGAGGGGACGGACGGGGGGGCCACTCTCCAGACTGAGGCCTAGGGAGCTCTGTTGCTGGGCTGTGCTGTTTGAGGAGGGGCCGCGACATCCAGGAGGAGGCAGCCTTCCCCTGGGGGGCTCCCTGGGGCCACCCACCTGTCCACGATGCTCACACAGGGCGAGGGTGGAAGTCAGCCAGGGGCGGTGGACCCAAGGGAAGGGCCAGATGGGGCCCAAGGAGGGCCACCCAGAGAGGGGCACAAGTGCTGGGCGCAGGTTCTTTAAAAGTAGGGTCACAGCTAAAACACAAGACGCACGCTTAACATTTGATTTCCGGGTACATAACGCAACACTTTTTAGTAGTAGAGTATCTCCGATATCACACTGATGACTGTAGGCGTTTGCAGGAGAGAGACACAAAACCAGAGGGATAGAGAGATTGTGTTTTATGACTTAATTATTATTTTTATATAAGATCTTTTATGACATACACAGGGCAAGAAAAAAATGAATCAGAAGATACAGAAGGGCATGAAGGTGATGGAAAAGCTCACCCACATTTGCCTCAGCCACAGTGTATTGCCATTAACCTGCTGGCACACAGGCCCCTTCAGACCCTGGAGGCTGGGCGGCAGGGAGAGGCAGAGCGTGGGGACTGTGGTACCTTTTGAACTTCTGTTTCTGTAACAATGCCCGGCCCATGGCAGGCACATAATTCGTTTCTGCTGAATGAATGCATAAATCTTTCTGCACTTTATTTTCTTTTATACACAGATACATGCATTAGTTCCATTATTATTTACAAAAATGGGACTGTTGTATGCATATTATTTGAAATTGATGTTTTTAACTTCGTAATAGATTTTAGAAATCTTTGAGGAAGGTGGGCATTTTAGGACCGGAGGGACTCAGGCATATTCACCGTTTTCAGGGGAGGAACTGGAGGAAATAATGAAGTGCCACGAGCAGGAGATGTAATAACCAAGAGAAGCAGGTTCCCTAATCAAGAAGAGTCCAATAAAAATGGGCTAAACTCTTCAAACAAAAGCAATACGTGGCTTGCAGTGGAATTTTCAAAATGTATAAAAAGGTATAAAATGAAAAGCGAAAGTTGCTTTCTACCCCGAAGCCCTGGTTGCTTTCTCCAACGTGAATCATTTTAAGTTTCTTGTGCATTCTCCCAGAAAATAGTTTCGTGCCGATCTCTGCATATAAATGTATATGTTTTTTATTTGGCTATTAAAAATTTTTTATGAATGCAATCTTTCTATACACATCGTTCTGCATTTTGCTTTTTACACTTAAATTATCAGGGCTATCTTTCCACCGTAGACATACCCCTTTGTGGAAAGGTAAGAGTATGCCTTTACATAGATGAACCTTGATTTAGCTAGCCAGCCCTTTGCAGATGGTCATTTAGATCGTGGTGTGGTTTTTGGTTGGTTTGTCTGTTGCTATTATTACATAAGACAGTATGTTGGACATTGTTTTAATGTTTTAACATAGCTGGCGTACATTTTGCATGTGTCCTTTGGAGAAATTCCTAACAAAGAAATTGTACATTCAATATTCTACTAGATTGAACCAAACGGTCCTCCAAAAATGCTATTTCAACTTAGCCTCCACCAATGGTATAGAGAGAATTTGGCCACACTGGGTATGATCAAAATTTTTACTTTCTGCTATCTCGCATATGAATAGTAGAAGAGAAATTAAAAATTAATGAACATTTGTGGCTAATTGCACATTTTTGTGCCTGCAAATAAATGAGGGACACAAGTTAATAAGCAGATACTCCAGTAACTTGGATTTCCACCCCTCGGTTTATTCTCACCGCCACCACTCTCGGGCAAGCCACTATCATCTCTCGCCTGAAAACCTGACAGTTGCCCCTTACCATTCTCCCAGCATCTGCTCTGCCCCCTGTAATCCATTCTCCATGGAGCAGCAAGTGCAATCATTAAAAAATGTAAGTCAGCCTCCTGTTTCTGCAGTGTGGCTCTCTGCCTCTTCTGAAGACACTCTCACTGTGCACAGGTAGATTTGAGGTAATGTATAATTTTTCAGACAGTAGGGAAGCCCCCGAGATCCCTGGCCCCCAAACAGAGCTGAAGTGGGACCAATGGAACCCGTTCTGAGGGCGAATGTCAAAGTCAGCATTGCTTGTGGTGAGAACCAGGGGGCAAACCAGAGGTTACAGCAGTCCCCAATTAGTTCCACCCCTTGGCTCCTGGGAGATGCAAATATGAATGTTCTTTTGAGAAAAGCATGATCACTTTTTCCAAGAGTTTTCATGGGTTAAGACCAAACAAACATGACTTCCCAATTAAAGATCACCAAATACACAAGTAAACAGCTCACTACAGACTAAGAGTTAGAAGAGAGAAAAAACTTACATCCCAAGAGCATCAAATATTGGAATTCCTATCACATAAAAAAAGAAAAGTGTGTATGAGATGTTCCATAAACTAAAGCCTAGAATGAAAAAAAAAAGATGAGCACCAAACAAGAGCCTATAAAAAACGACTAAGCAGATTTGGAAAGAGAGTCAAATAGAACCTTAAGAAATAAAAAATATAATTATTGATACAAAAACTTAGTGGCTGGATCACAGAGCAGGTTAGACACGGTTGAAAAGGGAATTAGTGAACTGGAAAATAGATGTAAAGAAATTACCCAAAGTTCAGGAAAGAAAGAGAGGGGACTGAAAACTTAGGAAAGGCAGTGGAGAGACAGAGCAGCTGTAGGGGGAAAGTCTAATGTCTCCAGGAAGGAGAGAAAAGGCAGCTTATCAGAGAAGCAGCAGGTGGAGAAAGAAGATCTGAAATTTTTCCAGAAGTGATCAGGACAACAAAAACCACAGGTGCCAGGAAGAACAGTGAGTACCAAGCAAGATTAATAAAAATAAATGAACCTTTGAACCTCTAGAACACTAAGAGTAAAAAGAGGAGAAAAGACCCCTCAGCCTAGATTTGTGCACCCAGCAAAATAATCTTTCAAGAACAAGGATAAAACAAAGGCATCTTCAACTAAATGGTACCAAGTGTGGCAGGGACCAAGAGGACCACTACCTTAATAACATTTTATGCAAAGGAACTGAAGAAGGAAGGTCTGATTTTTAGAAAGATTTAATGAACAAAGAATTTGAAAATATTGTAAATACACACACACACAACACAAGTAAACTAATAATCTCTAATTTTGTGGGGTCAATCCCCCCCCCCCAAAGAACCACCAGACATGACTAAAATACTGGAAAATAGCAGTACGTGATTTTGGAGAGGAATATTTAGGGTTAGTGTTCTAAATTCTTTGTGTTATCAGAAAACAGTGAAGATATTAAGTGTTGAGGTGTTAAAATTTCAGAGGGAGCCAATAAATAATAGAAGTACCATATAACTTCTAAACCAGAAGAAGGGGGAAAAAAGTAATAGGAACAAACACAACCCAACTCATTTTTAAAATATATATGTCATATGTGTGTGTGTGTGTGTGTGTGTGTACATACACACACATATGACAAGAAAGGAGGAAAAAAGCATCAAAACACAATTTGTAGAAAATAAGAAGAGAATAGAAACAAATCTGACTTGCTTGCCAGTTAGCAGACATTATCAAATTGGATTTTTCAGAACTCCTGCTCTGTTACTTAGATTCCTGAAGCATAAGGACACAAAAAGGTTGAAAGTAAAGTGAGTGAAAGCCACTTACTTACTAATACTAAATAAAAGGAAACTGAATTCAGATAAAACAGGATAGACTATAAAAGCATTATTAAGGACAGAAGCCACTCCACAAGTGGTTCAATTTGCCAGGAAGATATGATCATAAAGCAGCATGAAAATATACAAAGCAAAAATTGCTATAGACATACAGAACTATTGACAAATCCATCATCCTGATGGAGGATTACATGGCACAATGTTTTCAATTATTTATAGGGCAAACAGACCAAAGTTAGTAGCATGCAGGAGATTTAAAAGCACAATGAATAAATCTAATTCATTTTACATGTGTGTGTACATGCACAAACGGGCATGTATGCATACGTGTGTGTATTGTGTAAGTGTCTCTGTGTATAAAACCATGCTCAACAATGAAAGAATACACATTCTTTCCAAGCACACGTGCAGTATTTATAAAAACTGATCCTGTAGTCTGTCAAAGTCAGCAAATTCAAATAATTGGTATCACAGAGGCATAATTCCTGATCACAATGCAACTAAATTAAAAATCAGAAAGTAAAACATTTGAAAAAGTCTATGTGTCTGCAAGCTAAAAACACTTCTTCTTCCACTCCGCCAAGATTTATTTAGTTATTTTAGAGAAAGAGAACAAGTGGTGGGGGAGGGTGGCAGAGAGAGTCTTAATCAGACTCCACGCTGAGCGCCAGAGTCCAACCTGGAGCTCGATCTCACAACCCTGAGATGGCAACCTGAACCACACTTTATCTTAGCCAAAAGGCCGAGAAGCGATGGCAACCTGAACCAAAACCAAGAGTCAGACGCTTCGCGCACTGTGCCACCCGCGTGCCCCCAAACATTTCTAAAACACCCAGTTATCAATGAGTACATCAATATAAAAAATATAGTTTAAAAAATACAGAACTTACAGCTAATGAAAATTGAAAATAGCACCTACCTAAACTTGTGGAAGGCAGGGAAAACAAGGCTTTTAGGCATATAAAATAAAGGCTTATAAGCATGTATTTAAAAGAGGAAGGCCTGAAAATTAAAGATACTTATCCAATTTAAAAAGTTAGAACCAGAAAAATAGAATAAGCCCAAATAAGGTAAAAGGAAAGAGATTAAAAAAAAAAAAGCAGACATTAATAAAAGAATAAACGAGGCCCAAGTTGGTTCTCTGAAATCCTTAATAAATTAGATAAATCTCTGGTAAGACTTAACAAAAAAAGAAAGAAAAGAACAGAACAATGGTGGGTGGGAGAGATGAGCAGAGAAATAAAATCGGGAATGAAAGGGGGCATAACTACAGGTCCAGCAGAAGGATTTTTGTGAAAAGGAGCTTAGGATTCAGCTGCCAATGAACAGGTTCATGACTGAGAAATTGAGCACTGATTTGAAATCGTCCCTCCCCCAAATCAACAGAAAACAAAACAAAAGGAAATGAACCAAAAAGCCCAGGCCAAAGTGTTTCTACATGAGTTCTGCTAAACTTTATTACATAAACTCTTGCAACGAAGTAGAAAAAGAGAGGGCGCCCCACTTCCTGCGTGAGCCCTTTGTACCGAGGGCAGGGCCCAAAGTTTATTCAATTTGGGAAACACTCTTCAGAAAAAAGGGCAAATGTATACAAACATCAAATAAAAGTAGATATTGACTTGGAAGGAGAAAAACAGCACAAGAAATTACAAATTTTATAAAGTTGGAAGAGACCACAAATAGTACAACAGCCAGGAAAAAAGCACTGTCCTTATCAATCAAACATTTTTGGGATCATATTGTCTTCGGTCACCTCTTCGTATGACAAAGATTTTGTACTTTCATTTTCTGTGGCAAGAGTAGAAAGGTCATTCAGGCTTTCTGCCGTCTTTGTTGACTGAAACGATTTTTGGTTATTGATAGTTTAGAAACTTTTTTTTTCTTTTCTTTTTTAAGCCTCGTGAACTCACTGCTAGAGGTCATGCATTTTGCGGGGTGTCATCAAAGTTTGGAAGTCTCTACCACATTTCTGTCACACACGAGCTATGTGATGCAAAGTACTTTGCATACGCTCCCTCTGGATCTCTGTGTCTCACGCCTTATCTCTACACCACCTATGTGGTTTGGGTGACTGTGCCAGAGGACGGATCCAAATGGAGGGTCCTTCATGACGGTAGCTCCTACTTCCTCCCCAGAAGCAAGAGTACTCCTGAAGCCAGTCCCACGCAGGCTCAGATAACAGTAATTAACCACACAGAGAAATGGCTGCAAAGCCCACGAACATATTCCACGGAGTAGAAGGATTCCCAACTCAACTGCTCCTTCAGCTGGATCCCCAAAGTGCCTGTGGTCACTGCAACACTTCACAGCAAGAGGCAGGGATGGAAGGAAGTCCGTGTGGACAGAGCCCGCAAGGAGCAGGAAGAGAAGGTCTTCTAACTGGCTAATGTTATACTAGTTTCCATTTCCAAAGTCTGCAGACCCTGGTGTCCCTGTGAACACGTGGCTAGGGCTCCTGCCTCTCTCCGGTTTTGGAAAAGGAACCTGAAGCCTTTTGAAGACAGTGTGGGGAAGGAAAATGAAGGACGGGGTGAGAAAGGAAAGTCATGAGACAACCTCATTTTGGGACATGGTCGCGAAAATCCCAAATAAAATATTACCAAGTGGAATGCAGTAGTATATAAAAAAAAATCAGGCATTATGTCCATGTTGGGTCCATCCCAACGATGCAAACATATTTAATGCTAGAACAATTTGTCAGTGTCATTCCATTTACAGATTAAAAGAGGAAAACCATATGACCTACTATTCATAGATGGACTAAAAGCATTTGATAAAATCCCACACCCAGTCACAATTTAAAAAACTCCTATCAGGGGCACCTGGGCGGCTCAGTGGGTTGGGCCTCTGCCTTCGGCTTGGGTCGTGATCCCAGCCAGGGTCCTGGGATCGAGCCCCACATCGGGCTCTCTGTCAGCAGGGAGCCTGCTTCCTCCCTATCTCTCTGCCTGCCTCTCTGCCTGCTTGTGATCTCTGTCTGTCAAATAAACAAATAAAATCTTAAAAAAACCCTCTTATCAAAAGAGAAATAGTTTTGAAATTTCCTTATGCTGATTAAGGGCCTTACTAAAATTTATACATTAAGTGACATTTCTTAATGGTGAAATACTGAACTTTTGAGATCCGGAAAAAGAAAAGATGCCACCAGTTAGTTCCAACATTTACTGAGGGTCCTAGGAGTAAGGGGGGAAAAAGGCATGAGGATAAGAAAAGGAATAAAGTGATCACTATTTGTAGATGACATAATTATCTTTGTACAGAACTCAACATCTACAGAAAAATGGAAACAATGTGAGCATTTAGCAAGATGACTGGATAAAAGAAATCAATGTATAAAAATCAATTATATTCTATAACAGCAACAAATAGTTGGAGGGAAAAGACACCACTTGCAACAGTAGTAAAAAGTAGAATGTACCTAGGAATACATCTCATAAAAGTAAGAAAGACACATTTGGGGAAAATTATAAAAATGTATTGCGAGACAATAAAGATATAAAAAATGAAGTGATGTATTAATGGATAGAAGTATCAAGAGATGTCTGTTCTCTTCAGATCCACAGATACAACTCATTCAAGTCAAAAATCCCATTTTTGAGGATCTTGACAAGGTGGTTATAAAATTTATATGAAAGAGCAACGTTGCCAGAAATTGAAGAAAAATAGGATATGGGGGCACACTGTATCAGAGATCAAGATTTACGGAAAACTTGAGTAATTATAACATTGTATATTCTGTGAAGAGATAAGTTGACCAATAGAATAGAGAACCCAGATACTGGCTTATGAAATTTATGAGCTTGATATAGGATGGGACTCCTGATCACTGGGGAAGAGATATCTAGCCAACAGTCAGGCCCAGGACAATGGTTATCCATGCAGAGAATGAAAAGACATCAGAGCCCTTCCTCACACCCTAGCCCCAAGTCAATTTCCAGTGGATGAAAGACTTACATGTCAATGCAAAACACTAAAACTTTTAGAAGAAAATGTGAAAGAATATGTTTAGGACCTCAAAGTAGCAAAGGATTTCTGAAACAAAATGCAAAGAGTGTTAATGCTGAAAGACAAGATAAATATGATTACATTAAAATTAGGACCTTCTGGGGGCGCCTGGGTGGCTCAGTGGGTTAAGCTGCTGCCTTCGGCTCAGGTCATGATCTCAGGGTCCTGGGATTGAGTCCCGCATCGGGCTCTCTGCTCAGCCGGGAGCCTGCTTCCTCCCCTCTCTCTCTCTGCCTGCCTCTCTGCCTACTTGTGATCTCTCTCTGTCAAATAAATAAATAAAATCTTAAAAAAAAATAAAAATAAAATTAGGACCTTCTGTGACTCAAAAGACACTGTAAAGTGAATGAGAAGGAAAGCTACAAACTGGGAGAAGATGTTCGCCACACAATAACCAGCAAAGAATTAATATACACAATATGAAAAGAAGTCCTCCACATCTTAAGGAAAAGACAAACAATACAATAGAAAAATAAGCATAATGCACAAGCCAGTATTTCACAGAAGAGGAAATGAAATAGTAAATAAAGCCATGTGGAGACATTCAGACCCATTAATAGTCAGGGCCATACAAATGAAGACCCAACAAAGTAACATTTTATACTCATTAGATTAGCAAGAATTATAAATCCCCAAAATAGCAAGTGTAGCTGGAGATTGGTGGGAGCCTTGCCAGGGGGAGCGTAAATTGGAATAATTACTTTGTAAAGCAACCCTTGTAAATCAACTTTATAAAAAGTTTACAATGTGAGATCTGTGGCTTACAAGCGGTTTCTGTGACTCCCAGTTAGAAATATGTTTAACATTAACACCCACTAGGCTTCCCACGAATGCACACTCATGCACATACACACGTGTCCATGCATATAACGGAAATAGACATTTTAGGAAACAACGCCGGCTCTCACTATTCGATCTCTGCTCTGCAGCATTCCCGCTGGGGGGGGCCCGCCAGTGTGACTTCCTAACCCATCAATAAATCACCACTCTGATTGTATAATTCTTGCACAGGTGTTCTGCACATGTGTTCCCTACCCGGTCACCTCACGAGTCCAGGGGTGTTTGTAACAAACTTGCTTCTAAGAGCCCAACACCAGAAACAAATTGAATGTTTGTTGACCCAGGAACTGAGGAATAACTTGTAGCCGCCTTATATACTGGAGAATTAGACAGCAGGGAAAAATGGATCCACTGTGCCCACATCCAACCACACCCACATCCTAAGAACATTCTAGAAACAGTACGGAGTGACAAAAGTGTGCAGAATAACAAACACATGCCGGTCCCAATAGCTCTGAGATCGCTCAACAATAAGCAGTAGCTACAAAATATATGCAGGGCACCCCTGTCCTGAGGAGGCCGGGGAAGGACAAGCACAAGGCAGGGAAGGTGACGGGTGGATAAAGTCACTGGCCACGTCCTGGTTCATCGTGTGAGAAGAGGGTTCATGGCAACACGTTGTATATTTCAGAGGACACAGAATCTTGCTCTTACCGAGTATTGGAAAATGAAAACATACATACAATTGAGTTGCTCTCCTAGTTAAAACTCTTCCCATTTGCAAGTCCTACAAAATCCACTCTTTGCCCGGGATTCCTCTCATTGTCTTCTCCTGGAGCTCTGTGGACCGTGCACACTGACCTCCCGTGATTTTTTTTTAAATCACACCCGGTGTGATGTGCTGAGTGTTTGTGCCCTCCCCAAATTCGTAGGCTCAAGCCCTGCTCCCCCAGTGTGATGGCATGTGTAGGTGGTGCCTTGGGGAGACAGGAAGTTTCGATGTGGTCATGGGGATGGATCCCCCATGTGATGGGATTATAGTTCCCTTGCAAGAATAGCAAGACACCCACTGAGGACATAACAAGAAGGTAAACCAGCAAGTGGGCTCTGACCAGACGGAGAATTTTCTGGCGCCTGCATCTTGGGCCTGCTAGGCTCCCAAACTTCAAGAGCTATATGTTTAAGCCTTTCTGTCTATGGCATTTTCTGTAGCAGCCTGAAATGACTGACACACCTATCTTGTACTCACCCCAGGGCCTTTGCACTTGGTACTGTCCCAGGGATGCTCTTTTTGGGTCTTCTGGCTCATTCTCATCCTTCAGCTCAAGGATCACCTCTTTGGTGAGAACTTACCCATGACCCTACTTCGAGTTGGGCTCTTCTGGTGCCCCTGGAGTCTGCTCCTCCCTCCCCCTTCCCCAGCAGGGGACAATGGGAGTACCAGTCACTACCTTCTCGGCACTGACCGCTGTTAGTGCAGGTCAGGGCACTTCTGATCGTGGGCCTCTTCAGGGGACTGTGAGGTTGGGGAGGGCTGGGATGCCTCTGTCTCACTCTCCTTGTCACCTGCCAAGTCTGGTGCCACGTCTGCCGGAGTCTCACAGTGAACACGGCTGCCGGAACCAGCCACCTGGTTTCTGGGGCCCAGTGCATATTTGAAAACATGGGGTCCATATTCAGAAACCAAGGAATTTCAGGACAGTGATAGCAGAGCTTTAAACCCAGTGCGGGGCCCTTCTCAGCATGGGACTCTGTGGGCCCACCCAAGCCCCATGCCCACGAGGCCGGCACTTTTGCAGATAAGTGTAGCAAGACCTGAAGCCTTAGCACAGCATGGGGCCTTGGGGTCGCAGTGCGTGACCTAACCATGAACAGGCCTGAACTCACTGCCGAAGGCTGGCTTCTCTGAGGGGAGCCGGCGGGGGTCTCCCTGCTTCCCAAGCCCGGCACACACCGCTCTTCCTCCTCCCTGTGCCTGAGGCTCCTCGAAGGCAAGGACCGTGTCCATCAGGTCCCGTGGCTGGAGCCCAGGCTGGGTCAGCCAAAGCTAGCTTGGAATCCAGCGCACGTGGCCTCATGTGAGATGCCCCTGCTTTGCCCCAAGAAGGCTCAATGTCTTCATCTGTTCAGTGGGTTTAGAAGCTTGCTGTGGGGAAAGAGGTCACATAGGGGAGGGGCTTCCCGTGCTGACTGTAGGGAAAGCCTCGGCGTGTGTGTGTGTGTGTGTGTGTGTGTGTGTGTGTGTGTGGCGGGGGTTCCTGTGCCGCACAGAAGGAGAAAGGTGCAGGCCCCTTGCTCTGGGCGGGGGTGTGACATCCTAGCCACCAATGGCACTCTTGGCACTCAGCTGGCTGGAGGAGGCCAGGACCCCCAGCTCGAAGGTCACTGCTCGCTTGACTGTGGGCACCTGGCCCCCTCCCCACACCTGTTCCCTCATCCCGAGCCTGGGGCTAATGCAGCCACATCACTCATTCCCGGAGCCGGGAGTACAGACCACATGACGGAGGGCGGCGGAGAGCTGCTCACTCTTTATGACTATTTTTACGAGCAGATGAGGGCAAGGGGCATTTCTATTCAGTCCCGCTTCCCTCAAGGTTAATGAGTTCAGGTTGGTTTTCTGAATCCTGAAAAGGAATTTTAGCGCATGCAATTACTTCTTTTATTCAGCCACAACCTGCGCCCAGCTCCGGGCCAGGCGTGGGAGGGCCACGAAGGGGGCTACAACACAGAGGGGCACAGAGGGGCTCCCAGCCCTCCTCGGAAGCCAGACCCCAGAGGAATCGTGGCTGGGCAGTGGGCCGGTCGGGGGTGGGGAGGAGATGATGCCATGGGGGGGGGGGGGCTGGCCTGTTCTCCACGTGGTGGGGAAGCAGGGCCCACGTGCAGATGGCCCACGTGCAGATGCCCCACTGCGGGCCGCGTGAGAGCCCGCCTGGCCCCGCAGGTGTCTGTGGGGACAGATGTTGTTCAAATAATCGCACAGATCAAATGTAATGACAAACCTGGCGTGAACGTGCAGATAAGAGCGGTGCCTTTGAGGAAGGCAAGCCCGGAGGGCTCCTGTTTGGGGCCCCGGGAAGGGCCTTTGGGGTGTGACCCATGAGGAGGAAGTCAGGACTGCCTAGGTGGGGCCCAGCGTGATGGGGGAACAGCACATGCAAGGACCCCAAGGAGGGGCCGAGCCCGTGCCTGCTCGGGCGTGGAGGAGAGAGAGGCCGTGGCTGGAGCCCCGTCTGCCGTGGGACGGTGGGCCGGGAGGCTCGCGCATGGGGGCGGTTTGGACTTTATCCAGAGGCATCAGAAGCCCTGGGAGGGCGCAGGGAGCCGAGGCAGCCCAGGAAGCCTGAGCCTACAGGGGGAGGGTACAGGAACAGGAGAGCCCTGGGGGGCTTTCTGGTGGGGGAGGCCTGGGCTGGGCGTGGAAGAAGGAGGTGTCAGTGGTAAGACTCTGATCTACTGTGAAGTGGGAGAAAAAGAAAGATTACCCAAACTCTGCGAAACAGAAAAGCCACTATTCGAATTTGCATGCACGCGTGACAACGCCCGAGCAAGCAAGCCTGGTCATGAGGTCCCCATAGACCGACGCTGGGGGAGGGGGTGTGCGCAGGGGCCACAAGGCCAGCTGTGGGGGTGGGGGCTGTGGCCACTGCATGGACTGGGTGGGGGACGGCTCGGGAGCCCCTTGGAGCTGAGAGCCCTGGAGGCAGAGCGGGTTTCGGGGGGTGGGTGATGGCGGTTTGAGGAGTTGAGTCTGAGCTGTCTGGGGGCCCCCAGTGTGCATGAGGGGTGGAGGCCTGAGGGGCAGGTATGGGCCTAAGTCTGGCCCCGGGGACTGACTTCTCTTTGAGTCTCCAGGGAAGCCTACTGGGGTGGGGTCCACAGGGAAGTCCCGAGGAATGGGCTGGGAAGGGCGCGCCCGAGTCCTTCTCTCTCCAAGGCCAGACTGGGCAACGTGGGTGTCCGCTTGAGCGGGGGTGGGGGGGTGGGGGGTGGACATGCCCTGAGGCCACTGCCTGTGCCGGTGGGCACCTAGGCCTGGCCAGGGTGACCGAGGAGCTGAGACTTGGAATTACGAATAAACTTTAAATTTAGCAGAGTTCCAGATTTACTGAAAAGTTGGGAAGACAGTGCAGAGCCCTCACACCTCCCCACGCTTCCAGACTAGTACCGTCGTCCATCATAGTAATACATCGTCACTAACGGAAGTTTATTCTTCATTCAGATTTCCTTAGTTCTTGCCTCGCGCCCCTGTTTTAAATGGGATTTTACATTTAATTTAAGTGTGAACATTAAAATTCAGTAGAGTGATGGGTAGGTGCTTGTCCTTTTCAACTGTGAACTGTATGAAACCGAAATACAGATCAAGGATTTCTGATGGAAATCTTGCGTCTGAAACGGTACGTGCCGTGAGGGGTAGACTACATGCCAGGGTTTGAAGACTTCACTGTGAAAAACGAATGTGAGCTGGCTCAGTAATTCTACAATATTGATTCCATTTTGAAATAACAATATTTTGGCTCTGTTGGGTTAAAGAAAATGTTGAATTAAATATATAATTAAACATGAATTAAAATAACATAGTTAAAGAATTTTATCTCATTCTGTTTACCCTTTAAAAAGGTGCCAGCTAGGCCGGTTAAAATTGCCTACGTGGCCGGTGTTCGGTGCCCACTGGCCACTCTGCTTTAAGGGGCAGCGGCCTGCGAGAGACAGAGGCGCAGGAGCAAAACCACAAGGAGGCAGAGCTGTCAGAGCCGATGATGGGGAGCTGGGTGGGCCTCCTTGGCGCTTGTGGGGGGGCCTCTGGAAACAGAGAGGGAGGAGGAGGGCAGGGCATGCTCAGAAGGAGCCCTGTGGAGGCGGTGGGGATGAGATCAGTCTGGGGAACTCTGGGAGAGGGCCCAGGAGGCCTGACAAGATGTTCTAGGGATTGTAGGCGTCTGTCTGAGGATTGAACAAGAGAAGGCAGAGAACGGTGCGGGGCTCTGGGGGTGGCCAGTGTGGGTGAGATCTGGCGATACAGATCCTTCCCAAATCGCTCACCTCGTGTGCAAGATGCTGGCGTGGTGGCAGAGCTGGTGGGAGGGCAGGTGGAAGGGCAGGTGCACGGCAGCCTGGGTGGAGGCTAGAGGAGGTGGTGTTGGGGGGATGAACAGGAGGCCCGCATCCGTGTAGGGCCACGCCTGTAGCTCCATGTCCAGCTCGGGTCCACCCCGACACCCCACTCCACAGACGGACCTGGACCCCCTGGTGACTTAGCTGGATGCCTGGGACAAAGCACCATACACTGGGGTGCTTCCACCACAGAAATGGGATTCTTTGCAGGTTTTGGAGTCTGGAAGTCCCAGATCAAGGTGTGGGCAGGGTTAGTTCCTTCGCAAGCTTCTCTCCTGGGCATATGGAAGGTCGTCTTCTATTTCCTGTGTCTCCATGTGCCTTTCAAGTGTCCCCTCCTTGGAAACCGGCCCTGGTGGAGGAGGGCCCAACCCAGTGACCTCAGTCTCACTCTGTCAGCTCTGTAAAGACCCTATTGCAAATAAGGCTGCATTCTGAGCTACTGGGGTTGACCCTTCAACATATGAATTTGGAGGAGGGGGGACGTGGTTCAACCTGCGTCACTTACCCAAGCTCACACTGTTGATCGGAGCCCTGGCTCACTATCTGGCCTTCACTGATACACGTTCTCATTATTAAAAACATAATCCAGCATGGGGAAGCAGACTCTCCTATTAGTATCCTCAACACTCTTCCCTCTTCTTGGCAACAACCCTTATGATTAGGCTGTGTATCTTTCAGGCCTTTTTAAATGGAGGAATATACATAAATTTGTGTTGTTGGGTTGAGGGAGGGGGCCTGCTGTTTTTAAAAATAAAATTTAAATCCTTGTTACGGTGAAAAACCTGGCTAATGAAAATTGTGTTTCAAAACAGACTGAGGCCTTCTTTGTGCTAAATATGGTGTTCTTTGTCTCATTTGCAATGGAAAAGTCCCTTGTTTCAAAAAAAAAAATACATTATTGAGAGGCCTTACAATACAAACTACATTTTCCAATTCAATAGCGTACAAGGTCAGCCAAGCAAAGACAATGTAAACTAGCTTCAGAAGTGTCTTGTTCAATAATGAAATTTGTTCCAAGGGGCCAGCATTCTGATCAGAGCCTGGTGGAGGCTGGCCGTGCGCAGCTCTGGTCTTACCCACCCCCCCCACGCACCCGCTCGGTAACTGGGAACCTATGAAAGGCTGCTTAAGGCCAGTCCGCAGGTCACGGTGCCGGGTTAATGAGCGTCTGATGCCGCTCACAGCCTCCGTTTTCCCCAGTTGGCCTCTGAAAACAGGCCACGTGGCACTGGTCGAGGTGGGAGGGGGCAGGGGCGCGCTTGACCAGGAGCAGGGTCCTAAGGGGCCAGCGGGATCAAGGGAGCACTTTTAGGAGAGTCCGTGTGCAGTGGCCACCTGAGCTCTGGCCAGGTCTGGACGCTGGCCGAACCCACAGCTCCATCCCTGATTGCCTCGCTCTCCACCCGTGTGTCTGTGTCCCCGACCGCAGACCCTAAGCTAGTGCAGCTTCCAGAACCTGCCTCCTCCTCCCTCAGGCCAAAGCAACCTTGTCGCTGGAGGCGTCTCCGCTGTCTCCAGCCACGGGCACCACTCTCACATCTCCCTCCCCTTCCCTGGAGTCTCGGGTCTGTCCTGTGTCCATCTGGGTGGCCGGTCCCCACCGTGGCTCCAGAAGCCTCTTCTTCCTCCCTTCCTGCACCTTCAGTGTTGACAAGGACACAGCTGTGGCTGCTATGGTGGTGGTGGTGGTGGGGGGGGGCGCTGAGGAACGGTCGAGGAAGCAGGTGGAAGTCTGTTTCTGCTCTGCCCCCTGCCTGGGTGTGACCGTCACCCGCGTGTCCCGCCAACCAGGCTCCGAGTGTGTCTGCCTCTCCACCGGGGAAAGGAGGGGCGAGCTGTTAGTCGCACACATGGCCAAGCCGGTGGCCCGCCAGCGGCGAGGGAGGCTGGAGGACGCTGTGTTGCCTCCGACGGCCTCGAGGCCAACAGAAGGGGCTTGAGAATGGTAGGAGAGGAAGGAGAAGGGATATTGGGGCGCCTCTCCCCCACTGGTCACACCCACGCCAACCCCCCGATTTCTCAGTCTTGGTTGCCACCAGCCTTCCCAGAGCCAGCGCCCCAGTGCCGGGCCTCACAGCGACCAGTCACGGGACCCGCCTTCCTTGCCTCAGCAGCTGCTGGAGAGAAGCCCCAGACGCGCCCGAGCTCTGGCTGAGGCTCCTCCTCGTCAGCTCCTTCCCTTTCCCTGATTGTCCTGCTCGGGGGGGTGACATCCCACCTCCTTCAGCAAGACATGTTCTCAGGGTCGTGGAGTGCAGCGACCCCTGTGCTCCAGAGTCCCCCTTTCTGGGCCCCTCCCCAGCAGCTCCTCTCCTGAGCTCTCTGCCCCTCTCCTTCTCCACAACCTTCTACGCTTTTCAGAGACACCCATGCCTGCTAAGCTCCGTCACCCACCTTGGCCTCACTTCCTGTCTGGAAACACCACAATTCCTCCACTTAGCCTTCCAACAGGTGTCCTGTGTGCGTGCCTACTACGTGCCCGGCACGTCTGTCTCTCACAAGATCATGCGATTGAGAAACCTGGTATTTTGGCTTTTAACAAAGACAATACCTAGTTAAAAAACTACAGAAAGCTGCCCTCTTAGACCACACAGGCTGTCCAAGTGAACTTGGTACGAGCTTGCTGTGCCAACCCAAGGGTGTCGCTCCTCGGCTGCACACTGACAAGCCCCCCACCAGCCCGGATGGAGCCCAGGCTCCTGCGCCAGGCTGGGGGCCACTGCCACGTGCCTCTTCCATCCGTCTGCCTCCTACCACAGCTGGAAGCCAGAAATGATAGTGGTACGGGGCGCCCTTCCTCCTGTCCTCTTGGCCAACTCCCACTTATCCCTCGAGACTTCACCCAAACACCTGTGCTCAGGGAGGCCTTTTTCTGATTCTCCAAGGGGGCTCCCTCTTGGAGCGTCTCCCACCTGCACTGGGATTTTGTAACTGCTGTCATTCACACATCTCTCTCTCTGCAGCCTCCTCTGTGAGTTCTGGGAAGGAGGGACCGCAGCTTCAGTCGGGAGGCAGATCCTTCTGGGGGTGCTAACATAGCTAAGACTATCCCTGCTCTTGGGTAACTGAAGCGCTTCCCCGCCAAACAGGATTCTTGATCTCCCCCTCTCCAGGCAGCCCACATGGGCTCCAGCTAGCCCGTAAGGCTAGTAAGGAAGTTAGAAAGTGAGTTAGAAAAAGGCGTCCCTCTGGGTAGGCATAGCCCCCACCAGGGCCCTTGGCTGGGCTTGTGGAGCACAGATAGCATTTCACTCTTGTAGAGTGAACAACCTACCCAACAGTACATGGTGGTTCAGCCGCCGCAATCTTCATCCCCCTGCCCCAGGTTCCATTATCCTCCCAATATTAGACCACACATCTGGGAGTCATCTCTTTATCGCCTGTTGTGGGTTGAATTGTATTGCCCAAAAAGACACGAGTCCTCACTCCCAGTACCTATGAGTATAATCTTGGAAATGGGGTTTTGGCAGAGGCAATCAAGCTAAGATGATGTCATGCTGGCTGAGGGTGGGCCCTATAGCTGGTGTCCTGAGAAGAAGACAGGGATTTGGACACAGACCCAGAAGACGCAGGGAACGATGCCGTGGGAAGACAGAGGCGGAGATCGCAAGGACATGGCCACACGCCGAGCAATGCTTGGAATAATCAGAAGCTGGAGGAGGTGAGGAAGGAGCCTCCTGGGAGCCTCTGGCGGGAGCACAGCCCTGCTGAGACCTTGACTTTGGGACTTCCAGCCTCCAGAATAGGAACGAATACATTTCCGTTGTTTTAAGCCCCCTAGTTGGTAGTACCTTGTTCCGGCAGCCCCAGGACATTCACACGACCCCCCACATCCAATCAGGGACAAGTCCTGGTGTCCGGCCTTTGCTTTTGTTCGGAGATAGTCCTACCTCTGTCCGTCTCTGCCCCCGCAGCCCCGCCTTCCCTGCTGTCCCCCAGCGATCCATTCTCCGTCCAGCAAAGGGAGAGCCTTTTTGAGCCCCTAAACTTGCCACTGGACTTGACCACAACCGTGTCGGAGGCCGTCCACTCCCACACGAGTGGGCCCGCCCACCTTTCTGACTTGTCTCCATCACCCTCTCCCATGCGGGCTGTTCTGATTTTCCTCCCGTTCCTTAAACCGCCCGAAGTGCCTTCTGTCTTAAGGCCTCCTCTCCTGCTGGGGTCGACTTCTTGACATTTTGTCTTTTTGGAGTGAGCCTCAAAGTCACCTCCTTCCAGGGACGCCTCATCTGGAAGCTCCCCCTCCCCTGCAATCGCACCACCCCCTTGCTTTTCTCCGTTTCGTAGAGATGTCTCCACTGGTCATTTTCTCGTCTGTTTTCCGATTTAATGACTGTGTCCCCCTCCCCGCGCCAACCCCAGCACCCAACTAGAATGTGGACCCCCCGAGGGCCACACAGCCCATCTTGTTCACGGTCACGTCACCCTGCCCCAGGGTGGAGAGCACGCGCCCCTGAGTGCCCTGTGGAGGGAACAGAGTATTTGAACGGAGAGTTATTTCCACCACTGAGTCGAAGTTGCGGGACATTACCTGAACACCCAGTACCTACATGGTCATTCCTTTGAGTTCCCAAATTAGACTCTGGAGGAGGGAGAGAGAGAAATTTGTCTTTGTACTTAAGTGAGATATAAAAAAAGAAAAGAACTTTCTGGGCAATTTATCTGTATAAACCGGGAGTATGTTTCACCTGTTAGTCATGGACTCCAGCAGCCCAGCCTAGACACTTGGAGGATCTCTCTGGTGATGAATGTGCAAGAGCCAAGGTGAATCTGGGTCCTCTGCGAAGCCCTTACAGGATGTGGGGCCGGGGATGGGGCTCAGGGCCCCCACCTGTCTTCCCGCCCGGGGAATAATAAATGTAATAATGGAAGCAATAATGGTTGCGCTGGATGGGAATGGACTTAGCCCTTCGCCTGTACCCGGGCACGCCAACGTTTCAGGAAGTCAGGCGGTCCCCTGCACCGTCAGCATCGGAGCTACGGTTTCTGAACTGCCCTGAGCAGGCACTTACAGTCCCTGAACGCTTGGGGTGGGGCCGCTGTCACTCGGTCACCAAGTTGTTACCTTCTCTGAGGTATCAATGTTTACCTTCTCTGTTTTCAGTGGTTACTTTAAGTCGATCCTTTTTGTAAAAGGCAGATGCAGAAGTCTTGGAAGACCACAGAAGCGAAAACGAGCCTGAACGTCAATCGCTGTAAGATGCCCGGCACTCCTAATCATGGGCAAGCTGGTTTTCATTTCAGTAACTGCGGGTCACTGTTAAGGAAATTAGAGCCCGACAGCCTTGGATAAAGCTGATGGGTTAAACAGTAGACTTAAGTTTCAAACTATCTAGAAACCACACCCAACCACCAAAAACACATGTTAAAACAACTCTAATTGTATATTTCAAAGAACAAGTAATTTCGTTTTACTGTGGTCACTGGTGATTCCAAGCTAAATATATCCATGTCTTGCTCTCTGTTTTTATGCCTTTTTTTTGGGGGGGGGGGAAGAGTGGGGTTGGGTGTGAGCTAATGCTTTTCTTCCCCTTCTCCATATAACTTAACACTGAGACTGGGGGATGGTAACTCAGATTTTGTAATGCACACCGAGCTCTGGGGATGGCCAACAGTGGAGGACCAGAGTGTGGACGGCACTTAGCTAACTCAAAGTGGGCTCCGGAGGCTTTGGGTAGGTGCTGTGGTCGTCAGCAACAGAGACCACGCCTGACTCACGCAAACTGAAACGGAGCCCCTTCAAAGGGCATGGGGGCTCACCGACCTAAGGGCTGCCCCGGGAATCCAGTTGGTGGGAACGACTCTGTGGTGCCTCTGAGACCCCCTCGGCGGGCATGACCCACTCAAGCTTCCAGTCAGGGCACCAAGATTCAAGGTCCTGGAGCAAGTACCCAACTTGTCCAGCCCGAGACTCTGGCCAGCCGGAGGGGAGGTTCCTTGACCGCCACGTCCTCCAGGATGAGAGCCAATGGGGGGATCTCGCTGTTCGCCAAATGGGGCGTTTGTCCAACGCATTTTGCTTCAAGCCAAGAGGACCCAAGAAGGGGGTCTGGGAGCGGGGATTCCTCGGGGCCAAGGGACCAACAAATAGCATAGCGACTCTCCCTGGCGACGGTGAGGGACCCCACCTCACGGACACCGGGCTCCATCATGACCTGAGCCAGAGATCGTGACCTGAGCAGAAATCAAGAGTGGGCCGCTTAACCGACTGAGCCACCTGGGTGCGCCCTTCTAGTTCATTTTTACAGAATAGGGGGGCCCCTGCCAAGGCACATAAAACCAAGATCAAAGCTACAGACACTGTGGTTTTGTTCTAACGTTATGTCAGAAATATCTTCCATATCACCCAGTGTTTTTTGTGACGTGGAACTCTTTGTGGGGGATTTTCCCTCACAATTTACGCAGGCCATTGCCTAATGGTGGAATATTTCGGTTTCGGTCTCCTGGCCTCCCTTCCCTCCCTGGGTCCCTGGATGAGGCTTGACACGCCCCCTCCCCCCGCCCCGCACACTCTCAGCTGCAGGCTCATCATGTAACTTCTAGAACCTCCACTTCCCAGAAACGCCCGCTGCCATCCACCCACCAGTGGGTCCTTCACATACAACACGAGGTGTCGGGGGCTGATTTGCCTCCCTCCCACCCAATATATTCAAGTCCTAACCCCCAGTACCTCAAGACATGACCTTATTTAGAAATAGGGTCATTACGGATGTAACTAGTTAAGAAGAGGCCCTGCGTGTGTGATGAGGGTGCCCTTGTCCAAGGTGACTGGGTTCCTTCCAGGAAGGGGTGAGGAGGCTCAGATAGACGGGGACAGGCAGACACAGGAGGGGCGCATCTGAAGTCAAGGAAGGCCACAGATTGCCAGCAAACAGCGGAAGCTACGCGTGGGCTTCTGACCTCCCTACCCGTGCTACGCATGCCTACCCACCTCTGACCCTGTCCAGCCGTCATCTCGGATCCTTCCTCCCCGCCCCGCCCCGCCGCCCCAGCCATGCACTTTTGTCCCAGAATGCCTTGCAGCTATCAGGAAGAACCAGTAGCTTGCTCCCAAGGCTGGAACGGGCAGGCAGTGTCCTATCCCTTGGTGATGGGGGGAGTGACCCCCACAAAGCACTGTGCTGACATTTCCCCCCGGACAGTCTCACTGACTCCTCACAGCAACCCCCTGTGTAGGTGTGATTATGCAAAGGAGGAAACTGAGGCAAGAAGGATCAAATAATTAGCAAGTCAGGGAGCAGCTGGAGTTTGAATGTGGGAAGGGGCTTCCAGAGCCCAGCACACTCTGCCATCTTTGCAGATGGACAGTCAGGGTCCTTCCTGCTTCCACGACTCTTGGATTAGCCAGCATGCCTCTCTGCTCCGTGCTCCCTACATGAGAAACGACCAGCCCAGATGCCTCAGGCAAGCACATCTCTCAGTGCCCAGACTTGGTACCCAACCCTGGCTCTTTGAGAGGGGCAACAGGGCAGGGAAGTCCTTGCCTGGGCTTGGAGTTGGACCATCACTGGCAGGAGGCAGTTGAGGCACGAAGCTCCGTGGCCCATGAGTCTGGGCCCTGGGCTTGCTGTCGGGTGGCCCTAGGTATCTCTGTCTTCCATAAAATATGCCCATCACACTGGGTGGGGAGGGGGTCATGAGAATCAAAGCAGGGAAAACATCCAGTGCCCTTGGCACAGCACTTGAGTTGTGCTCCTCTCTGCAGTGAAAGTCAGTCTCTCTGTCTCTCTGTCTCTCTCTCGCACAACACTCAATGTGTGGTCAGTTATGGTAAGAATACCCGACCATCTAGTCTCGCCTCTGGGGAAACATGCGCACTTAGCTGGTGATGTGTGCTGCTGTGTGTGAGAAGGAGGTGGAAAGCTTGGGAGGACAAATGCTAGCCTGAAAAAAACTGCAATATCCACAGGACACAGTTGATCTTCTATATATAAAGAGCACCAACAAATCAACAAGAAGATTTTTTTTCAGAGGTCCAATACAAAAATGGGCAAAGGACATGACCAGAGAGACCCTAAGGAAATCAATAAAAGGAGTCCATAAAAATACAATTAGATGTTCCTGTCTGCTTGTAATCAAAGGATTGCAAACCTAAACAACCAAGCATTACTGCCAGCAAGATTCTTAAAGAATGATAATGACCAGGGTTGGCCAGGGCGGAAACTGGCGCTCCTGTGGGCTGTCTGTGCGGAGTGTGGACTGGGGCAATCCCTTGGGAAGGAAGCCCAGTGCAAGAATGTCACACACGTTCTGCTGTGGCAATTCCACTGTTAGGGATTTATACCCAGATGAGCAGGTGACAGGAAGGCTGGGGGAAGGGAACAGAGTTGTAAGCAGGAGGAACAGCCTGTGTGTGCGTGGAGAGGGCAGTAGAAAGGACTTCATGTGACTGCGTCACGGTGGTAGCTAGAGACCACAGTCTTCTCCGAGGGGGAGAAAGCTAGTCTGTGACACGCGTGGAGGTGAGGTCACCTGGGGCCGAGGAGCACCCAAAGGGGAGGAGAGAAGAGGGATGGAGGGGACCACGGCTGCGCTGGACGGAGGGTGTGGCTGAGACCGAGTCCCACACTTCCTGAGTGATGCCATCGGGACGCTTTCCTCCACCCTACATCTTGACAGAATGGGAGCACTTTTTTTTTTTTTTTTAAGATTTAATTTATTTATTTGACAGACAGAGATCACAAGTAGGCAGAGAGGCAGGCAGAGAGAGAGGAGGAAGCAGGCTCCCTGCCGAGCAGAGAGCCCGATGTGGGGCTCGATCCCAGGACCCTGAGATCATGACCTGAGCTGAAGGCAGAGGCTTTAACCCACTGAGCCACCCAGGCGCCCCCGAATGGGAGCACTTTAAACCTCAGTGTGCCTCGGAAGGGTCTGAGAGCCGCCACTAGATGCATCAGCAACGGGGTAGAGAAGAGGTGAGGAACGGGAGCCAGAGCGATGACCGAGCGGCGGTGGCTGGGGAGGGGCTGTGTGTCCCACCGGTCCTCACCCCGGGAGCCCCGTAAGCGGGGGGTCACACCAGGACTGCCTCCGTGGGTCCTGTGGCTGACACGGGTGCCACGTGGAACGTGGGCCTGGGGGACATGTGGGCCACTGGGCAGTGAAGCCCACCCCCCTTCCTAGCATTACCACCAGGCTCTGGATTTGGGGGTCTGGATCTGTGGGGGGCCAGAAACAACAGTCGAAAGCCTGTGTCCTGTGCAAGGAGGGTGGTGGGGCTCCTTTTACTCAGGGACGTCCGGGGATGGAAGCAAGTCCAGGCAACTTCCTATCAGCACTGCCCCCCACATCATTCGGTTTGCTCTCGGATGCCTCTGGTGATGGGAAACTCGCTCATTCTGGAGCCATCCCATTCCTCCGCTGCCAAAAAGCCTTCAGTGGATGCTCCACTGCCCTTGACACAAAACGCAGCTCCTTCCCGAGGCCCCAGGGTCCTCCGTGACGGACCCTGATCACCTCTGCACTCACATCTGCCCCGACCCCTCCCTCTCCAGCCCCAGGGGCCTCCTCCGTGGTCCCCCCCACGACACGGATTCTTCCACACCTAGGCCTTTGCACCTGCTGGCCCCTCTGCCCCAATGCTGTTCCTCTTCCTCCAGTTAACCCTTGCTCTTTCGTCAGGCTTCACCTGCCATGTCACCTCCCAGCCTCGGCTAGATGCCCCTGGACACACTCTGTGTGGCGCTCGCCACTCCCATCATGGATCGCTCATTTAGGATCTCGTTGCCCATTTGACTCAGACTTCCGTGAGGACAGGGAGCTGCTTCCTTTGATCCTGTCTTCAGCGCCGCCTCCCCGCAGGTGACGCGTAGACAGCGAGACACCCAGGGCCGGGCCGCTGAGCCGAGCCTCCCGTGGGCTCAGCGCTGGCCTCACCCGACACCGTCAGTACGTGCTGCCCGAGTTCCCATTCCACAGAGAAGGGGACCGGGGACGGCGGCCGAGGCTTCGGGATCATAGGAGGCAGCATACAAGGACAGCTGAGCCTGCCTCACCCCTAAAGGAGAGCAATGTCTCATTTTGTCACAGTGGTCGGTACCATTCCAGCAGCCACGGTGTCTTGGTGACACCCAGGACAGCACAGTGGGAAGGAGATGGACATTAAGAGACTCAGGCAAACGCAGGTTGGACCGGCGACCAGAGCAGGGGCCTGCCTCTCCCCTCCGTGGGGGTGGGGGGGTGTGTGCTGGCGAGTTTCGTGCCGGGTCTGGTAGGAGCTCGGAGGGTTCACCAGGGTCTCCATCAAGCCCTGACCCCAGATCGTATCACCGAACCCTTCTAGCACAGCTTGAGGCTACACCAGTCACTCTTCCCAACTCACTGGTGGGGATGGAGTGGGGAGAAGGAGGCGGTGACGGAGCTAGGACGGGAACTGGGTCCCCCCGCTGCTGCTCTCAGGCTCCCCGAGCACACACAGCCGCATGGGACTCAGCCCAGCCGGCCTCAGGGCGCGCAGGTGGAGGTCGCGGTTCCAGAGCAGTCCTGTCCCTCCGTCCCCTGCCCTTGCGAGACCCCAGGCTGGCCCTCCCCTTGGGAGGTCTGACATTGTTTGGGATACGCCGGTCGCTCTGACACCCTCACACCCGACCTTGCTCTGCAGCTCACTTACTAGCATGTACGGTTTCCTGTATCAGGGTCTTTTGGAAATTCTCTGACTCTCCCAGGAGGACAGGGGACCGGCTTTGCACAGATGGATCCTGAAAGCCATTCTGGTTTAAGGAACCACTGCACCAACCCCCTGATCACAATTCACAGCCACCCCCCAGGTGCCAGCTTCAGAATTTAGGTCTTCCCCTACTCTCCCCCCAGCTCGGCTCTGTTGTCCTCAAGTTCAAACTGATTTCCGTGCCCTCCCTTCCTTTGCACGGGGCTACTGATCTTCATTTCCCAGGGCGGCTCTGGTGGTGAAAGCTGTGTGTCTTGGAAGGTTTTATCAGGGGCTCATTCTGGCTTGAAGCTTTCATTAACATAGTTAACTTCCAGTACATTGCCCAAGTGTTTCTTCATGTGTGGCTTCTAACAGGTCTGCCATCCAGATGGTTTTGAAATTAAGGAAGTGGCTCTATTTGCCTTGAGCTGGTTATTTGGAATTTGGAGATTAGAGCCCTGGTCAGGAGATAAGCTAAACAGCCACCATGACCCGTCCCCAGCAAGGGAAAGTTTCCGATGGCAATTTTATTTGTTTTGAATAACTAATTCAATTACCGTTCTTTATTCACATTTGATTTTCGGATGAGCCCATTAAAGTCCATTCTCTTCCCAGTTTTTATTCCCGGTTTCGAAATGGAGCCCCACGTCAACGACTCATTTATTATGGAATAGCCTGTCCCTCAGTGCTAGTTAATCTGGCTCGAAATGATAACTTGCCATCCCCAAGTCTAGGCTCGAGATAAAAGCACGACTGAAATTAGCAAAGAGAAATACAAATGGGGGGGGGGGGGAGAAAAAGAAAAAGAAGCTGTGGGTTTTTTTTTTTTCATTTTTTCCCCCTCAAGCATAACTTGTTGAGTAAGGAGATTTTTAAAAGCCAGAAATTGCTGTGGAGCGAACCCAAGCCAGAGGCTGGCGACCTGGCACAGGATGCGTCTGGCACCGTGGGGCCTGGGGGATGGTCTGCTGCGGCGGGAGCTAACCGCGACCCACGGCCCCGCTCCCGTCATCCCCCGAGGAGGACATTTTCAGAGACAAGAGGGAGGGAGAAATCAGCGTCCAAATTAGAAACTACCTAAGCTGTGTTGTTTTTCTTGGGGCCTCACTGTGCCTTTGATTTCCTGATTGCTTAGAGCAAAAATAACAAAAATTCATCTGACCCGGTGATTTTGACAATCATTGGAAAAGCTACCAGTTGAGAGTTGGCTCTCGCCACACCAGTGGGTCTCCAACAGAGGTGGTTTTGCCCCTGCCCCCTTTCCAACCTACCCCCGGCCCCAGGGGACACCAGGGCGGTGTCTGGAGACCTTTGTGATTGTCATAACCAGGAAGATGCTGCTGCTGGCCTCTGGTAGGGGAGGGGTCAGAGATGCTGCAGAACATCCTACAGGGCACAGGCCGGCTTCCACTGCAGAGGACGGGCTGGATCTTGGTTATCAGTTGTGCTGAGGTTGAGAAGCCGTGTGTGTGTGTGTGTGTGTGTGTGTGTGTGTGTGTGCTCAGTAGGAACTCACTGGGGGGTGGGGGGCTGCTCGTGTGCCACCCTATACCGCATCCGCACAACTGCAGACCTGATGTTCGGGCATGCCCCAGCTCAGGTACCGAGATTATGTAAGCATCTCAAGGATTAAGTGGGTTCTGTTTCCTTTCACGAAAGCAAAAGGATCTGGTGTGTGGCGATGCAGCCAGTGGAGAAGAGAACTTTGGAAGAAAAGCGTCCAGTGGGGAAGGGTGCCCGAATCGGGAGCAGGGAGTGTGAAGCTGCCCGCATGGGACCCTTCCCCTCTCTAGGGTCTGTGTCTGCCTTGAGGAGCGGCGGGCTATGGAGGGGCCTCCGTCTGCCCACCCGGGGGGCCACCGCCGCCCCCCCCCCCCCCCCCCGGCGTCTCTGTGGCACTTGCTGTGGCGAAAAGTCGCCAGGGAGAGAAGTGGCGGCGCTCCCCAAGAGCAAGCCGCGATGCGAGACCTCCGGTGGTTTCATTGGCATGACGAGACTTCGGGGCCTGCCAAAGACAACAGCCCTGTGCTGTGACCAAGACGGAAGGTTTCTGGGGTGTTCGGCCCTATTGCTGTCCATGGCACCGTGCCAGGGAGGTGGAGGGCTTCCTCCCTGCCCTCGTCCCACATCCGTATCCAGAGGAAAGTGCGGGACCTCCGTGCACAGCTCTCACCCTGCCCTCTGTCCTCGCCTGCTCCCTCCGCCCCTTGGGGGACCAGCAGGGTGGCCCGGCCTGGTTTTGCACTGATGGCGGACTCCAAGGCAAAGGATAGCTGTGGGATGCTCCCTTCCAGCCCCGGCAGGAGGCAAAGGAGCCCCTTCCGGTGGGTGGATGTCGTGGATATCGCTGTGAGGGTCTCGCACTGCTAACCCAGCCCTCCCTTGACCTTCCCGCAGGCGCCTCGTCTCTTCTTCAAATATCCTGCTTAGAAATTGGGGGTTGGGAAGCAAAGAGCGTAGCTGATGAGCTCCTGTGGGTAGAGCAGACGCGCCTAGACATGGAGCAGGGAGCCTGGTGGGAGCCGACAGCCCCATCGCACCGGCTGCCCCTCACTGAGTACTTCCCTAGTGCAGACAGTGCGCTTAGTGCTTCCCTGCGGACCTCACAACAGTCCTAGGTGAAGGGGCGATTCTGTAAGCCCACTGGACTGATTGGAAGGTTGAAGCTAAGACAGCTAATGGACATGCCTGCCCGAGGCCACGCAGGTTGAAGGTGATCTGGGTTCTGAGCCGGGTGCTCTGACTCCAGGGCCAGAATTCTTAATCCTGAACCATGTGAGGGTGCTCGGGGCTGAGCCCAGGGCTGTACACCCTTCCACGGCTATGGTTCTTATTGTCCTTTTGGCTAATGGTGACACACCGTGGTCAGGTGGCACTTGCAGAGAGTTTGTCCATGCCCACGCCCTACAGAGGGCCAGCAGGAGAGCAGTTAGTCCTGGAGAAGGCACTGCCTCCTCTCCCGGGGGTCCTCTGGCTGCCCTCCCTCCACGCCATCAGGCTCACTGGACAGCAGCATGGGCTCAGGGGCACTGCACGCTCCAAGCTCGGCTGCAGGGCACAGACCCTGAGCACCCACAGCTTCGGGATTCAGTGGGCGAGACTGAACCTGCAGCTCTGGGTTAAGGGATCCGGGGCTCAGAACTTGCCACTGGGCTGCTCAGTGGGCCTGGGATCCTCCTGCGTCTCCTTGGAGGCCCCAGCCCCCCCCTGGGGCCTGGCACAAGGGGTTGCCCCAGGCGCCTGGAGACCAGGCCCCCATAGGCGCACAGCGCGGAGCACTGCCCGGTGGTGCAGGACCCTGGAGGTGCTGTAGGCGCATGCCAGGTGAGGCCAGAGAAGAGCGCCGCCGCCCCCCCCCCCCCCACCAAGAGCGCGCAGAGCGCAGCATCACCTGCCCAGCCCACAGGCCCACACAGCAGTCCCCTCGGGCTTCCCAGTAACATCCGACGGCGAGCTCCCTCCCTTCCGAACTCGGGCAGCGGGCAGCGAGCCGGAGCCGGTGGAGGGAGGGAGGGCAGCACCTACCTCCCAAAAGCACCAGGACGCAGGCGTAGGGGAGCATGGCTGTGGGCATCCCGTCCGGGCTGGCAGGACGGCCCCCCCGGGACGCCTCCGCTGTTATGGAGAGGAGGCGCGCGCGGAGTTCTCCTGCGGCGGACGCTGGCCTTACGGCGGTCCCGAGAAGAAGTTGCAAGGGTCCTGAGCCCCCCTCGGCGCTCACACGCGCTCACCCGCCCAGGCTGTTCCCAGTTGTAAGTCGAGCTGCGCACTCATAGGTCCAACTTGCCAGAAGAGGTGGAGACAGCCCCAGGCGTTGCGCGCATACCCCCGCCGCGCGCCCAGCCCTCTGGCAAGGCTCCTCCTGCCATTCGGAGCCCCCAGCCGACCCCCTCCGTCCTCTGTCCTCGCCTCCCCCAAAGTCTTCGCAGTGAGCCCAGAGGCCTCCCTCAAACTCTTGCCCAGGCCGAGCCAGAGCCCTGCGTGCGTCTACAGCCAAAGAGCACCCCTAGCCACAGGCGAATCCCTGGAAGGGCGAGGGGTTGCTGGGAGGCTCTTCTCGGGCCCGCTGGGTCCCAGGACCCCCAATGTTTTAGTCAGGCGGTTCAGATACTCTTAGAAAAGTTTCCTCAACTTGGAGCCTGGTAAGCGCAGGAACACAGTGAAAGTGGCCAACCCGGGCGCCCCGCAGCCAGCGGCCTCCCTGTAATTAGCGCGTCCTGCTCCAGAGAACATCTCGGCACACAGTGTGGAGGACCAGGGCGGGTTCCCTTCCCCCAGCCCAGCTCCTCCTCCAGCCACCCCCCTTCTCATCCCAGTGAGTCAGTTTAGGGTGGCAGCCCAGGGGCAAGGCAGCTGGGAGGGGGAGGAGGAGGAGGGGACAGACACCCTGCCCCCAAACTAGGCACCTCCTGCCCCCCACCCCAGGCCGGGGCACCTCTCTGAGTGGCAGGCAAGCCTTGAATGGAGGTGGTGAGCATCTGGGAAGGAGGTTCTCTGCCAGCTGTTGGATTTGTGAATGAGGCAGAGAGAAAGCATCACTTGGGTTGGAAGGTTTCAGCCGGGTTGTTCCTGCCCGCATGGACCGTTTGGGTGCCGGAAAGCAAAGCTGTGCGGGGCAGGCCTGGGGGGTGGGGAGGGCTGGGGTGCGTGGATCAGGATCCGTCCATGCTGGTCGCCTTTCGCTGGGAGGACAGAGGAGAGGGAGAAACCAGAGAGACCCAGAGCGGAGGGAGGGAGGAAGGACTGGAAGGCAGAGAGGGGGCCACAGAGACAAAGAAGGAAGCAGGAGACTCAGGAAAGAGAGAAGGAGGAGAGCCGGACCCGGGGAGGAAGTGTGAGGCGAGCGAAGGGGAGGGAAGACGAGAGACGGAGGCTACGCCCGAGGTGGGCCAGGGGACCGCAGGAGCCATCTGTGCCCCGGCCGCACACCAAGCCATTGGCTGCCCTTCGAAGGATTCGTAGACCGATGGGTCCGCACCTGTCGTGGGGGGGCTCCAAGACAGCACCCCTCCTTTGGCTTCCTTGCCAGAAGCGTAGGTGAGGTCCCTGGGAGCCCTGCAGCTAACTGCAATGTCAGGGACCCCGGATCTGGGGACACTCCCACCCAGCTGGGGCTTCACGTCCCTCTTCTCCGGGCGCAGCAGAGATGAGTGGAGAGTGCTGAATGAGGCCACAGCATGATCTTACACGAATGGAGATGTGAGAGAAACCATCAGTTCCCTTCCTGAAAATGAAAATTTTTCTGGGCTCTCTGCTTTGCAGGGGACAGCACGAGACCAGAGCAGCCTTGCCGTCACGGGCCAGTCCAGCCCTCCCCGGGCACCTGGGCTGTTGCACAGACAAACCTGGAGTGGCACGGCTGACTTCCGTGGCGGGAGGGGAGTTGCTCAGGGTGATTGTTTATGATTGCATAATTGTGGTTATTCGTGGCAAGTATGTGTCTTTACATCTGTGGAACGTATACCTCCGGATAATTGCAAGACCCGCGTGCTGTCCCGGCCAGAACTGAGGGAGGCTCTCGGGGCTTTCCGAAGGCAGGTGCTTTCAAGTCTCAGACGGCTGATGGGGTTTGGCGTGGGGAGGGTCTGTGACATGGATGTCCCAGGTGCGGTGATAATCTGGGGCTTTTAGAACTTACTGTACTGCTCTTAGATGTGGGACTTCCTGAGAAGTATGGTGCCCGTTTAGGAATTGCTGGGCTGGCTTATTTATAAATGAGAGGGATTGCCAAGGGTGTAGCGAGAGCCTGGGCTGGGCGAGGTGCCTTAGGCGCGCGTAGCTTACATCCAAAGGACCCGATGAGAAGTAGGAATTATTGTGGCCCCGTTTTACAGAATGGAGAAACTGAGTTTGGAGAGGTTGGGCTGCTGTCCCCAGGCCACACAGCTGGAAGGTGGCAGAGATGCTGCTGTGACCAGGACGCTCTGTGTCTCCTTGGGGGTGTCCGTCTCCCTGCGCTGTTCCCTCCCTTCCGAGCCTGAAGATCCTCAAGGGGAAAGCCCATGCTATAATAACAGCCTTTTTGGGAAGAGGCTTCGGGATGAGGGGGAAGCATGGGGACAGAGCACTTCCTAAGTCCTAGCTAGACCCCCCTGCGGAGACCGGCCCTCATCAAGGGAATGGCAGGGGGCCCCTTGGGAGAGGGCATCTGGAGAGGACAGGATGCCCCCTCCTCCCCCGGTGAGGGAACAGAAGTGCAGGGAGGTGAGCTACCGGTTTTAAGGCAGATTTTACTCCCGAAAACAAAAAAAAAAGGAAAGAAAATGAACAGTGTTTGAACAAGACTCTGCTCTCGTTACAAGGAGATCAAACAAGACAAAGAAGGAACCAGCGCTCAAACTTACGGCTTTCAAACATATATTTATTTTTAACCAAAAGGAAAAAAAAAGATTATATTGTCCTGACTGTGCATTTTGCCAGAGGAAGGGGGAGTATATGCCCCGCCCCTCACCCCTTTCTTGCATACCGAGCCGTCCCCTGAGAACATCTGAAATGCTGGTAATTAGAAGGCTGTGTGGGGGACAAGCAAATTATTTCTCAAGCCCCCACTCTGGCTGAGTCACATCCACGGGCATGATCCCATTTTGGCCTCTAGAGCGGGGCTTTTCCGGTTGTTAACTGCAGGGACCCTCCCCAGGCGATCAGAGTCAGGGGGGCCGCGGGGGGGGGCATGGAGGTGGAGGAGGGGGGCCAGGGGATGTTGCTTTGGGTCCATGCACAGCCAGCGTGAGGGAGGCCGCCCTGAGCCGGGGGACCATGACGGCAGAGGAGGAGGCTGGCCGGGCAGGCTTGGCTCTTTCCTCCCTCCCCCATCCCCCCAGATCCACGGCCGGGGGGCGAGGGGTCAATGGAAAGCGCCGCAGAACAGAGCCTCTTCGTCCCCGCCCCCCACACCTACCTCCTCATTCTTGTCTCTGCTGAAAACACCGTGGGAAGGTGCGATCGCCCCATGAAACCTCGCTATAAAACGGTCTGTTTGCTCTGCTTGTTATCAGGGGTGTCTGATCAAAGAAACAGTGCCCAGACCTGGTTATCTAATAACCAAATAAACAGCCAGGCTGGCTTCCCTGGTTGGGGAGGGTCGGGGGCAGCCCCGGATGAAGTGAGGGACCGGCCAGAGTGGCTGGACCCCTCTTGGTGACCATTCCTGCCTACAGAGTGTCACACTGGCCAGATCCTCATAGGGGCCTCCATGTTCCAGATGGAGAAACTGAGGCAGGGAAACCATGTTCTGCCCTGCAGGGGAGCCCAAGGCCGTCAGGTAATTGCCATGGTGCTGGCCTTCCTCCCCTTGCCCCAGTGCACGCCTGTGCCCAGCTCGTGCCTTGTGTGTCACGGAGGCTCACTGCATCTTTGCTGCGCGGAATGAGCAGAGCCGCTCTACAGAATGAGCGCTGGGTTCGCCTCAGAAGACGCGCTCGTGCGTCTTAATGCTACGACTTAGCAGCTGGCTGGTGCTGGGGCTAGGACCAGGCAAGCGAGACACCGAGGGTGCAACCCGGAAGGGGCCACTCGCTCTCAGACGCTCACCCTGCACCTATATGAGCCCGAGAGTGAGTGCCCCCTCACGTGTTGAGTCCCGGGCATCTCACTGGCCTCACCCTAGCTGCAGCTCCGCCGCTCACTCTGACTCCTGGTTTCTTCCTCTGAAAATGGGTATGATGCTCGCGCTGCCCAGTGGGACTAAGAAGTCGGTGTCTGCAGACATGAGCTTGGGGCAGAGGATCCAGTCTTCTCTGGTCCTGAGGCTCTGGAGAAGAGTCAGAGGTCACACAGCCGGTGTGAGATGGAGCCTGGATGACGATGTGGTCTGGGACTTGACAGTCTGGCTGCTCAGCCTTATTCTAAACAGCTCCGGTCCTGAATGGATTCTTGTTCACCTGCCTTCCCCGGAGAAGATGCCTTGGGCTTCCCAGAAACTCCCCCTACCCAGGATTCCTCATACCTGTCCATCTGCTTGCTCCATCAGGCGGTGGTAGGAGCTGGGAGACATTAGAGGACTTAGCCCAGCACCCGGCATAAGTGTTCATTGAACATGGGTAGATGGATGGATGGATGGATGGATGGATGGATGGATGGGTGGATGGATGCGTGCGTGGGTGGGCAGATGGATGGATGGGGGGACAGATGGATGGATGGATGACCAGGGGGATGGGTAGGTAGATGGGTAGATGGAAGGATGGATGGAAGGAAGGATGGATGGATGGATGGATGGATGGGAGGCAGGTACAGTGGGCAGGTGGATAGACGAGTAGAATGACTAACATCACAGTTGTCACAATTGTTCTGGGTGGTACCTAAGCTGAATCATTTGTTCATTGTATCTTCACATTTATTAATTAGTAGTGTTCACTAATGCATTCATTCACCCTTGGATTACAGATTCCCAAACTGGTGGGAGCTGCATCATAGTTCCTGCGCGGAAAGGGCACTCTTCCAAGGGTGGGACCCTGTGTTCCCCTAGGAGTAGCCACACAGCCAGCATGGTGGGGAGGGTTGAAGCCTCTCGCTGAGTGAAGAGGAGGTTGCGGCTCTAGGGTTGCCGGGCTTGCTTAACTGGAGGCTTGGGGTTGGCTTTCCCTCTAAATCTCCAGGTGCCCCCACCCAGCCCAGCCTCTGTGATGCCAGGGCTGCTCATGCTTGGCTGTGGGATCACTGGAAGAGCCACCCAGTCCAATGCCAGTAGGTCTGTCCACAGAACACCCAGTCAGTCCTCACCATTCAGGACTGATGGACAAGTTGGAGCTACTTAGACCCACCAGGGCTCACAGGTGGATTGTAGAGAGAATGGGTTGGTCCAGTCCATTTTACCTGAGAACATTCAGTGTTGAGGCACCTGGGTGGCTCAGTTGGTTAAGCGTCTGCCTTCAGATCGGGGTCATGATCCCGGGGTCTGGGGATGGAGTCCCCGGTCAGGCTTCTTGCTCAGCAGGGAGCCTACTTCTCCCTCTGCCTGCCACTCCCCCTGCTTGTGCACTCTCTTTCTCCATCTCTCTGAAAAATAACTAAAATCTTAAAAGAAAAAAAGATTCATAGGAATCTTCCCTGTGGCATAATCTTTTAAAAAATGAAAATAAAAAAGAACATTCAGTGTCGATACCAAGGCTGAGGAGAGGCTCCTGCCTGAGGGGAGAAGGGAGGCTTTGGGTGTCTGAGGGGGTTCTCCTGGCATTGCCATTGACGGGCAGCATGACTTTGGGCAATGTTTCTGAGCCTTTGACTCATCAAAAGTGAGACTTCTTGGAGGGTTTGGGGGTGGATCCTGGGAGGTGATGCGATAAGCCCCTTAGCGTGGGGCCTGGTGGGTGGAGTGTCCTTGGTAAGACGGTAGCTGTTGTGGCTGTGTCCCCCAAACACAGAGATGTAGGACCTCACACTGGGCTCTGTTCTGCAGGGTGTCAGAGCGGGAGGGCCTCAGGAGGTCTTCTAGCTCGTTCTTTTTCAGATGGTTCCTTGGGGGCCTCCTCAGGAGGAGGACATGGGAAAGGAGGCAGCTCTCCCTCTTCCCTGGCCTCAGCGGCATCCTCCGCAGCCTTAGCTGTACTGGGGCGCTCTTTGTGGGGTGGGGGGGAGCGGCGGTCCCCTACGCATTTCTGTCAAACATGAGCTCCTCGGCCATTGGAGCAATGAATGAGACAAATGCGACGTGGAGAGATCTAGGAGGCGCAGCGTGTCAGGAAAGAATCAGAAGGGCTCTCTCATGTAAACTTCAAGCACAGGACTGTACACAGCAGACAACATGCCTTTCAGGTATGTGTGTCTCTGAGGCAGGACATCCGGCATGTTTGACTGGCGGGTGGGCACGGGAGCCGGAGGCGGGAAGGGAGAAATTGCCGTCAATACACGTGCGGGCCCTTACACAGATAAATTTAGTAATATTATGGCAACTTTCTGTGTCTGAGCAACAGAGGTGAGAAACCACGGACTCCCTCTTCTCAAACACGGAGAAACGGAGGCATGGCAAGGGGCAGAGGGATTACCAGGATGGCGGTGGGTGAGTCAGAATTGTTCCCTCCGTGCCTAGACCCAGCAGTGTGGTCCAGCCCCCTCCCCACTCCTGCAAGTGTTTGCAGAACAGGCTGCCCAGAGTGTGGGGAGGGGGGTGTCTCCCCTTTCCACCGCCGCCGGCCACCCGCTGAGTGGCATGGCCCAAACCTCCTGTGACGATTCCTCTGGTCTGAGGGGCTTTTCGTGGAAGAGGCAAATCAAAAGGAAGGCAGGGACATGCATGGCTTCCGACTGTGGATGTTTTTCCCCCAGCAATAATGTTTATTGTTTTCTTCCCATTATGAAAAGCACCTCACAGAGCTAATTTATTAGCTAATATATCTAATACGTTTAGAAAGCACAAAGTTTATTATTTCTCTCCCATTATAAAATCAACAGTGCTCTTCATACACTCTTTGGAAAACGCAGAGAGAAGGAATGCAAATCAGAGTCCCGCACGGCACCACCTGAGGACAAGCCCACACGCCACAACTTGTTTTCTGCCCTTACATAAATTTTCTTCTGATCTGTTATCACATTTAATAACGCAAATGTCTAAATAAACCACTCATTCCCCCAATTTCATCTTTTGGGCTAATTTACCAGCCTTTCAGGCCTGGGCACGTGCAGGGCCGCGGGAGAAGGGGGCACCGAAGGGCAGAAAGCAAAGTCATCCTCTCTTTTTGGATCCCGATATCCCGCATATTGCTTTGCCCGTGTTTTGTTTTGTCTGAACCTTTCACCGTACTAGGTCACGAACTTTCCTCTGCTTCGGATTTCAGGCTGGAGGCAGCAAATTGATTTTAAATAGAAATACCCGATAGGTGGGGTTGCTTGGGAGTTTCACAATCCATCCAAAGGTGCCCCCACCATCAACTGAGAGTCAGTGGAGAGGCTGGGCCACGTGCGGTGAGGAGGTACGCTACCTTCAAGGTGAAAGGCACGCCCTTGGGGACGGAGGAGCCTACAGGTGCTGCAGGACAGGCGAGGCAGAAGACCCTTACCTATTTCTTCTTTCCTTCTTTTTTTCAGTTTACAATTAACATTCAGGGCTTCGTCTGCACCCTCCCTCTTGAAATGGAATTTTTATCTCTTGATTCATGCTACAAGATAAAATCCCTGTTTATTCGGCTGCATGAATAATTGATAAGCTCTTTCCAACTTGCCGGCAGGAACTTAGCGGTCTCGCCTTGCGGCCTGGAACCCGTGGCAATTTCCTGAGCACCAGCAAGAGACCTCTGCACAGTTTCTGCTTGGAGTCCACCGACTCTGTGTCCCGGGGGGGGGGGGTGTTATCTCTTGATCCAGATTCAGAAGTCACAGATCAGGCACTCAGGGTTCTAGCACGGGGGTGCGGGGACGGGGGCGGGGGCACACGTCTGTGCTCCCTTAGATTTCCTACGTCGCATCTGTGACAGGTGTGGATTCCGATGGGAACCTCCCGGCTGGCGGTTTCAGAGTTCACGGCATTAATTAACTCTAATCTGTTCCCTGATAGCTTAAACCAGACCCAAGATGTGAAGGCATTTTTCTTTCCTACATATTTAATGGACTTAATGAGATAACAGTAAGAACCTGTGTTTGGCCGCCTTTCGATGATAAAACGCGGTGGGGGGTTGTTTATGTGCTTGGCTGGGGTTTCTCCTTCTGAAACAGGCCTGGACAGATACCTGGTATGTTGGGCTCCTGCTAAGCTTCCAAAAAAGAGGATTTCCAGCTTGTTCTGTAGAACGTCCCAGTTCTTCAAGGCCAAGGTAGCTGTGTGTTGCGATGGCGGTCATGGTGCAAAGGCCCCGGAGAGAAAGGGTCCACGGGCTGTGGTGTTCCTTCCTCTCCCTTCTTCCCCACCCCCACTCGAAGAGTCGTCCCACCGGCTGGGAGGTGGGGAACACTTGGGTTTGACGCTGCGGGGACTCACCTGCGCCCCTGTGGCCGGCGGGGTCCTCGGATCGAAACCCGGAGGGAGAGCGGGCGTCCGGGTCCCTCGGGAGCTGCGCGGGCCTGTCCTGCCTCGAGGAGCTGAGGCCTTGATTCAAGCCCCTCAACGGTCCTCAGCCAGACACGAGTTCGGCTTTCTCTTTCGTTCGCGGAAGGTGGCGAGAAAATGAATCGGAGTCTGGTTTTTCTCCCCCGAGCCTGTTTTCCCCAAAGCTCCAGGAAATTAAGAAACGTGCCGTTGGTTTTCGCAAACACTTGGAACAAACGAACACCAGATACCCGGGCAAAGGCCTGGGTTCTCCACGCAGACCCCGCGCTCAGCGCCCCCGGCCCCCCGCGCGGGAGCTGCTGGCCCAGGCAGAGGCGCCGATGGGTGGAAGGGAGGCCACAGTGTTGCCGAGAGCTAGTTGCCGTTCTTCTAGTACCTTCTCCACATTTCTCATAGGTCGGACATTTGTTTGTGGTCTCCCGGCTACCATGGAAGGGGAACAGAAGGGGTTTCAGGGGCTACGTGACCAGACCTCAGGCCTGGCCGTGGAGGGGAAGCTGGTGGGCATCTGTGTGCCATGAGTGAGCCCCCTGCGGACCCCTAAGACCGGCGGGCATTTCCTTGGAAGCTGGTTCCCAAGGTGACGCTGGGTGGCCAGCCCCATGTCCCCTAAAACCGCTGGCTGCTGCTGGGTCTAAGGTCGCGTGGTTTGTTGGGAAGCAGAGTGTGTGATGGGTTTGCGTCGTCTGTTCTCCCGCAGAAGCTTCGAGGCTGGGGAGGGAACCACAGGACTCTCACCGGCGGTCCTGCCTCTTGAAGGGAGCTCTGCCCCGGCCCAGGGCGAGTCCCGTGGGCTCTGCTGGAGGGCTAGGACGGCCCTACGAGCCGGCCTTGTGTGGTTCTCAGAGGGCTGTTCTGGATCAATAAGACTCATGTGAGGCCACAACCCAGTGCGTGGCACGAGGTGGTTGTTGGAGAATGTTGGCTTTGGTGAGGTGGAGGCAGAGGCGGGAGGAGTCGGGGTCCTGGCTCCCTCCTCGCTGAACCACTGACTCCTGTGTGCCCTTCCCAGGTCCCTGTCCCCCTCTGGATTAGCTTGTTCATCCTAAAACTGCCCCAGCGCGTTGGAAGGAGGTGTGACGCGTACGGTTGCCGATCTTGAGAAACGGACCTTCCACAACTGGCAGATGCCTTGGGTGCAGGTTTGTCTCCTCTCTTTTTTCCGGATTCCAACATAAAACACGTTCCCATGATGGAAAACTGAGGAAAGCAGGAAACCACCCCCAGGAAGGGTGGAGGGTGTCTCTCCATCAGTAGCCAGTTGTTCAATGGATGCTTGGGAGAGGGCTGGAGAAGAGCCCCGCGAGGAGGCAGCAATCGGGAAGTCTGTTCCCAGAGGTTGGCAGGGGCCGTGTAGACGGGGTTGGAGTCTCATGGCCTCCTTTCTCAGGTGTTCCGTCAAAGAGAACATCTCTGTTGGGAGCTGGTGTGTCTTCAACACCTCTCTAACACTTTCGAGTTCTCCCTGTAGCCAAGGGAAAGGAACCCTCTGCGTCAGCCTGGGTTTCCCTGATGGGCCAGTGATGGTCAGCCCGTTCTCCTGGGCTTCTCTGGAATCCATCTACTTTCTTTTCTGAGGTATCTGATCGGATCTTGCTCCATTTTTTTATTTAGGTGGTTTGCTTTCTTTTTGTTGAGCTCTGAGTGTTCTTTATATATTAAGTCCTTTCCTAGATAATGTGACTAGCAAATATTTTCTCCTAGTCTGTAGCATTCCTATTAATTTTTTTGAATGGTGTCTTTTGCAGCACAAAAATTGTTCATTGTGAAGTATATTTTATCATTTTTTTCTTTTGTAGATTGTACTTTTGGGGCCATACCTAAGAAATACTTATCTAAGCCAAGATCACAAATATTTTCTTCTATGTGTTCTCCCAAAGTTTTTTTTTTTTAAATAGTTTTAGTTTTGTACTTAGATCTTGGATCTATTTTGAGTGAATTTTTTAATATATGGTATGAGATCCAGATCAAATTTTTTTGATGGATACTATTTACATTTTATTTTATTTGAAAGAGAGGAGGAGGAAGCAGGCTCCCAGCTGAGCAGAGAGCCCGATGCGGGGCTTGATCCCAGGACCCTGAGACCATGACCAGAGCCAAAGGCAGAGACCTTAACCCACTGAGCCATCCAGGTGCCCCGGATAGTGTTTGTTTGTTTGTTTGTTTATTTATTTATAATAATTTTTTAAACAAATTATTTATATATTTACTTGACAGACAGAGATCACAAGCAGGCAGAGAGGCAGGCAGAGAGAGGAGGAAGCAGGCTCCCTGCTGAGCAGAGAGCCCAATGTGGGGCTCCATCCCAGCACCCTCGGATCATGACCCGAGCTGAAGGCAGAGGTTTTAACCCACTGAGCCACCCAGGCGCCCCCTATTGTTTATTTTTATATGGTGTGAGATACAGGTTGAATTTCTTTTGATGGATATTGTTTTTTTGATGGATAGTATTCCTATAACATTTGTTGAAAAGACTATCCTTTCTTCATTTAATTTTCTTTGCAACTCTAAAGGAAATTAATTGACCCATAGAGATAGGTTTATTTCTGGACTTTCTATTCTGTTCCTCTCTCCCATCTATCTACCTTCTCTTCAAATAATTTCTCCATTGTCTTGGCTACGCTAGCCATTAGCCTTATAGGAAGCCTGGAAACCAGGTAGTGTGGTTCTGTTCTCTAACGTTTATTATTTTACTCTAAATGTATTCTTCTTTTTCAAAATTGTTTTCATTATTCCTCCTTTGCCTGTTCATATACATTTTAGAATTGACTTATTGATTTATTTAAAAAAAAAATCCTGCTAAGGTTTTGAATGGAACTGGGTTGATGGTAAGGATTGGTTTTGGCGGAATTGACACCTTAACAGCATTGTCTTCCAAGCCATTGACATGGCATAGGCCTCTGTCTCTTTAGGTCTTTAATTTCTTTCATCTCTGGGTTTTTTGTTTGTTTGTTTGTTTTTGGTTTTTGGTTTACAGCATAGGGAGAATGCATGTGCTTAAGATTCATATGTCAGTATTTGAGGGTTTGTGTTATTGTAAATGGTACCCTAAAAACTTAAATTTTCAACTATTCATTGCTAGTACGTAGAAATACAATTAATTTTTGTATGTGGACTTTGTGTTCTGAGACCTTGCTATACTCAGCTTTTATGCCTAAGAGCTTTTTTAGAAAAAAGGATTTTATTTATTTAGTTATTTGACAGATAGATTGAGAGAGCAGAGGGAGAGGGAGAAGCAGGCTCCCTGTAAGTAGGGCTGATGCGGGGCTCCATCCCCAGGACCCTGAGATCATGACCTGAGCTGAAGGCAGACACTTAACAGAGGCACTCCGCTGCCCCAATGCCTAGTAGCTTTTTAATAGATTTTTTGGAATTTTATATGTAAATAATGATGTAGTCTATGAATAGTGATAGTTTTATTTCTTCCTTTCAGTGTGGATGACTTTTTCTCCCCTTGACTTAATGCACTAGTACAATTTTGAGTAAGAGTGAGGAGAGCAATATCTTTGCTTTGTTCTTGATCTGAGGGAAAAAGCACTCAGGATTTCACCGCTGTATATGCTGTTTGTTGTAGGTTGTAAATCCTTGCTTTCTGAAAGTTTTTATCATGGGTGTGTGCATATAAAATGCTTTTTTGGGTCACTCTTGTGATGATGATACAGTTTTCCTTCTTTAGTCTGCTGATATAGTGAGTTATGTTGACTGATTTTGGAGTGTTGAACCAGCCTTGCCTTCCGGGGATGAAGCCCACTTGGTCCTGATGAATCACCCTTCTTATTTGATTGTTGGATTTGATTTGCTTATGTTTTGTTAAGGATTTTATCTACATTCATGAAGGTTATGGATCTGTAGTTTTGTTGTAATATCTTTGTGCGATTTTGGCATCAGGATAAATGCTGGTCTCGTAAAATGAGTTAGGAAGTATTCCCTCTTCTTTAGTACTCCAGGCAAATATGTGTAAAATTAGTATTATTTCTTTCTTAAATATTTGGTAGAATTCACTGGTAAGGCCATCTTGATCTGGAACTTTCTTTTTTGAAAGGTTTTGAGTATGGATTTAATTTCTTTAAAAGATAAAGAATTATTCAGGTTATTTATTTCTTACTGAGTGAGCTTTGATATTTTGTGTCTTTCAAGGAATTTCTCTATTTCATTTAAGTTGTCAAGCTTGGGGACATAGGGTTGATTATAATATTGTCTTAATCTTTGCAATGTGATGTCTGATCTTTCATTCCAAAAATTGATCATTTCTCTTGTTCTCTTTTTTCTTGGTTAGTCTGATTAACATTTTATCTTTAGTTTTATTTATCTTTTTTCAAAGAAGCAGCTTTGGGTTTTATTTATTTGCTCTATTATTTTTCTGCTAACAATTTCAGTAATTTCTACTCATTATTATTTTCCTCCTTCTGTTTATGATTCTTCATTATTGGCTTATTATTCGTATCTCTTTAAACAATTTTAGTGGTTGCCCTAGGTTTTATAATATGAATCTTTAATTAAAAATTCCAACTTCAAATAATAGGATACTGCTTTACGTCTAGTCTAAGAAACTTACAACAATATGCTAATAATTCTTCCCTCTAATGCTCTGAGCCACGGGTGCCATATATTCTACTTCTACGTATGCTGGCTACTGCTTTTGCTTTTGCAACTACTCGTTTGAGTCCCTTATCCTTTAGAAGGGGAGTTGGAAGACCCTGTAAAAAGTCATGTAATAAAACTTTTAGGTTTTACAGGCCATATGGTATTTGTCACAACTTCTTAACTCTGCCATTGTTGTGTGAAAGCAGTCATAGACAATATATAGCTGAATTTTATAAATTCAATACAACTGTATTTACAAAAATGGAGAGCAGGCTGCAGATGTCCCACAGGCTGGGAATAAGTTTTGAGTTGACAGTTTTTTCTTTTGGCACTCCAAAGACATCATTTCCATCAGTTTCTGGCTTCTCTAGTTCTGGTGAGAGGTCTGATATGATTCTTCTTTGCCCCTCTGTATGTAAGGCATTTCCCCCCTCTGCTACTTTTGATTTTTCTCTTTGTCCTTCATCCTTCCTTTTCAACCGTGCTGATATGGTGGCTGAGGTGTCTGTTCTGTTTGACTTCCCGGGTCGGTGTTCTCTGAGCTTCTTGGATCTGTGATTTGGTGTTCATCATTAGCTTTGGAAAATTATTATTGTCTATTTTTACTTATTTTAAGTATTTAGAAATCTTACCATTGTTTTCATGGTCTAGTATATGGTTTGTCTTGGTGAATGTTCCTCGTTTAGTTAGGTAGAGTTTTCTATAAATGCCAGTTAGATGATTATTTTCTCAAACCCTTCTTTTCTGCCTCATTCTCTCTTCTCCTTCTGAGAATCCAACTATATTTCTGTTACCTTTATTAGTGTCCCCCAATTCTTCTGTTTAAAACTTTAAAAAAGATTTTATTTATTTATTTTATACACACAGAGAGAGGAGAGAGAGAGAGATATCACAAGTTAGACAGAGAGGCAGGCAGAGGGGGAGGGGGAAAGCAGGAACCTGCTGAGCAGAGAGCCCTAAGGGGGGCTTGATCCCAGGATGCTGGGATCATGACCTGAGCTGAAGGCAGAGGCGTAACCCACTGAGCCACCTAGGTGCCCCATGTCCCCCAATTCTTGAATGCTCTGTTTCTCCTTTAGTAAGAAAAAAACTCTTTTCCACTTTGAGTTTCTATTTGAATAATTTCTATTGGACTATCTTCAATTTTATTACTTGTGTTACATTTACTAGTGAGTCCATCAAAATCATGCTTTATCTTTGTTGCTAGGTCTTTATTTCCAACATTTCCTTTTGATTTTCTCTTATAGTTCCTACCCCTTTGTTGAAATTACCCTTGGGATGATTCATAGTGTCTTTACTTTCACTAGAGACTTTAACATGCTAATGAGTTATTTTAAATTCCTGTCTCATAACTCCAACATCTGTACCATTTTAGTCTGATTCTGTTGATTCTTTTGTCCCTTGACAACATGTTGCATTTTCTCACTTCTTTGAAGGATTCACTTTTTTTTTTTTTTTTTTTTTTTTTTACCAAAAGCCATACATCTGATATAGGACAGTAGACACTGGGGTAAATAACTTTTATATCTGGAAATGGAGCATGGCTTTATTTCTGCTAGACCTTTAGTATGGGGGAGTTGAGTCAACATACTTAGGAGTTGAGCTGGGTTGAGGTTTGTTGTAACTATGGTTTCCCTCAGTGCACACTAGCTTCAAAGTCCACTTATCTGGGCTTTGGTATAGGTTGGGGGCTGGCTTGCTAGAGGGCTTTCCTCAATATTTGCTCTGCTCTCCGTTTTAAGTCTTTTTTTTTTTTTTTTTTTTTTTTTTGCACTTTGCCCAAGTGAGTGTCTGTCCCCACATTCCTGCCCCTCTGCCAGCAGTAGATGCTGGTTTGCATAGTGGGGGGTGTTCTTTGCTGTTCTGAGTATGCTTCAGTCTCATCCAGGCACTGTGTGAGCAGGTCCAAACCCCAGTCACAAGTCTGGGCTCAGGATGTCTTCCTGCCTATCACGTCCACCCCACGAATAGAGGGGTTTTGTTGTAGTTGCCTTTTGTCAGGTACACTGCTTTCACTGGTGCCCTATGGGGAAGAAGAATCTCAGTGGGGCTTTGTGTTTTTCCTATAGTGG